>NC_057355.1:64487500-64815000 GCF_016509475.1 Prionailurus bengalensis
TAGATCTGACAAGGCAATCTGACAGAAGGGTAATGCAGCCCAAGAGGCAGGGAAGGAAGAGTCGTAAGAGATCAGCAATGTTGTCACTGAGCCTGCTCCTACTGAGTGCAAGTTAATCACAGCAAGGGCCACAGGAAAGCAAGAAAAATCTTCAGACAAAATCAAAATGCAAACAAAAGGGAAAGACAGGCTGAAGTGGGCTAATCAAGAAACAGAGAACATTTACCTGCAGAAAATTGGAGAAACTGAAAATGAGGTCCAGTGTCTAATAAGGGACAAAGAAGCCAAATCTGAGTAATAGTGGAGACCATGTCTTACGAGAGGCCTCTGTCTCCCTTTTCATACAATCCAGAGGAATATTTTTATCAACTCTTTTGTAAATACAAGTGGCTTAGTAGCTCTAGAATCCATTCCATCAGGAGAAAATTTCACCTCATCCCATTTTTAAAACATATTTAGATAAGAGATTCACATGGTTTTCTTTCCTTTTTTTTTTCTTTTGTTTTTAAATTCCAGTATAGTTAACATACAATGTTATATCAGCTTCAGGTGTAAATTGATTCAACAATTCTATACTCAGTTCTTATCAAGATAATTCTACTCTCTTTTTTAAATCATTTTTTTAAATGTTTTATTATTTATTTTTAAGAGAAAGAGAGAGAGAGACAGCACAAGCTGCAGAGGGGCAGAGAGAGAGGGAGACACAGAATTTGAAGCAGGCTCCAGGCTCTGAGCTGTCAGCACAGAGCCCAATGCGGGGCTCAAACGTATGAACTGGGAGATCCTGACCTGAGTTGAAGTTGGATGCTTAACCAATTGAGCCGCCCAGGTGCCCCAAGATAAGCGTACTCTTAATCCCTTGTATCTATTTCACACATCTTCCCACCCCACTCCCCTCTGATAACCATCAGTTTGCTCTTTATAGTTAACAGTCTGTTTTTTGGTTTGTGTCTTTTGTTCTTTGATCCCTTGTTTTGTTTCTTAAAATCCATATATGAATACAATGATGTGGTATTTGTCTTTTTCTGACTGACTTATTTCACTTAACATTATACCCTCTAGATCCATCCATGTTATTGCAAATGGCAAGATTTCATTCTTTTTTTGTGGCTGAGTAATATTCATCATGTATATATACCACATCTTTACCCATTCATCTATTGATGGACACTTGGGTTGCTTCCATAATTTGGCTATTGTAAATAATGCTGCAATAAACATAGGAGTGCATATATCTTTTTGAATTCGTGTTTTCATATTCTTTGGGTAAATACCCAGTAGTGGCATTATTGGATCATATGGCAGTTCTCTTTTTAACTTTTTGAGGAACCTCCATACTGTTTTACACAAGGACTGCACCACTTTGCATTCCCACTAACAGTGCACGAGGGTTCCTTTTCCTCCACATCCTCACCAACACTTGTTATTTCTTATGGTTTTGATTTTTAGCCCTTCTGACGGGTGTGAGGTGGTATCTCATTGTTGTTTTGACTTACATTTCCCTCATGATAAGTAATGTTGAGCCTCTTTTCATGTATCTGTTGACCATCTGCCTGTCTTCTTTGGAGAAATGTTTCCATATGTCTTCCACCTATTTTTAAATGTATTATTTGTTTTTTGGGTGTTGAGATGTGTAAGTTCTTTATATATTTTGGATATTAACCCTTCATCAGATACATCATTTGCATATATCTTCTCCAATTTGGTAGGTTGTCTTTAAGTTTTGTTGTATTTTTTTTTGGTTTTTTTTTTGTTTTATATTTTATTTTTTTAATTTTTTTTTCAACATTTATTTATTTTTGGGACAGAGAGAGACAGAGCATGAACAGGGGAGGGGCAGAGAGAGAGGGAGACACAGAATCGGAAACAGGCTCCAGGCTCTGAGCCATTAGCCCAGAGCCTGACGCGGGGCTCGAACTCACGAACCGTGAGATCGTGACCTGGCTGAAGTCGGACGCTTAACCGACTGCGCCACCCAGGCGCCCCTATATTTTATTTTTTTTAATTTACATCCAAATTAGTTAGCATATAGTGCAACCATGATTTCAGGAATAGATTCCTTGATGTCCCTTACCCATTTAGCCCATCCGCCCCTCCCACAACCCCTCCAGTAACCCTCAGTTTGTTCTCCATATTTATGAGTCTCTTCTATTTTGTCCCCCTCCCTGTTTTTATATTATTTTTGTTTCACTTCCCTTATGTTCATTTGTTTTGTCTCTTATGAGTGAAGTCATATGATTTTTGTCTTTCTCTGACTGACTAATCTCACTTAGCATAATACCCTCCAGTTCCATCCACGTAGTTGAAGGGGCAAGATTTCATTCTTTTTGATTGCTGAGTAATATTCCACTGTATATATATACCACATCTTCTTTATCCATTCATCCATCGAGGGACATCTGGGCTCTTTCCGTACTTTGGCTATTGTTGATAGTGCTGCTATAAACATGAGGGTGCATGTGTCCCTTTGAAACAGCACACCTGTATCCCTTGGATAAATGCCTAGTAGTGCAATTGCTGGGTCATAGGATAGTTCTATTTTTAGTTTTTTGAGGAACCTGCATACTGTTTTCCAGAGTGGCTGTACCAGCTTGCATTCGAATGTCTTTTAGTTTTATTGTGCAGGAGTTTTTTATTTTGATGCAGTCCCAATAGTTTACTTTTGCTTTTGTTTCCCTTGCCTCAGGAGATACATCTAGAAAAATGTTGCTATGGCTGATGTCAGAGAAATTACTGCCACCGCTCTCTTCTAGGATTTTTATGGTTTCAGGTCTCATATTTCCATCTCTAATCCATCTTGAGTTTATTTTTGCGTTTGGTGTAAGAAACTGGTCCAGTTTCATTCTTTTGCAGGTAGCTATCCAGTTTCCCCAGCACCATTTGTAAAAGAGACTGCCTTTTTCCCAGTGCCTATTCTTGCATCCTTTGTCTAAGATTGATTATATAATTGTGAGTTGTTTTCTGGACTCTCTATTCTGTTCCATTGATCTATATGTCTGTTTTTGTGCCAGCACCATACTGTTTTGATTACTTCAGCTCTTTAGTATATCTTTAAACCTGGGATTGTGAAACCTCCAGTTTTGTTCTTTTTCAAGATTTCTTTGGCTATTCTGGGTCTTTTGTGGTTCCATGCAAATTTTAGGGTTGTTGGTTCTAGTTCTATGAAAAATGCTTTTGGTATTTTGATAGGGACTGCACTGAATCTGTAGATCGCTTTGGGTAGTCTGGACATTTTGACAATATTTGCTCTTCTTATCCATTGGCATGGAATATTTTTCCATTTGTTTATGTTGTCTTCAATTTCTTCCAGCCATGTTTTATAGTTTTCAGAACGCAGGTCTTTCACATCCTTGGTTAAGTTTATTTCTAGTTTTTTAAATTATTTTTGTTGCAATTTTAAATGGGATTGTTTTCTTAATTTCTGTGTTATTTCATTGTTAGTGTATAGAAATACAACAAATTTCCACATACTGATTTTGTGTCCTGTGACCGTATGAATTCATTTTTCATTTCTGGTAGTTTTTCTGTGAAGTCTTCAGGGTTTTCTGTATACAGTATCATGTGATCTGTAAATAGTGAAAGCTTTACTTCTTCCTTTCCAATTTGGATGCCTTCTCTTTGTTTTATTTCTCTGATTGATGCGGCTAGGAATTCCAGTACTATGTTGAATAAAAGTGGTGAGAGTGGACATCTCATTTTGTCTGTCTGTGCCTGTTTCTGTGTGTTAGGAGCGAGCTCTGCCTCCTGCTCTTACAAGCAGTGGTCCTATGAAGAAGGGGCCCTGTGGTGTAACTGCAATGCATTGCCCTCTATTCACCAGAACCTGGCACCTCACAGGTGTCGTCTGTGTGTGTTGCATGTGCCCTGCTGTGTGGCTGAGCCACTTTTGCCTTCCGTCCGGCTGTCTGCAATGGTTGGTTTTGCCCATTGTGAGCAGAGGTGGGTCCCTGTGTTGTTAGTGGGCCAGTCTGAAGTTAAGCTTGAGTTAAGTCAGGGCTTGAGTTAAGTCAGACCAGGCATTTGCAGAGATGCAGTAGCACCAAAATGCAGGGCACTTTCCCTGTTTTGTGCCCTGAGAAGCTTTTGTTGGTGGGTGGGGCCTACGTTCAGACCAGATGCCTGGCCACAGCCCACTGCTGGGGCCACAGTTGGACTGCTGTGTGTAGTCATCTTCCCCTCTCCCTAGGGCAGGAGTCACCTTGGAGTGGTGCTGGCCCCTGTTGAGGCTGCTTGCACACTGCTTTGGATGGGCTCCAGCCAAGAGCATAGGGGACAGAACCACAGGAAACTATGGGTCAAATGCTTTAAAAAAAAAAAAAAAGGATGTGCAATCTTCTGCTGGTTGTTTATCTTTCTGTACCATCAGAAAATAGTGGGATACTGAATCACAGGAAGCCTCCACTGTCTTAGGTGTCAAGTTAACATTCCATAGGTTGGGGTGGGAGCAGCTTTCATATCCTGCAATACAAAGCATACTAAATGATGATTTAGAGTCATAGTCATGCCAGTGATCCCTTGAAATCTGCTGTTGTCCATTGTCTCTGCCTCTCTCTGAGCATCAACCCACCACCACGTCCTAACAGCTCAGTCCCATCTCCTGCATCTCCACACAGGTCCTCATCCTGTCCCCTCCCGCTGCCCTGTAGCAGGCTCTCCTGAGTCCTCACCTACTCCATTGCAATAACCCTTATATTTGAAGGAAGTCTCTGGATTTCAGGGGACACAGATTCACCTCGCAATAGCCAAGGCAAAAGAGAGCTCTATTAGAAGGACACAGGGTGTCCATAGACAGAAGACTGGTGCAACCTTTGGGCTCAGGAAGGCCTGGAAGCGAGGAAAGCGTGCTTTCCTGCCTCCCTACCTTTGTCTCTGCCTCCATGTCTGCGACCTTCTTTCTCTCTGTCTATATGGCATCTCCCACACATTAAGAAAACTACTGGCTCAGTCTCCCAGGAGTGCCATCCTACAGCTTCTGCAACCAAAGGGATACCTCATTCTCAGAATCTGTTTGGGGGAAAAAAGGAAAAAAATACAAGAATTCCAGAGAAACATGCCTCTGGATCAGTCAAACATGGTAAAGGAGTAGGGTCAGGTAACGACATGGAAACACAAACACACGCTTGGAATTGGAAGAGGGGCAGTTCCCAGAACAGGCTGCATGCTTTTCCAACCACCCTGGACTTGCCCCTGCTGTTCCCTCCTCACAACCTTCATAGGCAAAACCCTACCTGTTCTTCAAAGGTCATCTTAAGTAGCACCTGGCCAGGAAGATTTGCTCATTCACCTACCAGAGGCCCCTTTTTAAAGCCCCCAACCCTTTCCAGTTGTTGTTTTCTCCCTTAGGGCACTTTTCATTATTGACCTTAAGGACACTGTTTATTGGGGCATCTGGGAGGCTCAGTCAGTTGGGTGTCCGACTCATCATTTCAGCTCAAGACATGATTTTGTGGTTCAGGGGGTCAAACCCCACATTGGACTAATGCAGAACCTGCCTGGGATTCTCTGTCTCCCCCTCTCTCTGTCCCTCCCCAGCTCATGCTCGCGCTCTCTCTCAAAAATAAATAAACTTTAAAAAGGAAAGAAAGGATAGTGTTTGCAAGTTTTCCAGCATGAATAAGTTCCTAGAGGAAAGAAGTCAGATCCTAATCACATTTATATTCCAAAAATAAAAAAAATGCCAAGCAAAATCTTTGCCTGTGACAGGTACTCAATAATTGTTTGCTAAATGGTTGAGTGGATGAATATAAATGACTGACAATAGTTTTAGCAACCACCCTGGGTATTAGATTGCCCACCAAACAGTCATGACTCTTCATAGTGTTGTTGGAATAATGTCCTTTGCTGGGGAGAGGACACCCCTGACTTTTCTCTTGAGGGAGTTAACAGGAACTGAATATTCATTTACTACAAGGCCGGGGTTTAACAGCCCAGCTCTCACATTCGTTGGTAATAGTCAGATTCTTTGGGGCTCATTTCAATTATTCTTAAGTTCAGATGTTACCTCTGCTTTTACAGAAGTTGATGGAAGCTCCATAAGATCTTTCTCCTCCTCTGCTTAACAGGAACAAAGAGGAGCTCCCTTAGAGCACGGTCCTTGAACCTCACAAGGCTTGGACCTCACTGAGGCTCACAAGCCTCACCTAGGCTGGAACTGCACAGTCACACAGGACCTGGTGCTGAGGGGGTCCCACACTTGATGTTTAACACTCTGCAGTCACAGTCCCAGATTTTGAGATTTGCAAGTGAAGTACAAAAAGACAATGGAAGCTTAGAGCCTCGGTTTAGCTGTGGTTCTGCCTCTCATCACCTCCGGGGGACAGCCTCTTAGCTGCCCGCTTCCCCACTATCTGGTGCGCCGGGCGCCCTGCCTGATCTCCCTCTCCCCATCCCCTACCCAGTGAGGTTTTGCACACTGGCAGAGGGTAGGTCAGCGCCAGGGCGCTTGTGCCAGAGTACCTCATGGCAATGCCATCCTGGACTCAGTCTAGCAGAACTGGAGTGCATTTATTGAGCAACTCAGTAGGGGCCAGCCTCCACCCACCTCTCCAGATCGCCTTTCCACCGTGGCTTGGAGAAGCATAGATGCCAGGCTCCACTTGCCCACCTCCGCCAGGCATGCACATCAGCCCAGAAGTCAGTGGACCTGCCTGTCACCCCAACCTCATCCTCCTGAGAGCTCATGAAGATCTGTGCTTCCTCGGCAAGTATCCCCAGGCCTGAGGGAGTGTAACAGCAAAGAGAAAAAAAAAATAAAAAAAAGAACAAGTCGATAGGTAGAGAGAGCCCATGCATGAGAAAGAAAAGTTTTATTATTTTTTAAGTTAATTTTTAAGCTGAGATATAACTGACACGTGACATTGTAATAATTTTAGGTGTAGAAATTAATTATTTGACAGATGCATACATTGTGAAACGATTGCCAGAATAAGTTTAGTTAACATATATCACCACACAGAATTACATTTTTTCCTTGTGGTAGGAACTTAAAAGATCTATCTTAGCAACTTTCAAATATACAGTACAGTATTCTTAACTATACTTTTATATTTTAATAAGTTTAATGGCACTTCTTCCTTCTTTTTGAATAAAGAAACTCATACTTTTCCTTTGCGCTGAGCCCTAGCCCTGTGCCAAGGACTAAAAAGTGCTTAGCAATTGGTAGCTGATGTTTTCTTATTATTAATAAATGTTCACACAAAGTCTGACAGTTTCACAAAGTAAGAAGTTTCCAAAAATAGGACCTCTATAATCTCATTTGATCCTCTGAGGTAGGTGGGATATGGATGTTCTATTTTGTAAATGAGAAGATTGAAATTCAGACAGACAAGTAAGGAGGCCTAAAAAAAAAAAAAAAAAAAAAAAATCATGTCACCCGTTAGTGGCAAAGCAGGGCCTGGAATCCAGGCGCCCTGACTTGCAGCCCTGTGTTTTTACCAAGCGACCTGCCCGCCAGTGACCCATGGGGCAGCTGAGCGGCCTTTTCCTCACTTCTCTGGAGGGAGAAGGAGCCAGCAACGTCTAGCCACTCTGGAAACTCTGCCGGGTGCCATGGCGCTGTGAGCATTTGCCCCGGCCACTGCAAGGAGTCCCGCCCTTACCCTGCATTTATTTTCTTTCCCAAACCTCACAAAACCATAAAAATCAAAGATGACTCCTCAGAAGCGAGCCATCCGACGCTCTGAAAACCCGGCCCACGGCTGTGGATGGCAGGGCCACAAGAGCTGTTTCTTTGCTCCTGTTGACTCAGGTCTGTTTACCTGGCTCCCTCATTCCAATTTCCTCGCCTCGGAACCAGTACAGCCCTCGGATTTATGCTCTAGGCAGACAGGCGATTTATGGTGTGTTCATCACCCATGCCACCCCAGGACACGGCACCTCTCCCTGCAGCTGTCAAAACCACCCACTCGTACCCAGCAGAGTGTCAAGCGGTTCACCAAGGGAAACTCCTCGGAAATAGTGCCCAGTTCTAGTCCACAGGTTTTGCCCAGTTGCCCAAGCCCTGGTCATAAAAATGCCAAATAGACTGGGAGTGAAAAACAGAGGTCAGACTAGCCCAGAGGGCAGGATGGGGCAGGAATCATAGGCTGGGATTAAGGGACAGAGGAGTTTTGGCAGATGCCACACTCCTGGGTTTGCCTTGATGTCCCCTGGCCTTGGATGGAGAGAGGTAGATGGAGTCGCACTGCGGGAGCTGGCCCTGAAGGAGAGGTGTTCCTGGGGTTGGCTGAAATCCAGAAGCTGGCTTCCCTGAGTCCCAGGAAAATGTTTTGTCTTGTCTTGGTTTGTTTTGTTTGTTTGTTTGTTTGTTTTGTTTTATTTTTAAATGCCTTTGACTTTCATTATTAAATGTGAGGAGTATGGACTTGGTGGCTAGAATGTGACTGAGGCAGCCATCTACATCAGTCCTTAAGCTAGAAAACAGATTAATAAGAACTACATATGGAGCACCTGGGTGGCTCAGTCAGTTAAGCATCCAACTCTTGTTTTTGGCTCTGGTCATGATATCACAGATTTGTGAGATCGAGCCCCGGGTGAGGCTCTGCGCTGACATCACAGAGCCTGCTTGGGATTCTCTCTCTCCCTCTCTCTCTGCCCCTCCCCTACTCACATGCATTCTCTCTAAACAAACAAACAAACAAACATTTAAAAAAAAGAATTACGTATACTGAATGTAAGCCATTTGCCATCCATTGGACTTTACATATATCCTTTGCACATATTATTTCTAATCCTCACAGCGGCTCTGGGATCACATTTGTTATTAAGCCCATTTTAAAGATGAGGGAAATGAGGTTTGAGAGGTAGCCGAACTTGCCAAGTTTACACAGTAAATTGACAGCGTTTGAACCCAGGAGAAATATTTCTCCACAAAGCAAGTTCAATGGCTGCTCTGTCTACTGGGCCTCTCATCGCTAACCCCATGGAAAAAGAGTTAACAGTGGTCGCCACTGCCGACATAATGAGGATTTACCCAGCCTGCTTTGCAGGAAGACAGCCAGGCTCTAACGTGGCCGATGGTTCTGGGCCTCTCTCTGGATGAAGGAAGTATAGGGTAAGCCTCCCTATCACTCACTGGAGGAGAGTAGATGCAGATGTTGCCAGTTTTCCATTCACCAATGTGCTCTGTCCCTTATTTCTTCTTCTCTGCACTTGTAACCATTTTCTCTACTTACGTTAATGTCTCTTCCAGTGACATGCAAATTAAGGCCAAAGAGATAAATTGAAATGCTGTGATTCTAAAACTATGTCTGGTAGGACTTGGCCAATAGGAAATGAAAATAAAGATCACACCACTGCTACCACCAGAAAGGAATTTGTATCTGTTGAAAAAAAAATATCTATTTTAAAGTTGTCTGAATTTTATTAATCCCTGTTCTTGCTTCCCTCCTCCCTCTGCTTAGACAGTTGAAAGGCTTCTGGTAAATACATAGACAGCCAATAAGGTAGATCCCTACAGAAGAACAGAATTTTTCAAAAGGATTTAAAGGCTTTTACAACTTACATGGAACATGAATTTTTTGGCTTTCATTAACTCCAATGTTGAGTGTTTTCATCTATAAAACAGGAACCCAATTCAGCAAGTACTTATGAAGAGATTACCCTGTAAGAGACATAATATTAGACGTTACGGGGAGGTAAGAGTAAGGAAGGTCTGGGCTCTGCCCTGCAGGGTATGAAAGGCCCACCAGCAAGGCTGATAAGTACATGAGTAACACTCATGTTACACGAGTAACACTGGCCTATCATCAGGCTATAGTACAAACCCACACCAAGCTGCTGGGCCTCCAGGAATTATCAGGAATGCTCTGATCATCCTGATCACCAGGGTCATTTGGGTGTGTTTTGTGATGTATGTAAAAGTGCTTGGCAAAGAACTGTACAGAACTAAGGGATTTTTCATCACTGTTCTTATTACTAAGCATGGTGGGTAAGAATGTAGCCTCTGGAACCAACACGCCTGGGTTGGGCTCCCTGCTCTGGCACATACACTATGTTATCTTAGGTAAATTGCTCAAACATTTGAAGCTGCAGTCTCCTCAGCTGTGAAAGGGGATAATAATAGGATCTACCTGTATGGATATAGTGGGAATTAAGCAAGTCCATATATCTCAAGGACTGTGCACCTTGCTCAGCGTGATACGAAGCCACAAAAAGGTTATTGTTGTTGTTGCTATTATTCCACATTCACCAGTACTTCTCAAAACTGTCAAGGTTATCAAAAGCAAGGAAAGTCTGAGAAACTGTCATAGCCAATAGGAGTCTAAGGAGACATGACAAGTAAATGTAGTGTGGTATCCTGGATGGGACCCTGGAACAGATAAAGGGCATTAGGTAAAAGCTGAGGATATCTGCGTGAAATAGTTAATAACGACATAATGATATTGGTTCATGAAAATTGTGCCAAACGTACCATACTAACGTAGGATGTTAACAGTAGGGAGGGCTTGGTCTGGGGTATATGGAAACTCTCTGTACTATCTTCACAACTTGGCTGTAGGTCGAAAAAAGATTCTAAAATAAAAAGTGCATTTATAAAAAAAAACTAGTATCATGAGGATGTAACGATATATGGAGAGCAGAGCAACCACAAGGGAACTTGTGGCCAGGAGAATTTTCATTAGGGAAAAAAAGACAAAATGGAAGAGCCAGTACTCACCTATATTCTTTTCTAAAAAGCCCTATTGAGGGGCGCCTGGGTGGCGCAGTTGGTTAAGCGTCCGACTTCAGCCAGGTCACGATCTCGCGGTCCGTGAGTTCGAGCCCCGCGTCGGGCTCTGGGCTAATGGCTCAGAGCCTGGAGCCTGTTTCCGATTCTGTGTCTCCCTCTCTCTCTGCCCCTCCCCCGTTCATGCTCTGTCTCTCTCTGTCCCAAAAATAAATAAACGTTGAAAAAAAAATTAAAAAAAAAAAAAAGCCCTATTGAGCAATTTGATAAATAGCCAAGGTCAAGTCTAGTATGTAAGAAATTGCCAGTGGGTATATGGTCGCCAGTAGCACTAAGGATGATTAATAAACATTTTCCTCTCACGTATGAGTAAGCCCTCTATCTAACAGGTTAGGGACTGGTAGAATCTAAAAGTCTACTTCCAGTTGGAGAGAGCTATTGAGTATATTTCCACTTTATTTTTCAAGAGATAGTGAGACCTAATTCTATCATAAGGATCGAAAACAGCCAAACACTTCCCTCCCATCCCTCCTTGTTTTTGCCCTTAGAATGGGGCTGTCAAAACATGATTTTAATTGCATTGTTAAAATCTGCATCATCTCTTTTCCCGTAACTGCCTCCATCTGGAGCCTTGGCTGGCTCCCTGGGAAAGACAACTGGACACCTCATGGAAAAGTCACACAAGCTCAGAAACAATTCTGCTTAGAGATACTGAACCAGGGCTCAACCCCTATTTGCTCTGGATGATCTCTGTCATTGTCAAACAAGCGGTTTATAGAGGGGTTTGTATGTTTCCAGATAGGATTATAAATTCACCGAGTCTACAGAATATTGGATCTGAGAGTAATCTTAAAGATTCTCAGTCCACCTCAACTCCACATCTTATGGGGAGGAAATCGAAATTCAGAAAGGCACATAGCTAGATGTCTTCAGGATGGAAACTAGAACCCCATTTTGTGACTTCCAGAGGAGCGAGGTTGCCTCTAAGAATAGACTTATTACCTTGAGCCCTTGAGCTAATAACCAGAGGAGCTACTTCGCTATGTAAAGGCCACTGAAAAGAATGTTTCTGATGATGTGCCACTGAAGACATGTTCCTGCAGCACCTACGGTGTTGAAGACCAGAGGTAGTACAAGAGGCGGGTAAATTGTGAGGGATGGGGAAATCTATGTAGAATAGAACCATGCCACACACAGCTGACCTGCAGACTGGGAAATCTATACATGAGACTAAATCCCAGTTCCGGACTTCTGAAGTGCCCCCGTGGCTCTGACTACATGGTACTTGAGCCACATAGTCATTTTCCCGGCTCCTAAATTCAGCATAGCAATTCTTGCCATTAATGCTTCCAGCTCTATGAAAAAGTAAGAGGTGGGGCAGAGAAAAGAATGGGTCATTTGGCCTGTTAAAGAGCCATACTAAACTCTCGAGTCTTAGCACTCACCCATCTGCCAGTGTTGCAGGTGGCATGTGATGTGAATTAATCCATTGCTGTGAGTCACTAATTTCCCTAAGTCCATCCATCCATACCTCCTGCCCAGCCTAATTTGACTCCTGTTGATCCATCAGTTGCCATCATCACCAGGAGTCAAGATAAGCAGGTATTGGGAGGGTTTTTTTTTTAACTACATTAATACCAAGAACTCTTCCAATATTAAAATCATAGGCAGCAAGCGCACCTTTCTAGTTCCTCTTTGAAAGTTTCTAAATGCATTAGTTGTCGACCCAACTTTGTTTTTCTGTTATTCTTTCTGTTTCTATAAATACATAAGCATGTGTCCTAATTATGTTCTTATGTGGATTGTGTTAAGTCTGTGAGTTTTGGTGACTGTTAAAGCATTCTGTGGTTTTGTCTTTTATTTCAGGAAATACTTTTCCAAGCTATCCTCTCTGTGGTTTATATTCCTGTATTCGGGAAGCTCATTTTATTGCCAGCTGAAGTTGCTCATTTTCCCCTCGACTGGAGGAAGATGGGTTGAGTCTCCAGTTGTGCGATATGAAAGAGAGAGTCATCTACTCTCTACAAAAATGGCTATAAAAGGGACAAACAACACCAGTACCGTATCAGTTATCAACTTCCCAATGGACTGTCACTGATAGTTGCTACTGATACTTGGGGGGTCTATCAACTATCTTATATCTAGAAACATATAAGTAGAGCAACCTTCAATTACAGGCTATGTAGCCTCAAAGGATTGGCCAAGATTTCAGGGCAGTTTTTTAAACATTCTGAATAGATTTACTTAATCTTCACACACACAGATTATCGACTGGGAGTTGCTGAACTCTAAGACCATGACAGCAGAGATAAAGTTATGTTCAATGTCCTATTCTAGGCTTCACCCAGTGCCCTAGAAAGTCAAAATGCAAAAAAAAAAAAAAAAAAAAAAAAATGGGGAGAGGGGAGTGGCATTTAACAAAATAATGAATTTTTGAATATTTATCACTAAGTGAACTCAAGCTCTTCCAAACTCATTTCTTCATTTCTGCTTCTGCCTAGCATTGGAACCTCTTGATGCTTTTCTAAAAGCTTGTCAATTACTAAGGCCTGGAGGAAATCCATTCATATCAAGTTTAAGCCTCTTAAGTCTCTACCTATTCATGTCTTTGATCAACAGTTGATGGAAGCTGGAGCTTTCACCAGTTTTGGCTCCACTGTTAGAGTTATGTCAGCCTTCCTTCTTTTATATCCTTGTGTTTGGTGGCCAAGGGTACACAGCACACTGAATGGGCTGATGGGTGTGCTGAGCTCTCAGGCCATTAAAGTGATGGCACAAATAATAGTGTAGTGAGAGGGCAGGGTGCTGGAAGGGAGAACAAATCATTATGGGAATAATAGAACTAAAGGGATTTCCCTGGTCAGGATGCCTAAGTCCCCAGTGAGCGATGAGGGTCTTTCATAAAGAATCCTAACCATACCTCCATGAAGCCACTAATTTACTGAAAAGTAAACTGGGCAGTGAGATTTCCATCTAAATTAGACCTTGAGAAGGGGAAAATTAAAATATAGTTTGTAACTCAGATCTTCCTCCCTTTATCTCTGTAACACAGCCCCTCAAATAAATTGAGGTTTGGTAACAGAAGCAAGAACATTCTGCCCTGTAATTTCTACCGGTAGGGTGACCGACCTTCTTGGTTCATCCAGGACTGTCCTGGGTTTAGTGCTGAAAGTCGCACTTCCCAGAAGCCCTGTAGCCCCATGCAAACCAGGAAGGTTAGTCACCCTAAGGGAGAGAAAGGGAGTGTGCATGCCTTTTAGCCACACAGTCCTCCCTAGCAAGAAAAGATAACCACTTTGCAGCTGGATTCAGCCCACCCTAAGGTTTCCAGGTAGTTCAGCATCATGTTGCCCAGCAGGCCACAAAAGGTAATGAGCATGAGAGTCTGTGTGGGAGGCAGGGGCACAACACCTTCCTCTTCAAGATCTCCAGGTATCTGGCATATCCTCCGCATTGAGACTCATTCTTGTGAGGGAAGGAAGGGCAGAGATAAAGTTCCCTTTCCCTCCATTTTATAGATGGAGAAATGGGAATGGGGAGACAGTGCGGCTTGTTTGAGATTTCATGGGTAGTAGCAGAGCCCGCGTGTGAAACATAGCTCTGAATGCTAAATCGTGCTGCCTGATAGCACCCTGATGTCATATGGATCTTTAATGCCTACAAAAACCTAACTGGCCGGATATAGGAATGAAGTGAGGCTGTATGTCCTACCTCAACCCCCTCAGTCACCAGACTGGATGAGAAGCATTTGCTTGTGGAGGCAGCACTTTGGAGCCCCCACCCTAATTTGCCTAAAACAAGCTCTGACTCCAGTTTGAAGCCATGCACTGACACACTGTACAAGCTGGTCATCATATGGCTTTGAAATTGTAGATTGTGTTACAGGAGCAGAGGCTTCTGAGAGCTGACAGCTGGGGAGGCGCGAACCTCAGGGCCATATGCAAGTCTACCCTCTTGTTCACCCACCCAGAGCCTGAACTCCAGGTGCCCCAGAACCACATAGCCGGGGACCGGTGCCTTTCATCCTTCCAACCCTTCCCCACTGGACACCACACTGGGGTCCCGTCCCAGCTGTTCAGCTGTGTGGGAGAAGCGCGAGCCTCTCTCAGCTGGTTTCCCTCAGAACCAGCGGCTGGCCCACAGAATGTTTTGCCTTTTTCTCACTGACATCTTTATCTTCCCTTTATCGTGTTTTCAAGAAAATTATGCTAAGAAGGGCACAGTGTTCTTCGGCAGAAGTGAAACAGAGGTTTTCCATCTCTGGTATCCACTTCCAGAAGGAGGTAGTGGCTTCCAGCACTCAGGGCCTGGCAAAAATATCTGTACACAAAGTCTAAGGTGGCAGCCAGGTTGATCCTTGAGAGGCATGAATGGGGAAGCAGCCAAACAGAGTGTGCATGGCTCCTCAGGGGTTAGGAGAGTGGCTTCCCTATGAAGGCAGGCTATGCTCGATGAGTGCATTAAACATTTTTTTACAGCTTACAGTATATGGAACCACAGAACCTTGTACTGTGAGCTGAACTGAGAGAATTAGAAATTGGAATTTAAATAACTAGACAGTGTATTCCTGCGAGGAGTTTTGAGTCCAGCATTGGGGAAATCAAGGAGTAAGCACAAAAAGGATATGAAAGCAATGGAAGTAATGTAGGTTGAACTTGAAGGTTGTGATGTCAAACAACATAGGACAAAAAATGACAAATTGAACCCAACCTCAACTCTAGGCTGCCTGGTTTCTCGGGCTCCCAGGGAACTCAGTCCAAACTGGGAAGTACCGTGGGTCCCTCTGAACATTCACGGCTTGGTCAAGATCCTTCAGGTCTCAAGCTCATCTTCCCAAGGCAATTTTGAAACTAAGAGGAGGCTGGGATTCTTGGCTATCCTGCCCGTGACACAGAAGAGAACTTCTTTTGTGAGAAGAACCTGTTCCTCTCTCCTTCGCCCCACAGACAAGTTGAAATATAGTCACTTTGCTTCCCACAAAACTCTTAGGCCTGTGTCTACTTCATCTGCTTGACACTTGTGTGTGTGTGCCGTGTGCCTGGAGAGAGAGATGAAAAGACCAAATTCCTGCTTCTTCTGGAGTTTACCACCAACTCCTCTGCCCTCAGGGTTTCTCTGGCCCCAAATCATAACACCTTAAAGCTTACTAAGCTGGAAGGTATAGTGAGGGTATGGAGAAGAGAGAGGGTGTCCAAGGGACAGAGACTATTCTCAGCTCCCTCCCACCAATTGTGTCCAAGCTTTTGCAAAGCTCAACCTCCTTACTAATATGAATATGTGGACATCCATATAGGGATAAAGGCTCAGTTGTAACATAAGATAAGAGGCCTGTGATGTTTCATATAATAAGAAATATATATATTTGGCCTTCGTCCCTGGGTGCTAGGACACAGCTCCTAAAACTCTTGTAATTTGCTGAGATGAGGGTAAGTATAATAAACCTCTTAAACATACTCACATTTATGCTAATGAAGTAACTCCTTTTTTCTAAGGAGGTGACTTTTGATGGGGCCCTAGATAGCTTCGGGGTGGGAGCTACCCACAAAAGGAGCCAAACACGTTATTAGAAGAAAGGGAGTTCCAACTCTCACACACACACCCCACCCCTGACCTCCAGGGAAGAGAGAGGGACTGAGAATTGAGCTAATCTCCAATGGCCAATGATTTAATCAACTGTGTCTATCTAATGGACCCTCCATAAAAAGCCTAAATGAAAAGATTTGGAGAATTTCCCCATTGGTGAATGCATCCATGTGCCAGGAGAATGGCACACCCCAAACTCCACCGGGACAGAGGTTCTTGTGCTCAGGACCCTTCCAGACCTTGTCCTGTATACCTCTTCATCTGGCTGTTCACTTGTGTCCTTTCTAATATCCTTTATAACAAACTGGTAATAGTAAGTTAAGTAAGTAAGTAAAGTGCCCCCTGAAATGGGGGGGGGGCAGTATTGAGGGACCGAGCCCTTCACTTGTAAGATCTGCACTAACTCCACATAGATAGGGTCAGAATTGAATTATATCCCAGGACAGACACCCAGTTAATGTCCAAAGAGAAGTGGAGATCCACTTGGTGTGGAAAACCCACACATTTGGTGTCAGAAGTGTTATGAATAGGGCCAGAATTCCATCCATGATTCTGTCATTTGTTTCCCCAGGGAAGATTTTTCAATAGATATTGCAACCCAGGGGCGCCTGGGTGGCTCAGTCAGTTAAGCGTCTGATTCGGCTCAGGTCATGATCTTGCAGTTTGTGAGTTTGAGCCCCGCGTCAGGCTCTGTGCTGCCAGCTTGAAGCCTGGAGCGCACTTCAGATTCTGTGTCTCTGTCTCTGCCCCTTCTCTGTTTGTTCTCTGTGTGTGTCTCTCTCTCTTTCAAAAATAAACATTAAAATTTTTTTTTAAAAAAAAAGATACTGTAACCCAGTTTAATGAGTAGACGTTTGAGTTCTGATGCTGTCTTCTGGCACAGGCAAGTGCTTTGTACTTGGCAACGTTTATAATGATGCTGATGATAGTTGCACCTTCATAACATAAAGTCAACGTCTACCTACTGAATATATCTGACTTGACGAACCAGAGCTAAAAGCTGTGGCAGACTATCACCACCACCACGGAAGATCACGAAAAAAGGAATCCCTGACACATAGCGCGGATTCCGGGCTGCCCTGTTCAGCCTCAGATGAGCTCCGTGATGCCTGCCCACCTAGGAACGTCCGTGGAACTGTTGGGATTCCAGCCACCGTGTCACACATTCTCATGTGATGGCTTGTTTCCATCAGAGCACTTATCCTAGTTTTTCATTCAGCACTATCAGCGCGGGGCTAGATGTTTTTATTACCGAGCAGAGTGTCTCAAGAAAAATACACTCATAACGGGTAATAAATTTGTATTGAATGAATGAATGAATGAATGAACGAACGAACACACAAAAGAATGAGCGATGGGTCAAATGAGCTTCTCCAGAAGCATTTCAGTAAGAGACATAGGAGTGATCCAGGAAAAACCCCAGCCGGCAGAGTTAGGTAAGCTCCATTTAGCACAGAATGTGTGGCTTGGCAAATGTAGTTGATCAGAGAAAGAAAACATCTGAAACATGTGCTAGTGAGAAGTAGCGATGAACTTACTTTTCTTTTAATAAAATCAGCCTCACCAGGGATCCTGGGGAGCCCCCAGCTTCTGCGATGAAGCCACAGAGTAACTGCAAGAATGGCAGATGGGGTGGGTCTGGTCCCACAGAAGCCCCGATCCGAGCCACCAACCTAATTGCAGCACATGCCGTACCCAGTGCTATTCACTGTTTGTCACCCGAGGCATTGGCCGGATCAATTTCGGGACATGAAGAACAAAGCAGCATTTTTGCCAAAGCCCTTGAATTTCCAGGCCTTGTGGTTTCCATTCAGACCATTTCGTAAAGGATTGCAGGCTTCCAGTGCCTTTGTTGTTTGAATCCGCCGCGGTGAGTCCAACAAAAAGAGAAACCTCAGGCCCTAGCCAGCTGAGGCTGGGGAAGGAATTCTTGTGCCTGGGCCCATGGGCAGGAGGGACAGGGGCCTCTGCTGTGAGCCCCACGCTTCTACCGCAGCCTGGGTGGTCTCAGCTGCGGCCTCCGTGGCTCCTTCTTGCGCTTATTGGCCTGGAAAAAGGAAAGCTAGCTTCACCATGGAGACCCTCTCTAAGGGATGCTGTGTGATTTAATGAACCTTTGGAAAATGTTTCACTTTTCACACCTGCAAATGGTCCTTCGGTATTTGTCTTATGCCACAGGACTCCCTACGTTTCTCCTAATACCAAATAAACGTGGACGTTAGGGTCTGAGGGTCTTTTCCATCAGGGTCTTTCTTCTTGGAATTTCTGTCTTGCTTATCTGATGGAACTCTGGACGGGGCCTATGTTCTGGACCATTACTCGACCCAATATGTAAAAATAGAAGGTTTCTTCAAGAGCAGACTTGATTTCTGTCAGTCATGGATAACTTTTACAGCACCGTGGTATAAAAGAGGAAGAAAAAGGAAGCGTTTAATCTGTGCTGTTGGCTATTGCTTCACAGCAAGTGCTTTGGTTCACATTGGTGTATTCTTGAGCTCTTAGAGCTCATTCTTTCCCTTTGAGCATGTTAGACTCAGGCTGGCCATATCACCAAAGGGTGTCTGATTTCATAAATGTGGTCTGACAGTCTCAGAAGCCGATGTTGGGGGGGACCCAGGTGGCTTAGTCTGTTGAGTGACATCAGCTCTGGTCATGATCTCAGAGTTCATGAGTTCAAGTCCCGCATTGGGCTCTCTGCTGTCCGCTCAGAGCCCACTTCAGATCCTCTGTCACCCTCTCTCTCAGCCCCTCCCCCATTCATGTACTCTCTTTCAAAAATAAATTTTAAAACCCTTTAAAAAAGAAAAAAAGCAGATTTTGCCATTGTAAACCAAATCTGAGACAAGTGTAGAATGGTTAAGTTAAGGATGGGGAATCTATGTGATTCTGTTTTCAGAGAGCTTTAATGGCATAGGTAAACATTTATGTGTTAAGTAGAAAGAAATTAGAATAAAATTTATATATGTGGTATGATCTCAACCACGTCCATAAAAGGAGGGAAAACATCAACACATTGTGATGAGATTATGAGTGATTTTCATTCTCTGTACTTTGTTGTATTTTTTAGATTTCCTACAGTAAACATGCATATTTTCCTATATTAAAAAATATTTTCCTGTTTATAGAAAAAATGTACTCATTACTTTTTATAATTTATTTCCTAAGGCAATATAACAATAGTAAGTCTCAAAGATAGTAGAACTTGTGTTTAATGTACTTGGAATGAGAATCTAAGCTGTCTTTTAAAAAGATGAAAATACAATATGGGAATAGAAATACAATAAATCCATAAATGTATTTAAATATATTTATATATGTAAATATATTTGAAATCTAAATATATTTAAATATATAAATATATATTAGTATATAAATATATAATATATATTTTATAAAATATATATTAAAAATATATACTATATTTATATATTTAAATATATAAATATTTTTAAACATATCTCACCACCTAAAATTCTTTTCCCAAAAGCAAACATTGTTAACAGTTCAGGCTGTAAACTTTTCCATAAATTTATATGTGTGTATGTTTTGTATTTGCACACATAATGGATTTGGCATTTTTAACGTTAATGGGATCCTATCATATGTATTGCTCAATAACTTTCTTTTTCTCACTTAATACACCTTAGAAGTTCAACTTGTATCTCTCTACAGAGAGATCTACTTTATTTATTTTTAACCATATTATCATGCAGCATAGATGTGCCCTTATATGTTCATTCATTCCCTTATTGATACACATTTGCCCTAGTTCCAAGTTCTTACTACTATACTCTTGAACATGACAACAGTTATATATTCAAAGATGTTCCCTACAGTATTAGAACAACATCTTTTTCAATGAACCTCCTTTACATGTAGCTTTGTACGAGCATGAAATTATCTCTGAAAGTTAAGTTTCTGGAAATAGAAATCCTTGGTTGCCTGATTGTCCTGCCAAAAAGATTGTATTAACTAAGTCTCCAGGCAGTAGCATCAGCACATTATCTGAGAAGAATTTTCTTTTCATATTTGGAATTAGGGCCTTCTCCCAGATTCCTCCTGAATAGTCTAATTTGCAGATCATCAGGACAAAAAGCGAAGCAAATGCCAACATGGAAACCATCATCAAGTCCCTTGAAACAAGGTGACATTACAGTACCCTCAAGTATTAAGAAAGCAGAGCTGTTCTGGGAATGACAAAGGGATTCTTAACTTTTGAAAAACTACAATTCAGTAAGCAACACTTCAGTTCTACCAGTCATGATCTAATAGTTCTTAAATGATTCAGAAAATATTTTTTTATTTTAGAATACCTCAGAAGAAAATGTAGCTACTTGCATTTTTTCATGTGTTTTGGATAAATGGGAAGAATCCATCATCCTGATGATTAAAAGCAGCTGATGGATGTGGCAGCCAGGTCATCTCAATACCTAGAATAACAGCCACAAGAAGTCTAGAAAAGCTTTGGTAAGTGAGGAAGCTTCATTTTTCAGAAGCTTCATTTTCCAGCATCCCTCCATTTAGAAGTTATGGCATTTCTGTGCTGTTGCCCAGGGTCAGACTTCTGGCAAAGTACTTTATATACATTTCTTTACCTCCTATTCACACTTAAAAAAAAATTTTTTTTTAATGTTTATTTTTGACAGAGAGAGAGAGCATGAGTGGGGAGGGGCAGAGAGAGAGGGAGACACAGAATCTGAAGCAAGCTCTGGGCTCTGAGCTGTCAGCACAGAGCCCGATGCGGGGCTCGAACTCACAGACTGTGAGATCATGACCTGAGCCAAAGTCGGACTCTCAACCGACTGAGCCACCCAGGCGCCCCAACCTCCTATTCACATTTAAATTTAATTACTTAATTATGCAATAAATTGAACATAGAAGGCTAATAAAATACTTAACTACCTACTATCCTGATTTAGAAAAATTTATTATTTTGTATAATCTACTCCAGACCTTTTTTAAAGAAATATGATATTACTGTTGAATCTTCCAATTCCCAGTCTATTATTTCTCCCTCCCAAGAGTTAACCTCCATCCTAAAGTTGGTGTAATAGCTTTTCTTTTTTTAAAAAATGTTCATGTATTTATTTTGGGAGAGAGATAAAGCATGAGTGGGGGAGCGGCAGAGAGAGAGAGAGGGAGAGAGAATCCCAAGCAGGCTGCACATGGTCAGTGCAGAGCCTGACATGGGGCTTGAACCCACAAACCATGAGATCATGACCTGAGCTAAAATCAAAAATTGGACGCTTGACTGACTGAGCCAACCAGGTACTCCGGTATAGTATCTTTTCTATCCATGTTTTATATTTTCACAGCATTTGTATATATCCATTTGCAATAAGCAGCATTATTTTGTGTACCTTTTAATTTATGAAAATAGTTTCATAATACTGATGTCATGAAACCTGAATTCTTTTACTCAAAAAATTTTCCAGATAATTGTTTTTCCATTGTTTTTTGAGGTAGAGTCAATTCTTTCACATTAACTGTCGCATCGTATTCAGGTATATGATTATACAAATATGTAATTGTAGTCTATTGATTCACATTTAATTGGCTTCCAAAATTTCCCTAACAAGCTTAGTAGCTTTAATTGCTATTTCAAATGGGGTATTTTAAAATATATTTTTTAATATATTATGTATATATGTGTATTATACATAATGTATACATAATATGTATATGTATATATATGTGTGTGTGTATATATTATGTGTGTGTGTGTGTGTGAATAGTTCCTTAAATTGGCATCCATTAATTTATACGAATGACAGTAACTTCTCAGTGCTAATAGTTTATGGGATTCCTTGGATTTTGTTGATAAACCATTACAATGCCTTCAAATAATCGAGTTAGTTCTTCCATACCAATATTTATACCTCTTACTTTATTTTCTCACCTCACTGCACTGTCTTGAACCTCCAAAAAAATTTTAAAGAAGCACTGGAAATAGCAACAAGGAATTTTGTCACAGTCTTCACTTTAAAGAGAATGTGTCTAACATTCAGTCATTACCTATGGTATTTGCTGGAGGTTTTTGGTAGTCATTCAATTTCTTTAAAGGTTATAGGTTAAGATTTATAGGTTTCTTCAGATTACCTGTACCTGTAGATTACCTACATGCATAATGTCTACATTTTCAAATTATTGGCATACAACGTAGTCAGTCTCACATTATTTTCAGTCTACCTGCTTTCTATAGTATGTTCCCCTTTTCATTTTATATTCTGTCTTATATTTTTTACCAATTTTTCCAGAAAACTTGTCTATTTTATCAGTCTTCTTAAGAACCAGCTTTGTTAATATTCTTTATTGTTCCTTGGATTTCCAGTCCATCAATTTCTGCTCCTATCATTAGTATTTACTTCCATCAACTTGTTTGGTGTTACTTTTTGTTGTTTTCTCCTAACTTTTTTGAATCAAATAACTGACTCATTATTTTTCAATTTTTCTTCCATTATATATGCATTTAAAGTTATAAATGTCTCTCTGTGTGCTACAAATATTGCTATAAATTTCATTATTCAGCTTTAAATGTGATGACTTCCATTATGACTTCTTCTATGACACATGACACATGCACGCTACTTATTTTTCAAATTGGAAAAGTCAGAAGGACATTGATCAGAATATTGGTTATACAATCATTGTTTTCTCTTTTTCATGTGGTGACTTTTGAAAAACAAAATTCCAGTACGTGCAATATGGATGCAAGATTCTATTTGTTTCCATTAGATTAAGCTTTGTGACTGACAGTAATTCTTAGTAATTCTACCTTTCCCCCTTTCTTCAGGTTCTTTGCTGCTGGTCAAGGTCATATGACTAGCTCTAGTCAATGGAATGTAAATGGAAGCTTCTTGTATCTCTTTCAGGCTGAACTGGTGAAAATCCAGGCATAATTTTCTGGTCTTTTTCCCTTGCCTACAGTGAAAGAAGTAATTACCTGCCCCAGATGGTGAACCTAAAAAATCATTAGCTTCCATTAGCCTCCTAGAGACACAGTCCCAGATTCTTTTAGACAAAAGCATAGGTAAGATAAATTGTGACTATTGAGCCATTACAATTTTGTGGTTAAAACGATACTGTGCATCACCACTCCTAACCTCATAAATATGGCTTGTTAATTATGTTGTTCAAGTTTTTCTACTTCTTAAGAACTTATTATTTAATTAACATATTAATTTGTGAGAAATGTGTATTAAAACTATTTTGAGGGGCGCCTGGGTGGCGCAGTCGGTTGAGCGTCCGACTTCAGCCAGGTCACGATCTCGCGGTCCATGAGTTCGAGCCCCGCGTCGGGCTCTGGGCTGATGGCTCAGAGCCTGGAGCCTGTTTCCGATTCTGTGTCTCCCTCTCTCTCTGCCCCTCCCCCGTTCATGCTCTGTCTCTCTCTGTCCCAAAAATAAATAAACGTTGAAAAAAAAATTTAAAAAAAAAACTATTTTGATTATATGCTTGTCAGTCTCTCTAATCTTGTCAATGTGGGCTTTATATATATTTAATTTAAAATACAAAATCTTCCTAATGAATTGTTTCTATATCATTATATAATGACATTGTATCACTAATACTTTTTTCTTGAATCTACCCTGACGTTGATATGATGATGATATTAATATAGTTATACCAATTTTATTTTGATTAATGTTTGCCTATGAATTTCTTTCCTACTGTAAATATACATATATGTGTCTACATACACACATACATACATACATATGTGTATAGACATGCAAACATATTCACATGTATTTACATAGTTGAAATATACTTTTGCCCACTCAGAATCTCTGTCTTTTAATAGATGTCTTTAAGCCATTCATATTGGTGATAACTAATATATGTATACTTGTTTCTACCAGTGTATTTCATCTTTTTATTACGGTAGTTTTTCTTCGCTTCTTTACACTCCTTTTCTGACTTGCATTGGATTAATCATGTTTCCTTCTGTCTTTTTACCTTGGTTATTTTTTAAGAGCCCCCCCCCTACACACACACACACACACACACTTTTATGCTCAAGACTCAATGTGATTCTACTTTATGAAGATTAAACTTTTCATTAATTCAGGAAAATTATTAGATTATCTCCAATAGCCTCACCAACTACTTCACTGAGAAACTGAGACTCTCAAATCCTACATAGAAAGTCGGGATTTAAAACATTCAATTTCCTTGAACTTAGTTCCCAAAATTCAAATAGTCCCCCAGTGCTTCCAGTTTTTGCCTTAGATATCTCTAATTCTATCCCCTTTATTCCATCCTCTCAATTACTGTCTTTGCTCAGACCTTCAGCCTCTCACCTGGAGTACAGTAGAGTCCTAAGAGGCCTCCCTGCCTCAAGTCTTGGGGTGTTGCCGTCTCTAAATCTACTCACCACACTCCATACATAGAGGTATGTATCTAGAAGTCCACTATGACCAATCATACCTCTGCTTTAAAGCCCAAAGCCTCCCCAAATCTGTAAGGTCAGACTTTCTAGCAGAGCAGTCAAAAAATATAAAATTCTCGTTACTGCCTACTCTTGGCTTTCCAGTTCATCTCCTGCCACATCCTTCTTGCAAACTTTAGAATCTAATAATACCTAAGTACTTGTAGTTTCCTATGTATTTCATGTTATGACATAACTTTAGGGCTTTGCTCATGCTAGTACCTTGTACTTAGTGTCTTGCAACACCCTTCCTATTTTTTTTTAATTTTTTAATGTTTATTTATTCTTGAGAGAGAGAGAGATAGAGGGCATGAGCAGGGGAGGGACAGAGACAGAAAGGGAAACACAGAATCTGAAGCAGGCTACAGACTCTGAGCTGTCAGCACAGAGCCCAACATGGGGCTTGAAATCACAAGCTGTGAGATCATGACCTGAGCTGAAGTCAAACTGACTGAGACACCGAGGTGCTCCTACCCTTCCTACTTTTTTAAACACTGAGTAACTCAATCTTGATAACACTGCATAAATTCTGAGACTAATTATAAGAAACTTTGCAGATTCATCTGGGTCTCTTGGAATACTCACTCAGTCGTAGTATTGAAGCTCCATACTGTAAGAAGCCCACGGACATGGACAGACTAACTGTAGAAAAATCAAGTTAACAGTTGTAGCTGAGCTACTAGATACCAACCAAGATCAGCTCCCAGCCAAGTTGTAAGCTATCTCGGATAACCACTCCTATTGAGCCTGCAGATGATCCCACTCCTGGCCACCATCTGACTGCAATCACATAAGAGAATCACCCCAAACAGGACTTCCCATGGTAACATGAGATATAATAATAAGTTGCTATATTAGCCAGTGAGTTTTAGGGAGATTTGTTATTTGGTAAATGATAACCAGAGAAGTCTCCTGAAATAGACGCTCAGTAATTAGTGATTCAGCTGAAAAGGAAACTGAGGCCATTGTTTAGCTTACATTTTTGAGTTTCCTATATCTATAAATATTTACCTCTAGAGAAGGTAATGCATTCACAAACTCAATATTTGTGACAATGTTTACTGACAAAATAGACAATTTATTTTTCAATTACTTCTTAGATGCATCACACCCCTTGAGGATGCTAAGCTAGAAACCATGTAAAAGTCATAAACCTCTGCTTCCCCACTTGGAGAATTAAATGGATTTACCCACGTGTGAGACCATTAAAGTCCAGGCCAATTTTTATTTGCTTACCACCTTTCATGGTCAGTTTTAAAGCAGAAATGTTGCTTCCCAGTGTTTGGGGTCCTAGTCAGCTTTACACCTCATGTCGTGAAGTGTCTGCTTAGAGGACCAGAGAAGGCAAATGGCAAACTGGAGATAGAAATAGATAGTCTTAAATAGCTCTTTTGGCTTTACTTTCCAAAGAAATGATTTGGAAAATGGTCACCATTAACAGTAAGAATAAGCAAGCCTACCATAAAGGCAAATGGTTTGTAGAGAGGAGTCCTTTATTTACTAATGTTGTATAACCATCAGTAGAATACATGATTGCAGCTGGGCTGTGAGTAAAGTGGAGGTGGTGTGAACGTGATGTTCTCCACATAGCTGAAACACAAAGCCTGGCGTGGATTTTGAGGTTTGGTGTGCTGCATATCTTCCATTTTGCCCTTCAGATTCACTTTCCACCATGCTATAAACCCAGGAGGCTTTCTACTCTGCTACAAACCCAGGGAGATTCCATCAAGGGTATCACTGATATCTGACTTCCCACTGGCTCAGACGATGGAAGGTTCTAGCAAAAAGGTAGGAGGCAGAAGGAAAGTGAAGTCAGGGTATTAATCCTCCAGTTCTACTTTTGATGGGGTTGGTTGCTGTCATTTGGCTCCTGTAGGAGCCCACTCCTGAAGGCCACAGCACCTGTTGGGCAATCTTATACACAGAGGTTTTTCTGTCTTGGCTTCAACAACCAGTCCTTCCCTTGCTCCTTCAGAATCAGGGGTAGTACTGTCTCTGTCCCTTCTTGCTCTTGCTAAATCCTATTCACACTTTTATTAAACTCTTTAAATAACCCAAATTGAATGCACTGGACCCTGACTGCTATAGTGTATGCTAATATGCCATTCTGTTGCTACCTCCCCATGCCCCCTTGGCAAAACCTATTCCCTTTGTGTATGGTAGAGAGGGCCAGGAAGGATGAGACATAGAGTTTTCTGCCACAGCTTCTGGCATTATTCTTTGAGAATCTCCTACTTGGCGATTTCACAAGCAGGTTACTGTGGGGTAGCCAGACCTTCCATTTTAGATAACAGACCCCAACATTTAGGTCTTCTGCCATGCAGACTCTATGATTTGCCACTATTCCTCCCCCTGCCAAATGGGGACTGGATAAAGAGTGAACTCAGCTGTGTATAACCAGTAAATCAAAAATTAGGTCACCAAATCTGCAGAAGCAGGGCGGGCAGGGGGGAAGGGGAATCTAAGACATAGAGCCAAAACAGAGAAATAAGAGGACTCAATATATGAGACACATTAGAATAGGTAGAAGAGAATTGAGCTGGAAAAGTTCCTTGGCATTTTTTTGTATTGTTTCTGGACTTATTTGTGTGGACATAGTACATTTAATGGGGCTAAAGAGACTGGACATTGTTTTCCCAGAATTTTCCAATTTCCTCCTTCTATGCAATTCCAAGAGATTTCTCTCAAGCCTCCCCTTAGTGGCTTCAGACTGACTTCCAAGGAGCCCTGGGTCCATAGAGATACCACAGAGGCCTCTTTGAGGGTGAAGGATCTGAGTAGGTGGGGGTCCAAGTGAGCAGCTGCTGGAGTCCTGACCACTCAAATTACTTTTTTATTTATTTTCCAAATTGGGTTATATATAGCATTTCTTTTTTTAAAGGTGGGTGGGAGGATTCTGCTACAAAGAAAGAAAGGAAGAAAGGGAGGAAAAAGAATGAGGGAAGGAAGGGAGTTAAGAAATAAAGAAAAGAGAAAAGAAAAGAAAAGAGAAAAGAAGAAAAAAAAAGAAAGAAAGAGAGAAAGAAGTGAAAACCATTGCTCCTCTCTTCTCTTTTATGGTCTCCTTAGGGTTTGCTTGTTCCTAAGGGCTAAGGATAATCTCATAATCCTTTATTCCTTATTTCAGTGCCTCATACAGCATAGAGGTAGAGCTGCAAAATTATTCAGAAGCTGAGCATCTCAAAGTTGAAGCAACCCTAATGGTCATTTTTTATAATTTTCTATTTTTTCACAGTATTCCCCACAGCAGGACAACCATCCTGTGTTTGGACACCTCAAAGGACAGGTAGTTCTCTCACAAGAGAAGCCCACCTTATCATTCAACAGCTCTAATCATTAAAATGCCTGCACTTATATGGTCCCAAATCATACCTCTGTATGACTTGCCCATTTTTGTCTTCTAGACAGATACAAAGAAAGTCTACATGACAATGCTTCCAATATTTAAACTATTAAAGAATAAGTCTTTTCTCCAATCTAAACTTTCCATGTAAGTTCTTCACTATCCTTACATGAGTCCCTGTTTACCCATATCCACTTTAGGAAGGAATAATTTAGAAGTGGTGTGACCAACTAGAACTAAACTGGATATCATATTAGTATGAAAAGAGCCTAAAATACCTTGTTTTAGCAACCCCACCATACTTAGAGTTCATTCATGGTATGTGGTAAATAAACACCAAAGTCTGCTTTTAAGCCATATGCCTCAATCCTGTTCTTAGCCAATTTTGTTTTTTTGGTCTAAATGTAGAATTCCATTTATCCACATTCTATTTCATTCTACCAGCTTCAGCCCATCACCATAGATTACTGTAATCTTTTTTTTAAGTTTTGATTCCATTATTCAACATACTCAACATAGTTTTGTGACATACCCATAACTAATAAGAAAGTGAATTTATAGCACTTACTTCAACTAACATCCAAATCATGAAGTTACCAATCACTGCCATATTATACCTATGTAACAAATTAATCAAATATATTAGAAAATGATAAGCAATGTCCTCCATTAATTGTTGAAGGGGAATAAACAAACAAACCTTACATTTAAATAAGACCCCATTATAGCATGATACCCAAAGGGATCATTATCAGGTCTTTTTTAAAGGAGATAAAGACTTGGGGAACTTTAGCCAATGAACTGAACCTACTGTAAGAAACAGACAAAAGCATGGGAAGAAATGTTATTCCCAAGCCCTAGGGCCATGACAGTTTCAGGTCAAATAACAGAGAAAGCTGCCTTAATCCTTTCTAATCCACTGAGGCTCCAAAAAACAGACTGGATTGAATTGATGGAATGGGCACTGAGTGAGGGGAGTGGGAAGCAAAGAGACTTTTGACTCCAGGGCAGGGTAGAATGGTTTGCAGCAAGCCAAAAATTCCCACTGATAATACCCAGAAAAGTTTGATTAACTACAGAAAAAGCCACATATTGCAAGGTACCAGAGAGTTTTAAGGGAATAAAAGAAAATAAAAAGAACAAACTTGCAATGTTCAAAAATTTGATTGTTGGAATACCAACTAGATGTAGAGCCAAGGTTTAGTTTCCAACACTACTGTAGATACTGAAGCTATATCAGCAGACAGAGTAAAGCTCCATCTTCATAGTGCTTACATTCTAGGAAAGAGAGACTGACAATAAGCAAACATATAAGATGGTAGGAAGCAAAAGATACATGTAGAAAAATAAAGCAGGATAAGTAGGGAAGGGACTAGCCAAGGTATGGGGTGGGGGTGGAGTAGTGTAATGGGGTGGTCAGGGAGAACCCTTTAATAAGGTGATTTTTGAGTCACTGAAAAAAGTGATGACCTCTAAGATCCTTGTAAGTCATGGATTTTAGGATTAGATGAAGGAAAAAATAGACCAAACCCTTTAGACTACATATGTGAAAGATAAAAAAGAAGAAAGGGAAAAGGGAAACATGATTGTATACGTATCTCCACATGCTCTCCCTCTAATTGAGTTTCCCCTTAAAAATAAGGCTGGAAGTGCATTATATAGAGATAATATATCTCTATATAATATGAGATATTATTCATATTAATAATATGAATTAATTAATTCAATTAATTCAATTGAATTGAATTGAATTAATTCAATTAATTCAATATTCATTCATGAAAAAAAATCATGAATTTTTTCGGCAAAAAATTCAATATTCATTCATGAAATTCATGAATTTCATGAATTCGGCAAATTCAATATTCATTCATGAAAAAAAAACTTTTAACGAATTAGGTATAGAAGGACTGTACCTCAACATAATAAAAGTCGTATATGACAAGCCCACAGCTTTCATCATACTTAATGGTGAAAGGAGTAGGCTCTCCAAGAATGAAGTGAATTTGGTGTTGTGTGTGATGGTTTAGGGTCAGGAACCAAATTGTCTACATTTGAATCCTCTTCCATAATGTTATTAGCATGACTTTGGAAAATGTAAGTCCTGTGATTGTGATCCTTGTCTTTAAAGTGATGGTATCCACCTCACAGGGTTTTTTGTGAGGATTAAATGAAGTAATATCCAAAAGTGCTTAGAACAATGCCTAGTGCTTAGTGAGCATTCAGTAAATTAGCTATTGTTGTTGATTACAATAAAGCAGCAGATGCTAGAAAGGACTTTGGAAACCCAATCTTTGATTCGGATTCCTTTTTGAAGGAAGCCATGGAAAACCATGGATAAGGTGGATGGGGAGAGGATGACAAGAATAAATGGGGAAGCTCACTCTCTTCTGACTCCACCAGTGAATTATCTGTACCAGGCATTTGAGGGTTCCTCAAGAAACCAGAATGCATGGTAGTTTGAGGAGAGATGTTGGGTGTTATTGACCTGGTAAGGTCCTGAGGAAACCTCAGCTTTAGAAAGATGTATGAGATGAGTGACACCATCTTCTACCAACCACGTAATAAGCAGGGTTGTTGTAGCCCTCGCCAACTCTCCCTTGAGATGTTTTTCTTTCATGGTGTTTGCCAATAATTGATAATTGGCAGAGGTTGTTGTAGGATTTGAGTTGAGGCCATAACATAAATGAGCTGCTATTTGGTTTTCTCAGAGGGTTTATAAACGGTACTCTTTACATGGATAGGCCTTTTGGGAATGACCCTTGGGTTACTGAGGACAGTCCCACAGTTGGTTCTCCATACTATACCCAAGGCCTAATTCTCTATCTTCTAATGATGATGACAATAATATGTCCCTGAGGCACAGTGGAACGGAGTCCTGGGCTGCAAGTTAAGAGGACTGGGTTCCAGTTCTGGCTACTTGTATGGCTCTGAAGACAATTTCTATAGGTCTCAATTTCCACATATGTCCAATATGGAGTAAGATTAGGTACTTGCTAATGGTGTTTCAGCTATAATATTTTACCCACTCTTTGTGTAAAATGCCCCAATACCTAGGGTACATTACTAATTTATTCACTTATTGATTTATTCCTTTATTTAATATTTTCCTTTTTTAATATTTTTAAGTCATTAAAATGTTCATTATACACAAAACACAAAAAAAATTACAAATTTTTCATGCATCTACCATCTGGATTTAGCAAATGTTAATATTTTGCTATATTTGATCCAGATTGATTCTTTAAAAAGAAATGAAACATTACAGACAGTAAGCCCCCATTTATTCCCTCCCAGGAAATAACCACTATCTTTAAATTAGTATACATTCTCAATGTATAGTATTGTTTCTAATTTTTAAAATGTACATAAATAGTATACTGTAAATTTCCTCATTTATGCTGAACTTTATATTTTCCAGATTTATTCACATTACCACCTTTGGAATTGTTCATTCATTCATTTTAACAGTGGCTTAGTATTCCAATGTATGAATATACCACAGTTTATCCATTCCCCATTGATGGCCTTTTAGATGGTTTCCAACATTTTGCTATTAAAAATAACATTGCAACAACCAATGATGTAGAAGTCTCCTTGAGCACATGTGTGAGAGTTTCCCGAGGGTTATTACTTAGAAGCAAAATTACTTGGGGGCTGGGTGTGTTTATTTTCAGCTTTTTTAGATAATGTGAAATTGCTTTCCAAAGTGCTTATAGATATTCATACTCTCAGCAGTACTAAAAGACATATTGTTTTCCCATAGCCTTGCCAGCATGTGTGTTGTAAGAGTTTTAAATTTTTTCCAATCAGATGGGTATGAAATAATACTTTCTTGATGCTTTTATATATTTTTTGACTGTTCAGATTTCTTCTTTGTAAATTTCTGTCCATATCCTTTGCCAATATTTGTGTGTGTGCATGTGTGTATGTGTGTGTGTTATTGATCTGAAAGATATATTTGTATATTCTGGATACTAATTCTTTTTTGTTTAATTTTAAGAGTTAGAAAACTATAGCTTACCTTCTAATTGTTATGTTTGGTTTTTCCCCCCAAAATTGTTGTTTTTTTTTTTTTAATTTTTTTTTTCAACGTTTATTTATTTTTGGGACAGAGAGAGACAGAGCATGAACGGGGGAGGGGCAGAGAGAGAGGGAGACACAGAATCAGAAACAGGCTCCAGGCTCTGAGCCATCAGCCCAGAGCCCGAAGCGGGGCTCGAACTCACGGACCGCGAGATCGTGACCTGGCTTAAGTCGGACGCTTAACCGACTGCGCCACCCAGGCGCCCCAAAATTGTTGTTTTTTATAGCTAAATGTATCAGTTTTCTTTTATGTTTGGTACCTTTTATGTATTGTTCAAGAAAACCTTCCTTACTCCAATATTATAAACATATACCATACATTCTCACAAAAGTTTTACAGCATTGCTTTTTTTCAATAGCTACGTTTTTTAATCCATATGTGAGTTAGTTTTGCATAGAAACCTATTTTTAATATATTTATTCTACATGAATAGTGAATTGTCCTGGCATCATTTGTTAACTATCTTATCCCTTCTCCACTGACTGGTATTCCCACTACTCTCATTCATAAAGTTTCCATATAGATGTGGAACTATCTCATTGGTGTGTGCTGGGCTAATCTTTCTTTAATTACTGTAGCTTTAGGGCAATTCTCGATAGCTAGTATGGTAAGAATTGTTTTTATTCTTTTTTTTCAAAATTGTCTTGAATATACTTGACTTTTCACTCATTCATATGAGTTTTACAATCTATTTGTTCACTTCCACAATAAAGTGTCAAGATGGTATTTGAAATGGCATTAAATTCGTAGATAGATTTAAACAGAATTATTATGATGATATTGAAACTTCCCTACTATGTGTCCAGCATATCTCTTATTCAGATCTTCTTGTGTGTAAAATGTTTTACAATAGTTTCCATAAAGTTTTGTTCATCTTTTGTTAATATATCCTTGCATACCTTATAATTTTTGTTGCTGTTGTGTGTAGGATCTTTTTCTAAAACTATGCTTTCTAATTTTTTTCTGAAATTAAAATGTTCAATTTGTGGCCCCTGGAGTAGAAAGATGTTAATGATTTCTTCTTTATTGATTCTTAATTTGCAAACTTGTTCTCTATTCATGCAAATATTTTTGTCTATAGAATCTCTTGAATTTTCTATGTAAGAAATAATGTCTGTTGATAATGAAATTTTTTTTCCTTCCTTTCCATATCTTGTACTTTTCATTTTTTGTCCTGTCTTATGCTAGCTAGGCTCTCTAATACAATATTGAATGGAGGAGGTGAGTGGGAGGGAGATACTTGTCATTTACCAGTGGTTCCAAAGGACCCTCTTGTATTGTTTCGTCCTTAAGTATGCGATTCAGGCAGGTTCTTGATGGGGATCCCAACAGTGTAAGCTTTTGAGAGTCTCTTCTGCTCTTCTTTCTCAACAGTTATTCATGGTAGTGGGTGAGCTCTAATCACACATTCCTTTGACGCTTCAGGTTGTAGAGTTACGTATCAGCTAAGCAATCAGTTGACTTGGTTCCTTTATTTGTGACTTGGGATAATAAATATTGGGCCAGAAGAGCCCCACACTGTGAATTGCCTGACAACAGAGAAGTCATTTTTCTGGATGATATAGCTGTGGAGGAATGTAGGTCATGAGCCACAGTGCTCGGTTTTGTCTCAAATGTCTGACTACACCTTCAAATGGAACATAAAGGTGACTGTAGTGTGGAGGGCTTAGCCTGGGAAATGGCTAGCTTCCTGGGACCCACCGAGGCCACCAGGCTTCTGTTACTTTTGAGAAAAAAATTCAGGGAGTTTTGGATTAAGATTATTTTTATAATACATGTTGAGCCATGGGGCTAGGGAGCAAATTCATATTATGAGGGCTCCAGCATCTTTAGCAATGAGGTGCGGGAAAGAGAACATCTTGGTTACAAATAAACATCCAACATTTCTTAAATTCCTGGACCTAAATGCCTAGCAGAAAAATTTTGGACTGAGACTAATGGTGCAGAAAAGTAATTGGCTACAGATGAAACTCAGAAATCATAAGATAGTGTAGTATTAAAGTCAGTAGGATGCAAAGCCACCATAGTAGACCTGGAGGGAGAAAGAAGTTTATTAGAAAACAATCTCACCTATAATCCAGTCTTCGGGGATTGACTCCAGGAACGATGTATTAAGGATTTTACAGTGAAGGGCACCGAAATTACCAGGAGAAAGTTTAGACCAACGGATTCCCAGGGGCAGAAGTTTTGGACTAAGCAAGTGATTCCCCCACAGAATAAATACCTGGAATGTTAACGTTTTTATTATATTAAGATTCTCCTAGTAACTGGTTCTACTGGAGAGCCACTTGTAGAGGAAAGAAGGGAGGAAAGTAGGAAGGAAGAAAGGAAGGAAGGGGGAGGGAGGGAGGAAAGGAAGAGGGAAAGAAGGAGAGAGGAAGGAAGGGAGGGAAGGAAGGAATGAAAACAGTAATGAATAGCATGGTTTGCAAAAAATCAACAGTCATCTAAAGAAATAATGCAAACTGTTGATTTTGTGTCAGGCATCACCTAAACGTATGGCCCAGTCTCAGTGGTGACATAAGGGGATTTAATAGCCACACTTTCTCTTTAGCTAGAATGACTACATGTGCCAGTTTCCCTATAACGGACCTGGCTCATGCATCTCTATGGGCATATTAGCTAGTATTGCAACCCTTCACTCTAAAAAAAGTCCTAGTTTGTATTATAAGCTATGTGATCATCCCATGGAGAACTCTCTCAAGCCTCTCTTGTAAATATGTGACAGTTGTCTGCTCACTTACCTGATTCCCTGTTAAAGAGTGACCTCCTTCTCACTCATCTTTGTGTGCCCAGTTTTTATCACTGTGCTTGACCCTCAATAGGTGCTCTGTATTTCAACAATGAATGGACTTGAGCTCAGGTCATGATCTCGCAGTTTGTGAGTTCAAGCCCCGCATCAGGCTCTGTGCTGACCGCTTGCTCAGAGCCTGGAGCCTGCTTCGGATTCTGTGTCTCCCCGTCTCTCTGCCCCTCCCATGCTCATGTTCTGTCACTCTCTGTCTCTCAATAATAAATAAACATTTAAAAAAATTTTTAATACAAAATTTAAAAAAATGATTTAAACAGCCCTTTGAGATCTTAAAGAGAGCTCTACAGTTCTTATGGGACCCCAGCTCCCAGCTCTGTAATTATTCCCTCTGCAGTCAGTGACAGCAGCTTGGGAAGGACACACTCTTTTCTGCACTCTGTGCAGTGCTTCAGAGAGAATCACAGATCTGTAGCTGAAAGTGGCCTTACACTGTCTAGTTCCAACCTCTTATCCTAGATCTGACAAAATTGGCTCAGGCAGGTTGAGCAAGTGGCCAAGCCCACAGAGCTAGTTAGTGTCAGGAGCCAGTTCAGGTGAAGAAAAACTCCCCCTAGGGTTCTTCCTGTCCTCAAATATCACTTGAAAATCTAATTTGCATCTCTTTCTTGAGCATTCTGATTTCAACCCCTTTCCTGCTTTCCAAGACCTACATGGAGTTAGGCTTTGCCAGTTGGCAGAGTCATGCCTTGATCAGCAGAGCTCAATTTGCACTAAGTGAGAATTCAGGGGCTCAGTGGCAGAGGAGAACACTGCAGACCAATTTCCAAATAATTTTAGGAGGATTGAATGGCTTGGTACCCCACTGACTTTCTTGAAGGGCAGATTGCTTGTCCCGCACAACCAATCAAAAGAAGAGCAAAGGGAGCCCTCCGAACAATTTGAGGGTATAGAAGGGAAAGTAATTTCCCACAGGGTGGGGCGACGGAGGATTGTGTTTCCACACACATATTAAATTGACAACAATTTCTCGTGTGGCTCTTGAGGCGGAGGCAAACACTTTTGCTTTTGTGTGTAACCCCAGCATAAAAACTGACAGGAACAGATGTTCTGTCCACGAATTCTGAAGTTTGGCAGCGACTAAAGGGTCCTGAGACATGGCATAAATGAAGGCAGATCATCTTGGCCGCCCGTCCTGTCATGTGGATGGAAAAATGTGCTGGGTGGAAGTAAACAGCCTGCAGGACACTGGGCTGGCTCAGGAGGGTGGTCTCCAGGGTGGGTTGGGAAGCTGGCCCTTCCTCCTGTCTCACTCAGACCTGTCTTTATTAACGACCTTGGGGAGTGAGAAAGAGCTGGAAGATGAAATTCGCAGATGATTCTGAATGGAGAAATGTGACAAACACCAGCATAAAGCAAAAGCATAACCTAAAGGAATTAGGAAAATGGGAAGGGCCAGGGGCAACGTGCAGATCATCATGGGAAAATGCAAATGGATACGTCTGAGGCAAAATAATCCACAAACCAGATATTCGTGGGGCAGAAAAGTGTCGACGCACATTAAGAATGGAAGCGTCTTGGGGCGCCTGGGTGGCGCAGTCGGTTAAGCGTCTGACTTCAGCCAGGTCATGATCTCGCGGTCCGCGAGTTCGAGCCCCGCGTCGGGCTCTGGGCTGATGGCTCAGAGCCTGGAGCCTGTTTCCGATTCTGTGTCTCCCTCTCTCTCTGCCCCTCTCCGTTCATGCTCTGTCTCTCTCTGTCCCAAAAATAAATAAACGTTGAAAAAAAAAAAAAAAAAAAAGAATGGAAGCGTCTGCTGTAAAATAAGGGGCTTCGGACAGTTGCAGAGACCAAGGTGGAGTGTGCCGGCAGGGAGGGAGGGGGCTGGGAACATGGGGGGCCCGTGCAGGAGGCCTACTTAGTGACATGTGACCTCACCATGGGGCCTGCTCCATCTTGCGCCTCACCTAACGCCTCCGTGGCCAGTTCCGACGCGCCCTTGGCTGCGAAGAAGTCTTGTTGGTGCTGTGACATGGGTGTCTGGAGTAAGCAGATGACATTCCAACCACCAGGCGTCTGCTTTGGAGTGAGCTTCCCAGACTGCATTCTTTTTTCACTTTTATTTTTATCTTTTTTTTTTTTTTTTTTGATAAAATAGATCTCATCTATCAGAGAACATCGATTCTTTTTTGTTTTACTTGAGGTAAAATTGGCATATCACATTACATTAGCTTCAGGTGTACAACATAATAATTCGATATTTGCGTACCCTACAGAGTGATCACCACAATACATTTAGTTGCCATCCTTCACCATACAACTAACCCCCTTTACCTTTTTCACCCACCCTCAACCCTCTTCCTCTCTGATAACCACCAATCAGTTCGCTGTATATGAGTTTTGTTTGGTTTGTTTGTTTGTTTGTTTGGGTTTTTTTCAGATTCCACATATGAGTGAAATCAAACAGTATTTGTTTCTGTGCTTGACTTATTGCACTCAGCATAATGTCCCCAAGGTCTGTCTATGTTGTCACAGATGACCAGATTTTCGTCTTTTTATGGCCAAGTAGTATTCCATTGTATATATATACCACATCTTATTTATCCATTCATCCATTGATAGACACATAGGTGGTTTCCATATCTTGGCTACTGTAAATAATGCTGCAAAGAACATAGGGACGCCATATCTTTTCAAATCAATGTTCTTACATTCTTCGGATAAGTACCCAGAAATGGAATTACTGGATCACATGGTAATTATATGTTTACTTTTCTCAGGAAGCTCCATAATGTTTTCCACAGTGGCTGCACCAATTAACATTCCCACCAATAGCATAAAAATATTTTCTTTTCTCCACAATCTCTCCAACACTTATTTCTTGTCTTTTTGAGACTAGCCTTTCTGACAGGCGTGAGATAACTCGTTGTGGTTTTGATTTGCATTTTCCTGATGATGAGTGATATTGAGCATCTTTTCATGTGTCTGTTGGCCATCTGTCTGTCTTCTTTGGAAAAATATTCAGATCCTCTGCCCATTTTTTTAATTGGATTGTTTGGCTTTTGTTATTAGGTTCTGTGAATTCTTCATATGCTTTAGGTATTAGTCCCTTATCCACTATATGATTGGAAAATATCTCCTCCCAATCACAAAGTTGTCTTTTTATTTCGTGGATGGTTTCCTTCCCTGTGCGGAAGATTTTTACTTTGATGTAGTCTCATTCATTTATTTTTGCTTTCATTGCCGTTGCCTTTGGAATCAGATCAAAAAAAAAAAAATCTAAGAGTGATGTCAGGGAACTTACTGCCTATGTTTTCTTCAGACTATTCTTTAGAAGAAAAGGAGTACAAAAATTTTTTGTATCATAGAACAAACATGTCCTATTTATGTCATGCAGAATAATAAATTCGGTATAATTTTGTCTTTGTTATTTTGCTCTGAGAAATTTGTCACCAAAATTCTCCCTTTACCCTCACTTGTAAAACTCCAACAATTACAAACTGATGATGACCAGAGATTCTCACATTTTCCAAAACAGCCAGAATGTTTATAACTTTGGATATTGCTCTGTTTTGGAGAGTGCTGCCTGAGACCCCACTGAAGTGCTCTGTATTGATGAAGCCTTCAGCCCGAGGAAATTCTGAAGAAAACCAGAGTCCTCCACTCGTTTCCTATTATAGTGGAGTCGGAGGTCCCTGGCACGGGCCTACTTTCCCTGAACGTTTGTCATCTTGTTTTGAGCAACTCTTCAGTTTGAAAAGCGAGGCCAGCAATCAAGGTCTCATGACTACCGACCAGAATCACCAAAACAAGTGCAGATTCCTGGGAACTTCTGTTATCCCGAGGAGATTATCCAGAGGAATTATTTCAAAAATATAACCTGAAATGGCGTATTTAACCCTGCGTGATTGAAGAACGCACTTCTCACTGCAACAGGAAACCACTTAATAAGATTTGGGGGGGTTGTTTTCAGGTCTCTTTCTGTTTTCCTTTAATCACAGTAATGCCCAATGGGGCAGCAGATACGAGTCACCTAAGAAGCTTGTTAAGATGGGGACTTGGTGCCAACCTAGAACGGGTGGTGGGGGGTGGGGTGGAGCCTGGTGGTCCAGGATGTGGTGGGAAGAGATAGAGGGAGGCAGCGTTGCTGTGTGCAGCTGAACTTGCCAAAGCTATTCGACCTCCCTACTCATGACCTGGGCCAGGGGGCTAAAGAATGCCTAGGTCTAATTAACCACTGATGAGGAACGTGATTGGTCCACTGGAGATGCTGCCTGAGGAGCCTGGCCTGAGAACGCACTTCCAAGGCACAGCCTCAGAGCGTGACCCGGGGTTCAGGTGCCAGAGGAGCATGGAGTCACATGGCTCAGCATCCTGCCTCTATCCCCACCCTCTTGTGAGAACCCTGGAAAGACCCACTCCTGGTCAATGGCTGGGCTGGCCCAGGCTGGGTTGAGTTGAGTCTGGAGGAGGGAGAGAAGGTGAGGGTTTACCTCCAGGAAGGCAAAATCTTTGGTCAGTTCCAAGGGGCCAAGAAAAAGAGGCAAAGCCAACAGTGTCTGAGTAAGGGTAAACAGGGGAGTTAATGTGGGAATGAAGTAAGATGGAAAGGGAATTGCTCTAAATAGTGAAGGAAAGCCTAAAGCTCACTTTTTGTTTTCTAGTGAGTGGTTGGGTAATAGTATTGGCCCTAAGAGCTTGGCTGGTCATGTCTCGTGTCGAAGTTCAGTGTTAGGACAACTGAAGCTGTTTCCATCTTGGCTGAAAGGCCAGTTCTGCTTCTGTAGGACCCCCTAAGTATGGTCTGCCTGATAGAAAGACTTGGACCCCCATGGGGAAAGAAGTGGGGAGCAAGGTTGGTCCCAGGTGGCCCAACATCCATGGAGTGGCCCCTGAGTCTTCACACCTCAGGACCAGTTTACTTATAGTTGTTTCTTCTGTCAAGGTGAAAAGCACTAATTATGGCTCCTGGCAGACTTACATGATTTTTTTTTTTCTCCAGAGAAGAGGCAACCCTGGGTACCAGTCTCAGCCATCATCTTGTCTTAGTCGCTACATAACACCTGTGGCTACCCTGATATTCTATTTATATTTGTTTCTTTACTGTGTTTTCCTCACACTGCAATGTTATCTTCATCAAAGAGGAACTGTGACACTTTTTCCCACTGTGTTCCTCATGCATAGCACAGTGCCTGACACATAATCAGCTCTTAACGTAAGTCAGATGAATGGTCCGATGCCTTGTGTACTAGTACGTTCAGAGCACACGCTGCTTTAGCGCAGTGTGAGTCAGTGGTACTATCCTCGGACAAAAGGCAACTTAGTTTCTTAGGATTTTAAACTACTTTCTTCCCTTTGGCTCTGTACATATTAGTTAATGGTTTTTGTAATGACCCAAAAGACCCTCTGCTGATGACCTATTCCCATAGACAACCTTGAGCTACTAGAAGTGTTTTTCCTGAAATTCTGTGTGGAACAAGGGCCTTGATGACACCCAGAGTCTCACCTCCTTCATCAGGTGACTACCTCACTGAGAGGCAAAGAGCTTGGTGGGTCTGAGTGCAGACTTCTAGGCTCAGGATAGGGTCTCTTCTTATAGCGTGACCACTGACCTCTGTCTCCAGTTCTCTCATCTGTAACACAGAATGGTAACAAACAACAACACCTGCTTCTAGGATTGATTGTGGAGAATAAATGACTTAGTATGTATAAAGTACTGGGCCACAGAAAGCACTATATATGCATTCATTATCATTAATATGTGATTAGCAAATACATGGGCTATTTAATAAAAGTCATTGTGGTACTTCTGACTGTTAGGTATTGAAAGGATTTCCATGATGCCCTATACTGTCATTTATGCACATTTGTTTTGGAACCTGTATGTCACTGAGTGAAAAATGATTGAGCAGGAACAGCTTTGGAGTTGCTATGGCCAAGAGAGCTATTTAATGGCATTATCTTAAAAAAAAAAAAAAAAAAAAAAAAAACACCTCATGGTGGTTTTTTTTGCTTAATAGGGGGAAGCCCTTTTCCAGTTACTATCCAGTAAGAGAAACACCTTAAGGTAGCTCCCAGTGACTCACACCCTTGTACAACAACCGCCCACCACCAACTTTGTGGATGGGACGTAGAATTTGCTTGTAGCCAATAGAACATAGCAAAGGTGAGGGGTGCCTGGGTGGCTCAGTCGGTTAAGTGTCTGACTTCAGCTCAGGTCATGATCTCACAGCTTCTGAGTTTGAGCCCTTCATCAGGCTCTGTGCTGACAGCTCAGAGCCTAGAGCCTGCTTCAGATTTCGTGTCTCCCTCTCTCACTGCCCCTCCCCTGCTTGTGCTCTCTCTCTCTCTCTCAAAGATAAATAAACATTTAAAAAAATTTTTTTAAAGAATGTAGCAGAGATGAAAGAATTTTTGCAGATCTAATTATGGTTCCAAATCCCTTGGCTTGAGTTAATCAACAGGGAGAGCACCTGGGTGGGCCTGACTTAATCAAGTAAAGGCCCCTAGAAGAGACACCAGGTCCCTCCCTCAGACAACAGACTCATTACAAGATTCTGGCCTTGAAGGCTATGAGTTCTCCAGCTGCAAGGAGATAAATTCTGCCACTCCTCATTCCAGGCTAAGGAAGTATAGAAGTGGATCTTGCTCTGTTTGAGCTTCTGATGAGAACATAGCACAGCTGATTACTGGCTTGTGCAACTTTGAACCAAGGACCCAGCGTAGCCATGCCCCAACTCCTGATCCATGGAAACTGTGAGATACTAAGCATGTGTTGTTTGAAGCCTCTCTGCTTGAAGTAATTTGGTATGTACCAATAAAAACTAACACGCCTCCAATTAGGAAATGACTCTTTGCTCCTCCAACAGTGGCCTGCATCCTTCTTATTGTTACGGAGGCCTAGGGACCATACTCAGGCAAGAGCACAGCTATTGGAGAAAATACTGAGAGAAAGTTGTATTGTCAAGCAAGACAAAAACTATTAAGTTAAAAAGCCACACAGGAAGTCAGCATGCTGAGGATTGTACTGTAATAAGAAACTACTGTGGTAATCAGTTGATTAGTACGTAATTAATACATAATATATAATTAAAAGTGAGTTTTGAGAATACATATAGAAGACTCTTGCCACTCAGTGATAAAAGTATTTTTTTTTAATTTTTTTTCAACGTTTATTTATTTTTGGGATAGAGACAGAGCATGAACGGGGGAGGGGCAGAGACAGAGGGAGACACAGAATCAGAAACAGGCTCCAGGCTCTGAGCCATCAGCCCAGAGCCTGACGCGGGGCTCGAACTCACAGAGCGCGAGATCATGACCTGGCTGAAGTCGGACGCTTAACCGACTGCGCCACCCAGGCGCCCCTAAAAGTATTTTTAAATAGACATCTCTCCAAAGAAAATATACAAAGGATCAATAAATATGAAGAAATGCTTAACATATTAGGAGAATGCAAATCAGAACCACAGGGAAATACCACTCCACGCACACCCTAGAACGGCTGTAATAAAAAAGACAGACAATAAAAAGTGTGGGTGAGAATGTAGAGAAATAGAAACCCTTATATACTCGTGAGAATGTGAAATGGTGCAGTCACTGTGGAAAACATTCTGACAGCTCCTCAGAAAGTGAACGTAATGTTACCTCATGGCTCAGCAACTCCCCTCCCAGGTATACAGCCAAGAGAATTTAAAACACATGTCCACAAAAACATTTGTACAGTGTTCGTAGAAGCATTATTCACAATCGCTTTCCAGAAAGTAGAAACAGTCCACATGTCCATCAACTGATGAATGGATTAAAAATGGGGTATATTCATCAATGGAATATATTCAGTTATGAAAAGAAGTGAGGTACTGATTCATGCTACAATATAGATAAACCTTGATATGTAAAAGGCTACAGATTATTTGATTCTATTTAAATAAACTGTCCACGGGTTCCTGCATGGCTCAGTCAGTTAGTTAAGTGTCTGACTTTTGATTTCGGCTCAGGTCATGATCTCGTGGTTCCTGGGTTCAAGCATCAGGCTCTGCTCTGACAGTGCAAAGCCTGCTTGAGATTCCCTGTCTCGCTCTCTCTCTGTCCCTCACTGCTCACGCATGTGCTCACTCATGCTCTCTCTCTCAAAATAAACCTTAAATGAAGAATGAATGAATGAACTGTCCAGAAGGGGCAAGTCGATAGGGACAGAAAGTACATCAGTAGTTTCCAGGAGTGGAGAGAAGGGAAGGATAAGCATGATAGGCACAATCGCTAATAGATACTAAGTTTCCTTTGCGGGTGATGAATATTGTCCTGTAATTAGCAGTAGCGGCTGCACTACTTTGTGAATATACTAAAAAAAACACTGAACTGTACATATGAGAAGGATGAATTTCATAGCATGTTAATTCTATCTTAATACAATAAGTATTGAGTGACTCAATAAATTCTGAGTCACTACAGCTTAAGAGCCTCCAAACAAGGAAGTGATCAAGTCCAATGTGGATGGCATGGAATATGAACAGCAAGCGTCACCCAAAGGGGAATTAGCAGAGGCTGCAAGAAGTTTAGATTGAAACGGATTGGTAACTCCTCAGCTTCTTCCCAAAACTCAGCAGGCTAGAACTGGACAGACCACTGATCAGTGTCCTGGCTGGTCACTCCCATAGTAGCCTTGATGGCCTCTATCTCTCACCCCCACCTGGCAATACGCTTCCTTCTTCTCTTGCCTTGTTTGCATTCATCACCATCTCAGTCAATGGCAGGATCTGTTTAGGCTTCAGATGTTCTGTGCATGAGTTCTCAATCACAAATTTGTCTTGAGTTCATTCTATATTGATTTGGAGAACCAGTGGGCATCTAAAAATTAAACACAAAAGAATTTGGATAGTAGGGCACAAAAAATGAATCATACATGGTCCATCCTCTCTATAAGCTTTTGGGTTAGTTGGGGAAATAGATCGCAGTAACAATTACACGGGGCAGCATATCACACACAGTGCTAAAGTTATTAAGATCACCCATTGAAGCTATGGCAACTAACAGGAGCTTCTCAACTAGACTGTGGTGATGAGGGACGTTCCTGTGAGGGGGAGATATTCGAGATGAATCTGGAACCCGGGTTTGATTTAGATAAGCAGAGAGAATAGAAAAGGAACTCCAGATTGGGGAATGTCAGGCATAACTGTGGAGGCCAGAATATTCATGGGAGGCCCTAGGGATCATGATCTGAGCAGCTTGCAAAGGAAGATTTGCTTTGGGAAGTAATGACACAGAGGTTTGGAAAGAGATGGAAGGGGAAGAGAGAGGGGGACATAGTGACAGGCAGGTTCTGTGACTTCTTTTGCAGGTTGGAGCTAGATTGGAAATGCCCTAGGACATTTACCCCTTTAGTTTGCTCTTCTCTTTCCCTGCATGGAGGCAAATGAATCAAGGCCTTCCACAAGCTTGGGGTTAACTACATTTCACCAGAGAAGACTTCTTTGCATGTATGGGGAAGAGTAAACCTCAGGCAGCACAAATACAGCACTGTCTAATGTTCATGATGACGTATGTTGAAAGCTTTCTCTGGAAAAGTCTTGCACTGTGGTGGTATTTGAGCCCAGTATTTATTCTATGATGCAATTGTCCTCACACAGGATGTTCTTGGTTTCCAGATTCATCCACAATGATGCCGTGCACACGTGTTGGTGTGGATTTATAGAACAGGTTTTAGCAATGCTGGCTTACAATTGGCTGCCAGTCACATTCACAATCTAGTCTACACACAAGCAGCTTCAAAAGTCTCAGACAGAACAGCTTTGTACCTACTGCCTCACCTTGAAAGAGAAATGTACCTTTTACGGTCTTTCTTGGCCTAAGTTCTTGGCAGTTTAGGGCCTTTTTCCTTGGAGATATGTAACATGTGGCTGTGGCAATTAGGGGAACTCTGCTTTTCCATTCTGATCTAGGAAGGGTGCCATGGAACACTGGGGAGATTGAGTATGACTTCTCTAAGCACATGAGTTTGTGAATATTTCCTTCAAATTAGAGATCTGTTGTTTACCAAAGAAATTCACCAATCCCTTAGCACAGGAAAGTTCTTAATTTATAAAATTGCCCATGGAAAATTGATGCTTTAAGCAAAGGATGAGGAAATGAGCTATTTTCTCCTAATTTCTACCCTTGATTGCTTTATGCTGGTGGCAAGGATGGGCAAAGGGCCACACGAGTTTCTTTCTCCACCAAGCAAGTTCTCTGAGCCATAGAGATCACTAGGTGATGTCTCTGGACAGAGTTGCTGGGTTTCCATCCAAGCAAAAGCCAGAGCTCCAGGTAGATCTCCTTACCACCTCTCATGCCACAAATACTTCCTTCTCTACACTTATACACGTACTTTTCCTCTAATGAAAATACCCTCCCTCAGCCCCATTTCATCTCTTTCATGCTCCAAATCCCATGCCCTCCCTTTTATGAAGAATCGCTGGTTATCTCAGCCCACAAGAATGCCTGCTATCTGACTTCTGCTGCCTCGCATGGCCCTCCCCACAGACGCTTTCATGTTTGTTGCTTCATCGATCAGACAGTAAACATCCCTGGCACAGGATCTTTGATGAATTGGATTAAAAGGAAAGTAAAAAAAATGGAACTTGTAAGAGCACAGAGATAGCATTTATACATTTATTTTGCTTCTCGGAAGAAAGGTAAGTCATGCAGACTTTGCAGAAACTACTACGGTAATTAGTAGTGGCTATCAAACGAGTGTTGCCTATAGCAACCTATGCTAGTTTCAGAAGCAGGTTCTTTGCCCTTGCCAAACATCTTAGAAAAGCCAAAAATGGAGGGGCTAAAGCCAAGGTTTGGACTGATTCACCAATATTAAGTCACAGTGTTTAAAGGGAGTGATGCATAAGAACAGCAATACCATCCAGGCTCTGGAACCTGTGCCCATAGGTGTGGCATCAGAGGGACTCCCTGCTTTACACTGACTTCATACTTGTAAGGGACAGGAACCTGGGACTACCTTTCTCACCATTATTTCCCCACTAGCTAATAAAGGATCTGGTACATATTTAGTGAATGAGTATTTCTTACGTGAATCAAAAATGACAGAAAGATGTGATCTATGAGAAAGGAATATGTTAATATACTGAAAGTTAAGGAAAGGTAGAAGCCCCCGCCATGTCTCCATGCATGCAAGTGTACCCTTGAATTGTGGCTTAAATAAGAGTGACCTTTCTGATCCGTCCCAAAAGTAGAGCACAGGTGACCATTTCAAGCTTTCCTTTGGTGAAATTTAGGTCTAGCCCCTACTAGATCAGTTAAGTCTCTATTCAGAACATCAACTATTCAACCATTGTTTTTGTCTTAGCCCATGAGACCCTGGGAATTCCAATGAGCCCCATAAGGCTTTTGCCTTTCAACCTCAAAGAGAACTAAGAAAGTGGTAGTTGATCTTGTAAGTCATGTGGACCTGTACCAATGAATATTAAAAAGCTGGCTTTTAGAGTGAGCCAAAGACAAATGATAGCTACCCACATATCTCTGTCTTAATTAAGATGTAGACTTTCTCTGCCATACCCTAGAACTTTTATAGTTGGTATTTTTTGCATTATAGGGAATTTGGGGCTCAAGAATTTCCAAGGATTTCCGGTGACCCATTTTTACACAAATGTCTTTGTCACTCACAGAAGGCATGGATCCCTGAAGCTGGCTAGTGATCTCAGCAGCCAGGTCTCTCAGGAAATTCCAGGTTACCCACAGGCATTTCAAGAGTCCTAGAAATTCTCTAATGGACTAACCCAAACACACACAGGGGCAGGATTTTAACACGGACAGATTGACCCAGAAAGCATGGGGTGGTATTTACTCTGTTGGGTCCCTTTGTATGCTGAGGTTGCAGGAGTGGGGGGGGGGGGTGCCTCATGCAGTTTGGGGGGACTTTCTTTGGTATCCAGCAGCTCTCTCTGAGAATTTGGTTGGTGCTCTCCCATCTTCCAGGATCGCCACAAAGTGTTTTTAGTTGCTGTTTCTGAGCACAAAGCAGGCAGCAAGAGCCAGCAAGAATGTCTTGGCTCTTCTGGCCACAACTCCTGTGCTCCCTGACCCCAGCCTGAATGCATACCTGGGAAGGAAGGTGTCTAGAGGGGAGGAGAGTGAGAGACAAGCTCCCTCGCTGTTGGCTTCATCTCTAACCACAAGGAAATTTTCCACCACTTCCATTATTTCTGGCACAGAGCCACACCTTAGGAAGACAGACTTTCTGTTCAGAGAAGAGGAAAGATGGGGTGTGGGGTCTGGTGAGGCAGTTAAAGAGAAAAGGAGAGTGGGAAATCAAGAAGAGAGAAACAAAGGCAGAAAGGAAAGCAATTCATACTGGCCATTGGTGGGCAAGGCCGAACATCTGGGCAGGTCTCTGAATAGCAAAGTGTGTATAATGAAATTAGAGTTGTCTAGTTAATTATGAATCATGTTCAATGTGCTTTGACTTAACAACACTATGATAGTAATCCCTTTAAATTATGTGTCACTCAAAATAACTTCAATTTTCATGGGGGGGGAAGAGCTGTGGAGCTCAAGGTTGCTTGATTCATTATTGAACAAAATCTGGATTTTTCCCCAAATAGCTCCATGATGCATTTCTTACCTCCTACCTCTAAAAATAATAAATAAACACACATGTGAACACACTGCCTTGTAGATACCCAGACTGACGGTGGGTCTGATTGCTTCTACAACTTTGTGGCTTTTTCTTCTATTCCAGAAAACACAGGAACACAAAGGGTGAGGATTATTGATTATAGGAATAACTTGCAATCCTCTTTGATTTTTATTTTTCAAGAATCACCATTCACACACTTGGGTGCTAAGATTATTAATGGTTGAAAATTATTTGCAGTGCACCTCAGAAAAGATTGAGACATGCAGTTATGACTTAAGATCCATAGTTCCTGGAGCTGATGGTTCCAGACGTTCCAAGCATGAAGATTATTGTTGCCTAGACACAGGGGATACAGTGAGACACTTTTCCCCAACCCCAACAGGAACTGCTACATAAAGGAAATGATGCTATTTCAAGAGTTAAACGTTAAGATAAAATCATGGACTAAAGCAGATAGAAGGAAATTTCTGAGGCTCTCTGTGCTTGGGAAAGAAAGGTAAGAAAAAGGATAGAGAAATATACAATGAAAGGAAGGGAAGAAGGGGATGCCAGTGTGCGAAACATTTCCCCAGACAGGAGGGAAAAATAGTACATACATATATAATCACACAGGAGAGAGAAAAATGGAAAGTTGGCAGAACAAATTAGGGTATGGAAAACAGCTCCCTCGTGCCCTTGAAGAATTTTAAAAATGTCTTCAGATCGTGAGTGATCACTGTCTTTCCAAGGGTGAACCTCTATGGTTCTTCTCAATACACATCCTACCTTAAGATGTTTCTGGAAAAGACTACTAAGAACTTCAGGCATTAAGACAATTTCTCTATGTTTTTCATTAAAGATTCACTTTTAATGATTGACCTTTTACCTCTAAGATATACATTGTGGTTGCTTCCGTGAGTTTTTTCAAAGTTTTAAATTGAACCAAATTAAGTGTTATAACATAATGAAGTAATAAATCAGGCTTTGAAATGTAAATCAATGCTAATTTTAGCATTTATTAACATTAAATAAGATTTTCTTTTACCTCTAACAACTCTGTTTGCTATTTAATCTGGAGATTGTGGGATGCTCCCAGGCCTGCCATTCCTTAACAGCTTAAATCCTTTAGGAATCTGTTGGCTAGAATTTCCTAATCTACCCAAAGGCCAGTCCAAGCTTGGGTTAAAAGACTAGGAAGAAAAAAACGGGGCGGGGGGGGGGGGGGGTTGTTATTTAGCACTTAACACCACCTAGTGGAGCAAGGACCGAGCTTGAAGAATCCTGGCAAATTAAACCAACAAAAGGTGCTGGCGCCAGCTCAGTGGGCCAGGGGAATTTTTAAAATATAATTAGAGTCTGTCACCTTTTATCTTGGGTCAGTGGACACATTCGCCCCATTGAAAGCCCGTTTAATCATTCTCTCTATTCACTTGAATGTTAGAGAATTATTTGGTGGAGACAAGCTCAAATAATCAATTTAAATAAAAAGAAATGAGAGAGAAAATGGTTTTTAAACTCTTAGGACAATTTGTTAAAAATTCATAACCTAGTGATAATGATGGCTTCTTTCCTACTACAATCAGGGGTCCTCAGGCTCTGTCCTCAGCCCTCTGTAGTTCGCTCTGTTCTCACCGCCTGTGAGAGGTCACCTGCCAAGCACCACAGTTGTTGATGGCTCCAAGAGCGTGCCTTTCATCTATGGCCATGTTTCTCTACCAGGAAACACCAGAACAAAGCTCTATGAGGTCACCATCTAAGCACATCTTGCCTGTTTACCAATGTATCCCCAGTATCTACCATAGTAGCTCATACAAGGTATTCAATAAATATTCATTGGATGAATAAATGAAAGACTATTCCTAGCTGTCTCTCACCAAGTTTGTTTGCCAAAGGTTTCCAGACTGAAACTCATAATCTTCACATTTTGCCCCCTGGTGTCATTCTAAAAGAACCCAAAATTTGCAGCTTGCAATCAGCTTATGTTCCCCTTCTCTGGGCCCTATACAGTGTCCTACCAACTTCTCCTTTAATGTGTCTGATTATCTCCTTTGTCTCCCTCCCAACAACCAAGGCCACAGTATATACCTCAAGCCTTTAATATAATAATAGTTCCCAGGGCACCTAGGGGGCTCAGTTAGTTAAGTGTTCAACTCTTGATTTCAGCTCGGGTCGTGATCCCAAGGTCGTGGGATAGAGTCCCTTGACATTCTTTCTCTCTCTCTCTCTCTCTCCCTCTGAGCCTCTCTCTACTCTTTCTCTCTCTCAGAAAAAAAATACATAAATCAATAATAATAATAATAATAATAATAGTTCCCCTTCTGATTTCCTATTTTCTCCAACAAAGTGATACTTTATCATGGTAGAGCTTCTTTACTTCCTAGCCTACAATAGCTTCATGTTTATGATCAGACCAAGCCCTGAAGCAGAACTATATCAAGGTGCAGGCATTGAATGACTCTTTTGACACTGATACCCTGTGAGACCCTGGGAAAGTTTCCTTGCCACCTTGAATTTTCATTGCCTCATCTGTAAGTTGTGAAGTTCACAACAGATGGTTTCTAAAGATAAGTTCACACTAAAATACTGCCATTGGTAACCTGCCAACACCATAACATCCTCCATTAATTTCACATTTCTCATCCATTTGAGCTATGTTCCAACCCCCACTCCATATAGACAAGTTACCTTGCACTCCTACCAGGCTTCCTGGTCTATACCAGTAGACTCAATTCCAGCACTTAATCTTGACTCACCCGACTTTTTCTCCATATAATACACTCCACGCCACCCCACCTCCAAACCAGTCCAAACCCGCATTTCCTTCAACGTCCAACTCAAGTCCAACCTCCATGAAACCTTCCCTAAGTCACCTGTCTACCTTAACATCCCCTTCATCCAAGCCCCTCTAGCAAAGTGTCACATTATCTCCCCAAGGCAGATACTCCAGGATGAGAAGTTCTCAGCAGGGAAATTACAGTGAATCTCCAAATGAAAGGGAGTGACAGTAGGTGCTAAATTTCTAAAAGCCTGTTCTCGAGATAAACATCTAAAACCAATTCTTGTTTATTTATATTTTGCTTTGAAGATACATGCATAAATGATATGGGGAAAAAATTTACCCTCTTGGTCATTAATGTGGAAGAATTTTCCTTTGCAAGAATAGTGTCTGTGTTTCAAAAGATAAGGGGGAGATTCTGAATGGAGGAAACTCCAGAGAATATGTTCAAGTAGAAATAGCTGGAGGGGCCCCTGGGTGGCTCAGTCAGTTGAGCAACAGACTTTGGCTCAGATCATGATCTCACGGTCCATGAGTTCGAGCCCCACATCGGGCTCTGTGCTGACAGCTGAGAGCCTGGAGCCTGCTTCAGATTCTGTGTCTCCCTCTCTCTCTGCCCCTCCCCCACTCATGCTTTGTCTCTCTCTGTCTCAGAAATAAATAAACATTTTTTAAAAATTAAAGAAAAAGATATCTGGATTCCCAAACGCCCATTCAGGGGGGTATTTTCTATGAACTATGGGATTTTCATTTTACTGAGCGCTAGGAAGAGTGTAGTATTCCACTGTGACCGGACATCGAGTGGGTCTTTTCCTGTTGTCTAGAATTTTTGACATAGTCCCAAGCTGCGAACAGTAGAGAGGAGGTGGCCTCACATGCCAAAGAGAGATGTTCAATACCCACACAGGACTTACTAAAAAATAGGACCACTGACCCTGTGATTCCTGACCTCAATACATACCTGCTGCCTGTTGAAGAAAAGCACATAGGCATATCTGAACACAGATATTAGGGCGTACTTCCGATTATAGATTTACAAGTATATAGTCCTGTTCAAGGAAAAAAAGAAATCAGGTTGTTTCTCCTAAGCTACAGGCAGAATAGGATAGGATGTTTCTTAAAAATGTGGCCTTGGAATTATAGAGCCTGGTTTCACATCATGGCTCTGCCTTTTACTGCCCAGAAAATCCCAGGGAACTTACTTAATCTTTCTGAGCCCATTTCTTCATCCTCAAAAATGCAACTAATAACAGCACCTACTTCACAAGATTAACAGAATTGAAAGGATTAATTTTTAAAATTAGGATTAAAAGAAGGGATGCCTATGCCGTGTTAGCACAGAGCCCATCCCTTGGTCAATGAATGTGAGGTATTGTTATGTACCAGACATTCAACTAGCCAGCAGCAGAAATTTAGCTCAGGAAGGCATTTTCTTCTTCATCTAGAACACAAATATTTATTCTTTAAATGAAAAATCCCTTTCCTGTTTCATAGGAGATTTTGCTTCCCAAGTAAACAACTATAAATCTCAAGTACACATCTGGATCGCAGTGGCTAATAGAGGGACCCAATAGAAAGCGTGCAAAAATTATGAAAAACCTGGCTTGCACAGATTCCCTAAAATTTTGCGGCTGATGGGGGCCCTCCAGTGGGAGAATCATCTGTTCAGTATTAAACTGTTTCCATTCTCTCAACAAGCATAGTTATCTTTTCATTTCTTCCAAACTATTGTGTGCAATGGTAAACAACAACAACAACAACCACCTTAGGAGACACAGAGAGAAAACTCTGAGTCAGGAGCCTTAGGTTCCTACAGGTTTATTCTTAGGAAGGTGGTTGCTCTAAAAAGACAAAATTGGCTGTGCCGTTGATGATAACATCACTGAGTGCCTGCCTGTTCTGTTCAGCAGCAAGGAACATTGAGTTACGCCCATTATATTTTTCCATGTTACCAATAACTCTCATTTTGCCTGGGTTAAAGCACATTCCTTTTGGTGCCTGGAATACACAGGCTGTCTCTTTTCTAACTTGACTGATCTTGCCACAGATGGTTACTGTGACCTTGGATGTCTCAGAGCCATGCTCAAACCATCTGAGCTAATTGGCTTAGACACTCTTAGGGATGATGCAGGGACCCCCACCTCTGGGATAACAACACCCTATTTCTAAAACGGTCTGTGGGAAATCTACAGGGTCATGGTCATGTCATTTATATGCAAATAGGAAAAGAAAATCCATTCCAGCAGGCCGCATTCTAACTACAAATACCAGAAGAAGTTATAAATACACAAGAGGAAAACCAAGCAGGCTGTTAGCATTATCTCAGAATTCCTAGGAAAGTGAGCCAGCTGCACCAGTGGTTACAAAGGGTTTGACAAAATCCTATGGCCCTTGGCATCAGATTTTTTTATGCTAATTTTGTAAATAGCAACTTTTGCCTTACATTTTCATGGTTAAACTAAGGACAGCATAACATATATATTTTCCTTAGAACTCCATTTATATTGTAGTCACTTCACTGTGCTGCTCTTAGAGCAGCAGGAAGCCGCAGATTGGTCTCCAGGCTTCCTCAAAAGGTTTTTCTGACGGCTTTCCTAACAACCGGAAGTTACTAGTAAACACTCCACTCACTACCTCCTCCAAGTTCAGGTTCAGTGTGAAGTTCAGATCTGGTGACTTTAAAGCAGAGTCCATTGTCAGTCCATCATCATTTTTCATCCCTAGCTAATAGTTGTTTTTTATTTTTATTTTTAAAGATTTCGTCTAGCTTGCAGATTTGAGCAATTGATTAGCCCCAGTAGGACAAGAATGAAGGCTTTAGCTCTTGACATTTCACCTGGGTTCTTGGAAAACCACCAGCAGCACAGAATGTAGGGTAAAAAATGGACCCACAGCACCATCTCCTGGTTCCATCTGGTGTGCTGCACTGAAAGAGAAAAGCGTCCGGGAACACTGAAGGCTTCTGAGTGATTTTCAGGCCCTTAAAGTGCGCCAAGCCAGCACTGGTATCAATGAACCATACCTCATATATGGAAGTATGAGTGTGGCCTTCCCAGAAATCCACAAAACATTGATTAGTGCCAATCCTAAAATCCATTAGCGTAGTGTAAACCCAGGTACACTAAAAACTGGCAAGGACATGCAGGTGTTAAAAGGGAAAATGGAAAAAAAGCCTGTGACAACATGAGAAAACTTCCAGGAGAATAGTAGGAGGAGAACAGAGCATCAAATATGATCCTAAGCATTAAAAAAAAAGAAAAGGAATAAAGACAAGTGAAAAGTGAGATGTATGAAGGTGGCAACCAACATATTGATTTCTTTTTCTTTTTTAACATTTTTGAGAGAGGGAGAGAGAGAGAGAGGCAGAGCATGAATGGGGCAAGGTCAGAGAGAGGGAGACACAGAATCCAAAGCTGGCTCCAGGCTCTGTCAGCACAAACCCAGATGCAGGGCTCAAACTCATAGACCTCAAGATCACGACCTGAGCCAAAGTCAGTCGCTCAACCCACTGAGCCACCCAGGTGCTCCAGTGATTTCTTTTTCTAATACACTTAATAATACCTATTATATGTGCAATAAAATGAGGACACATAGGTAATCAATAGGTTATTTGCATGAAATTGTACTAAACGTGCAAAAAGGATTAATCCAGATTTTACTTCGTGATGGTATATCTTACTCAAAGGAAATACCCTCCCAAATGGAAACAAACCAACCACACCTGACACACGGTGGCCACTCTCACCCCTGCATAACAAACCATTCCTTTTCTCCCCTAAATCAGAGCAGATTATGTAGGTAAGGGCATTCCTGAAACTGAAATGATGTGAGAGCATTAATACCTATCAGTAATCTCCAGGAAATGTTACCTGCCAATCATATCGTCCCTGAAACAGTCATTTCTAAAACTGGCTTACATAGAACCTCTTGGAGAACTTATTATAGACAGATTTCCAGGTCCTACTCCCAGATCTGCTGTAACAGCATCTCTAGGGTTGGAACTCAAGAAACTTCTGGTTCAAAATGCTTCCCAGGTGATTCTAAGTGCAATCAGTCCATGAATTCACAACTGGGGCCCACATGGGGATCACAGCTGTATCTTATTGAAAAGGGAAAACGGACCCAAAATCCTCAGTACTGCGTGGCTTACAAGAAACATGGCTTCGGCTCCAGATCATCCAAGGTAAACATGTTTTACTACAAAATTTTGCTTATAGTCAGCAAGTTTTCTTTCAGGTAGACCATTTTTTAATGAAGAAATGATGCAATTTGTATATAATCAGTGGCTGCTTTCTTCCTGTAACCTTTCCGTATGAACTATGAATCAGGATCATTGTAATGTTGATGGAGGTTTGAATCCAGGAAAAAAAATATCTTGGATGATGGGGAGCGGAGTGCACAGTTACCCAAAGGAGAGACCCCTTCTGGCCCAAGAACTGTATAGATGATTCTGGAGCATTAATTGTGGTGCTGGGCTAGAAAGCTCTTTTGCAGCAAGGCTGGGGCTGGCAGATTAACTAAATGCGCTTGTCGCAAATTTCTTGCAGCAAATTTGGAAGGAATGGATAAATGCCAGAGCTAAGGGGAAAAGTGAAAGGAGGCACGTTTCCTTCAAAATCCATGAATCCCCTTTCCAAGAAAGTCCACCTTTATCCCCTTGTTGAAATTACTCTATCCTACCCTTTGAGTTTTGCCCATTCTCCTGTGCCTACCAGAGCCCACGTGTCACAGTATTAGAGCTGATTGGGTGATGTGCATCCCAACTCCCAGTCCAACAGAGTCTATGCCTCAGAGGACAGATCCACTCTCTCCCTTTGTGTGCCCTGATGTACCCAGAATAGGACTTGGGAAAGGTTGGCAATGTTAGCTGAATTTTTCAAAGAAGTTGATGACTGATTTGCTTAGGGAGCAAGAATGTGTTGCCACTGATGGTGTTGATCAGAATAGCCCTTGGTTTTAAACAACAGGAACCGAAGTTCCTAATGATACAAATTCCAGGGGAGATAACAGATGACCTTAGCAAGGTTGTCACCGGTACACTCAAGAATCTTTTCGGCTATGAGTTGTTAGCCATGACTTAGGCCTGTGAGCCTAGGACAGTCTCCTCTGGGCACGAGACAGAGCAGGGGTTATGAGACATGCAAAAACCTGTAGATTTCCCACCATCTGTCTGAAATCTCACAACTTAACCTTCTGACAGTGAAAAAAAGGAAGAGTGTACATAAAAGATGGGGGCTCTGTGAAGGTCCCAAGAAGGGCAGTGGAATAGACATTAAAATAGAAAATAGAAATCATCGGCTTTGGAAGTTAACTTGTGGTGATAGTCACAGAAGCTCCGTAGGTTCTGTTGAATGATCTACTAAGACTGTCTATGGTTCTGCGTTTACTCGTGCTGGTGTGGATGAGGAGAGGAGCGTGAGGTCTCCTACAACTGGGAAACAGAGAAAGGATAAAACAGATGACAACTTTTTATGACCAGAAATCCTGTAGTTGTCTTCCTGTCGGTGAAAACATCTGAGTAACCTACATGTGTACCACTAGTCAATTTCACAGACTACCATTTTCATTTATCTTACTGTTCCTCTATGAAATCTCTGCTAAGCTATAAGACATTTGCTTTTGTAATGTAATGTAATCAACCCATGAGCACATACCCTGAGCACCTACCGGTTTACCATGTGCGCTGTGGGTACAGAAGCTTTACAGAGGATGAGTTAATTCTTATCCTAGAGGGCCTTCATCCTTAACTAATGAGACACAGATTTATGAACCTATCAGTGAGTAAAAAACACACAGACTTACTGTGTGATGCAGTCAAAACAGGGCAATATACATAAGATAGACATCTAAAGAGCTTGTTAAAGGTAATTTTGAGTCACTATTTCAGAACGATATCATTTATTATATATCCGTACTATAGGTTTGCCCTTCCCACGTTAAGCAAAGTTGATGTGTATACAAATTTAGATTTATACCAGATATAAAACAGGGAGAGTCAGTTCTGTTTATAAAATAAACATTCATTTTAAAAGGAGATTTCTTTTAGCTCCTTTGAAATTGTGAGCTCACGGTACAATGTGAAAGCAAGCTTTGGTGATTAAGAGCACAGTCTCCAGAACCAGACAGCTGGGTTCAGTGTGAACTCCGTTAGTTTCTTGCTGTGTGACTTTAAGCAAGGGATGCAACATCTCTGTGCTTCAGTGCCTTCATTTGTAAAAAGGAAATAATACTAGTACATACCCCTAGGGAAGTTTCAAAGATTAAATGAGTTCATGTAGTTAAAGTTCTTGGCACTGTGCCTTATCCTCATCTGCTGTGAAAAGCGGAACACAGCTTTTCAGGGCCAGGTCAGTGAGCATCATCTGGACTAAATAGAAAATTTGGTACTAGACAGATACATATTTTCTCCAGAAAGATGACAACATATATGTTTATATCTCTTTTTTAAAAGCAAATAGAAGATATTTCTTTGGGAAATGCAAGAAGAGATCACAAGTGCTGATTATTAGATACATATGTTTCCCCTTTTGTCTCAATCTTACAGCAGATGTACTTCCTCTTTGACATCAAATTGATGACAAAATCTTGCCACCCACTTCAGAGTCAATCCTAACCAGCTAGAAAGGGAAGGAAATTTCCAGAGAAACCATGGAAATTGCATTTCTAATTAGATACGGAACTTCCTCTAGTCAGGAATGACAGAGTCTTGGAATTAGAAAGATAGACAGGTGGTTGGTACATAACAAATTGCCCCTTAAGTAATTGATTCCAGATGATAAGTTTCTATCATTTCTCTACATAGAGAAACCATGCTTTCTGATCTTTCACAAGTTACCAGGAAACATTTGGTTGGAAAACAAATGACGATAATAATTAACTCTTTTCATTGACATGAGGCCAATGTAAAACTAAATGTAAAGGGGCACCTAGGTGGCTCAGTTGGTTAAGCATCTGACTCTTGGTTTGGGCTCAGGTCATGGGATCGAGCCCCAAGTCTGGATGCACGCTAACAGTGCTGAGCCTGCTTGCAATTCTCCCTCTGCGCCTCCCCCGTGCTTTTGGTGTACTCTCTCTCAAAATAAATAAAATAAACTTTAAAAAAAAACATAAAACAAAACTAAAAGTAAAGACCAATTTAACAGAAATTCACAGGAAATGAAATACTGGTTCAGAGAATATTCTTATGTTCTGATATTGTCTGGGTTTAGTGTTCAAAAATAATGGCCCAAATAAGGCTAAATGTTTTCTTGGAACAGTGGGTGGAGTTCAAAATATAATACTTTCATAGATTTTTTTGGATATTGGTTCAAATCCAGTTTATTCCATATTTTTATTTCAGTCCTTTGTACCTTGCTTGTAACTTTCAGTCTTTTGCTTGTAACTTTGTGTGTGTGTCTTATCCCAGCTAAGTTGTTCTCGAAGAACTGGTGGGGACCAAGTGTTCTGTCTTTATAAAATTTTGTATTTAGGGGCACCTGGGTGGCTCAGTCAGTTAAGCATCTGACTCTTGATTTCGGCTCAGGTCATGACCTCGGTTTGTGAGATAAAGCCCCTCATCAGGCTCTGCACTGACAGTATAGAGCCTGCTTGGGATTCTTTCTGTCCCTCTCTCTCTGCCCCTCCCATGCTTGTGGTCTCTCTCTGTCTCTCTCTATCTCTCAAATAAACATTCTTTAAAATGTTTGTATTTACTTATAATAAAAATATAGAAAAATGTGCAGATCATAAACCTACAACTCAATGAATTTTCACAAATGGAACACAACTGTGTAATCAGCACCCAAATCAAGAAACAACTTGCCTACAACTCAGAAGCACATTTCACGCCTCCTTCAAGTCATTATCCACTTCCCCAGAGTAACCTCTGTTCTGACTTTTAGCTACATACTTTTGTGTACAATTGACCATTGCTGTATATCAAACAACCACAAAACTTAAGTGGCACACAAAGTCAAGACTTCATGGTTCGCTCACCGGAAATGGTTGTAGAGGCAATTCTGCTCATCTTGGCTGGGCTCTCCCCCGTGTCTAGGGGTGGGGGACAGCTCTCCTCCAGAAGGCTAGCCTGGGCACAGCTGTTGTGATGGCAGAGGATAAAAGAACAAACAGAAACCTGCAAACTTCCTATTTAGGCAAGATAGGATCTGGCAGAGCCAGGATTAGCATGGGGCTAATAAAGTTGTGCAAGTGCAGGGTCGGCTCCCATCTTCACTGAAAACTGACCATTTGTTCACTATGATAGTTTTGCATTAATTGTGATTTTTTTTAAAAACCTTTTTTAAAAAAACATTGTTTTCCTTGACAGCTGAGGTTTTTGGCAATCCCTTAAATTTTGTGGCCAGGATAAATGCCTTGCTTGTCTCACCTAGGGTGCCAGTAATGCAGTGAATTACCACAATTCGGTTTGACCACTTTTGTATTTTATTAACGGGGATTGTACAGTATGTATTCCTTTGAGTCTGGTCTTTTTCTGTAACCTTATGTTTGTGACACGCGTCCATACTGTCACGTGTAGTTGTAAATCACCCATTCTCGTTGCTATATAGACTTCCATTGCACAAAGACACCACAATGCTGATGGGCATTCGAATAGTCCCGGTTTAGGGCTATTATGAATAGTGCTGCTTTGAACAATGTGGTATAAATTTCTGTTAAATATGCATGCATTTTGGTTGGGCACATACAAGTGGAATCGCCGGGTCAGAGGGTGTATATATGTTCGCTTTGAGGAGACAGTTTTCTGGCAATTAATCCCTTGAGCTTTGTTAAAAGCCCTGATATCTGCTAGTGTTAAGTCCTCTAAGTTTCATTCTTCTTTTTCAAGACTGTCTTGGCTATTCTTGGCCCTTTGCTTTTCTAAATAAATCTTAGAAGTATCTTGTCGGGGCTCCTGGATGGCACAGTCGGTTAAGCGTCCGACTTCAGCCAGGTCACAGTCTCACGGTCCGTGAGTTCGAGCCCCGCGTCAGGCTCTGGGCTGATGGCTCAGAGCCTGGAGCCTATTTCCGATTCTGTGTCTCCCTCTCTCTCTGCCCCTCCCCCGTTCATGCTCTGTCTCTCTCTGTCCCAAAAATAAATAAACGTTGAAAAAAAAAAAAGTATCTTGTCAATTTCTCCAAAAGAAAAAAAAAAACCCTGATAGAATTTTTACTGGGTGAGCTTGGAATCTCTAGAGTAATCTGGGATAAACTGTCATCTTTGCAATGTGCCTCCATGTCCTCTTTTTTTTTTTACATGTTTGTTTATTTATTTTGAGAGAGAGAGTGAGTGCGTACAAGTGAGTACGAGTGAGTGTGTGTGGGAGAGAGGGAGAGAGAGAATGCCAAGCCCTGGCACAGGGCTCAATTCCATGACCCTGAGATCATGACCTGAGCCAAAATCAAGAGCCAGACACCTAACCATCTGAGCCACCCAGGTGTCCCCTCCCCCCGCCATGTCTTCTTAAATGTCTCTCAATGTCTCCTTAAATGTCTCTCAATGTCTCATACCTTTGTGTGTCTACTTTGATTGAAATAGGTAGCCTAGTGCATAAAATAGGTGGTCAATATATGCATTGTTCGTACAAGGTTTTAGACCGAATTTTATTTGTCAAGACACTGTGATAGCTTGTGAACTTGTCCTTCTACTCCTCTGGGTCTTCCATGTGTGCTCTTTGTCAAGTGGGATTCCCTTGCTACCCTCTATCCCTACTGCCTGACAAAATCTAATCTTCCGTGATGACTCAATTCAAATTTCACTGCTGTACAGGGTTAGCAGATCTTCCTGTGGTGTTCACTAGATTCTCCTTCAACTTTTAAATCACCACAGTGCATTGTGATGAGCTGCTCCATTAAACTCTTAGATGCTGACCACAGCTCACCCAGTACTTGGTAGATATGTGTTGGATAATGAAAGCAGTCATCCATTTTTTGTTCATTTATTTGGTTAAAGTCGTTTTTTGGTTGATTTGCTTGTTTTGTCTATGTGGGACTTCATTTAAGTGTAGTCAAAGAAAAAACGTAGTGTCCTCGTTTGGCACCCTGGTGCATGTCAATCTCATTTTTGTTTCACTATTCATTTTGATTTGAAAATATTCATATATACTCAGTCTCTTTCCAATAAGGCTTTGAAGTGCATACATTGTTTGAGCTAATTCATGTCACAGCTTCTAAGTTAGATTTAAAGAAAACCATCAACTCTGATTTTTTTTTTCAGGTACCCTTAGCAAGGAGAGCTCATGAAAAGGCAGTCACACCTCCAATGACCACTAGGTGGTAGTTTCACTCTCTATCAGATCAGCTTAACGATGTCGTGTGCTGTTGTTTGAGTCTGGGGTAGTCAAGATGAACTGTGGGGTAAACCTTAACTAGACCTCTTAGAGGAAAAATAAAGCCAAAAATTGGCCCTGAAGGAAATAGAATTATGGAGAAAACAGAAAAATGGAAAGAAATGCTATTAGGTATTATTTCACTGAAAGGTTAAGCAAAAGGCTAAATTAACCACATCCAACAAGCAGTAAGAAAAGCTACACAGAACCAGAGACAACTCATATAATGTTGGAGGGCAACGGAGTCTGCTGTTGACCCTCCACAACCGAAGCCTGGCCCCTTGGGGCAGGGGAAGGGGACAAGGGTGAGGGGGTATCGCTGGTAGAACTGAGCCCCCGGTAACATTCTTGAATTCTCCTGGGAGGAAGGAGGATTACAGTCTTCAGACAACATTGGATGGGACTCTGCCCAAATGTTTTTGGTTGACATTGCTGTCGGCCACAGGATTATACGAGTGCCACACCAAAGTTTAGGTCTGCTTTCGAAAGGTAGGGACACAGGACATGTATTAATCACCTGTTCCATTCAAGAAACTTTATGGATCTTATTTCACTTAACCCTCACACTTTATGATTAGGTAGCCTTATCTCCATTTACAGATTAAATACCTGAGATTCAAGAGGGGTATATATCTTCTCCAAAACCACCAAGTAAGAGGTTGGGGATTGAAACCCAATACTCTGGCTTTTGCCATGACATCAGGCTGATTCCCAAGGAATCCCTCTTCCCTCTCTGGGAATAATGAGAGCACCTCCCTCCTTGGGCTGCTGTGGGGGGAAGGGGATAATGCTCACAGAGAGCCTGGCACAGCGTCCGGGGTGCCCTCGGCACTCAGTATATGGCACTTCCAGAGGCAGAGGGTCCTTCCCCATCTTTTCAGGACCCTCAGAAAAGGCCTGGGGATGGGCCTCCCTATTTTGCCCATGTTTATCTCACTTAAAAGTGACATTTCCACCACCCAAAGGAGAAACTCTCAAAGGTCCTTGTGGCAGGAACTGAGCCAGGTAGCAGTGGTGACCCTGAACAACTGACCTCAGTCATCCCTAACCCAAGACTGGGTGGGTCCCCTCTCCTAGCCAATCATAGAAGAAACCCCTGAGGGGCTCTGTTGAGTCTTTCCAGTTCTGACTAAGTTTGATAAGGGACTTCCCGGACTCACAGTGTGAATCAGGGCCAGGACTTACCTCTACAGAAAGCTGAGGTGGATCCTATAACAGCAGATCCAGACATTCCATGGGCCCATCCCCAGTAGGCCACCCATGGACCCTAAGGACACGAACTGGAAAATGAATCCTGAGGGGACTGTAGGCAGTTTTCTCTCAGGACTGGATTTTTTTTTTTTTTTTAATGCCACAAATTCCTTCTGGCCTAGATTAGAGACACTGAGGCCCAGAGGAAGCAAGCAAGGCAGTAAATGGAAATTGTGTGCCTCAGAAGGGCATTGACACCTTGGATGGACCTGACGAGACTGAAGCCCTGAGCAAAGCTGTCCTGCTGACATCTTGTTTGTTAAAACTTGACATCCACTCATAAACCTGTGATAGAGTTATAATTTTTTGCACACACAGAATCTGAGGGATCAAATTAACTACTATTTTTTTTTCTTTCTTTGCTACCAACCCCACAAAGACTGTTCAGAACAAAGACATGCAAATCTACACCAAACTGCCAGATTGAGAGAACACTGCACCAGCTTTGAGTTAATAACCACTGGGGATTACAAGTGAACAGGAACGGCTTCTTTGTCTGTTCCTCTGCTGTGGTATGAGCTGTAAAAGAAACTAAGGAGGAGAGCGGGAGAGAAGTTTAAAATAAAATAAAACTTTAAAATAAATAAGTTTAAAATAAGTTTAAAATAAGAGCTATTAAGAAGATGCAGGTAGCTTCTCCCCTGCCATCCTCATCACCACCACTGACATCAGCCCTTAGGCCTTGTCCCAAGTTAGGTGGTAGGGAGGAAGAATATAGGGAGGATTCCCCACAAAAGATCCAGGGAGAGGAGAGACTCTATGCTGTCACCTAGATAGAGCTCCCCAAGTAGCAGCCCCCATAGAACCTCTACCACTGGGTCCTGGGGAGAAAGGGAGAAGGGAGGGGCAAAGCACACTCAGGTGGGAGGGGCTGGAAACTTCCAGGCTTCTCTGGAGTCATGTGTTGTGATGGAGGAGGCCCATGAGTTTCCTCAGACCCAGTGTGGTCCAAGGCACTAGCTAGAACCTGACACAAGTGTCCCAGGAGGACACTTGGAGAAGAGAGGAGTGTGGGGGATGGGTATGGACCATATGCCTGGGGAGAGGGGCCTCTCTGAGCAGCAGAGAGGACAGGAAGCAGTAGAGAGCCCTGTGTGCTTCATGTAAAGGGCAGCCTTGAGCAACATCTATCCCAGCGGCCAAGTGGGTGGGGATGCCAGTAGCAGATACCAAGAAAGAAGCAGACCTAGATGTACAAGGAAGCACAGAACATCAGAAGGAAGAATGCCCTCCCTTCCACCAGAACATGGCTGACCATTAAAAAGGACTTCACCTCTGGTAGCCACCACCGAAATTAGGTGTGTCAGAGGCAAGAAAATTACGTTCAATTGTAAAATGATACTCCACCTGGTACCCATTTGTATTAGTATTCTAATGCTGCCCTAACTACCCTAACTTATGCAGCTTACAACACAAATATAGTATGTCGCAGTGCTGTGGGCAATGAGTTGCACTGGACTGATATCAAGGCATCAGCAGGGCTCTGTTCCTTTGTGGGGCCCTAAGGGAGAATCCATTTCTTTGCTCATTCAGGGGTTGGCAGTTCCATGAGGTTGTAGGACTGAGGTCCCCATTTCTGTGGCTGTCAACTGAGGTTGCCCTAGCTCTTAGTGGGCTCTTTCTGGTCTTTGCATGTAGCCCCTCACATCTCAGAACCAGCAGTGGGGTACAGAATGCTTCTAACACTCCATCTCTTTGACTCCTCTTCCATAGTCACATTTTTCTCTCCACACCCAGGGAAGGTTTTGTCTGCTTTTAAGGATACACGATTAGAGTGGGCCTACCCAGATAATCCAGGATAACTTCTTCATTTCAAGGTCCATAATAAGAATCATGCATGCAAAATCCCTTTTGTCATGTAAAGTAGCATATTTACAGGTTCTGGAAATTAGGACATGGTGGGCGAGGGGGGTATTATTCTGTTTACCACACCATTATATATTCAATACATACAGTAAAACCTTGGATTGCAAGTTACTTGCTCTGTGAATGTTCCGCAAGATGAGGAAACGTTTCTAATAAACTTTAACTTGTGCTCGCTTCGGCAGCACATATATTCTAATAAACTTTAACTTGATAAACGAGCAGTGTCTTATAATAAGAGGAGTACTAAATGCCGAACGTCACATGATCACAACTGAGCCAATGGTTCTTGAAACTCACTTTGATAGATGAGCACTTTGCAGAACAAATTATGCTCTCAAACCAAGGTTTTACTATATTTGTTCAGTGCCTGGTGCTGATTATCTGGAAGTTAGGCCAGCAGAGAAGCTGGGGTGGGGATGTAGCACACAGAGATATGCGTCCTAGGTCCCCTTTGCAGGACTCCAGGGGGCGCCATTTACATAAAGTGCCCTATAGATTGTACTCATCCCCACACACACACCCCCCACCAACCTCTTGACTCCCCACCCCTCATCCCTGAGTTATGCAGTCTAGATGTCGGTCTAGAAGTTGCTGGAGGTCTCTGGAGAAGATCCATCCAGTTCTGCTGGATCTAGGTTCACCCATAGCAGAAAGACAACAAAAGCAGAATAGGACCCCCAGAGAGGACTGGAGATAGATGCTTCTACTGCTCTGACCTGCTTTCATGCCCCTCTTCCCCCAAGGGGCAATAGAGAGGGAAATGCTCAGTGTCCTCTGGAGCATTTATAACCTTAAAACCTTATAACTTGACATCATAAAAGAGAGATGGTCTGAAAATTGTTGGTGTCTCACTAACTGAAGCCCCTTCCGGCTGAGGCTCCCTGGCCTATATTTTGCAGCTCCAGGGCTCATGGGAGCCACCAGTTTGCTGGGTTTTTTCTCAACCACAATCACGGTGAGTCAGCATAGCGTCAGCTTTCAGCTGGGAGGCCGCAGCCCCAGAACAGCTCCAAGAGGAACTGCCTCCTGATGGGCCTGTCCCCATGTTCCTTCCAGTCCTGGGCCTCCCGGAACTGCCCAGCACCCTGGCCGTGTACCTGAGCAGCAATCCATCTGGCTCAGTGTGGTGCTTCCAGAGCCAGGGCATGAAGGTGATGGAGACAGATAACCCAGAAAAGAAGTCATCAGCCCGGTGTGACGAGTACATGCTTGCATTTGACCAAAAGCATCTCAGGCTCTTTGCTGGAGGCCGGACTTGAGATGGAAGGAAGTTGGTAGGGCATTTTGCTTTCCTCTGCTGTGTCAGAAGCCAGGCCCGACCACTAATACCCTTCAGAGATGTCCACATCTCATCACCTCATGCTGGCCAACCAGACTTCCAGTGGCAAGAACAGCTACTAGGAAGGGGTGCTCAATGCCCCCTCACCTAAATGGCTCTTTACTACTCACACTACAAAACCCAAAATGTCAGTGGTGATTGTCACTTCTGTTTCTACCACCTAAAATTTGCTGGCAGGGGAGCCCTTGGAGGGTGGGGCGGGGTTAGGGAGTGATGCCTTCAGGAACATAGCGTCCCTTGTTTTGGAACTAAATCGCTGACTGTTGCCCTGAGTGGCACAAAACAAATTGATAGCAAGGAGGAAACTTGTTAGCAATTATAAGCTCCAGACAATAGCCATGTGGCTTGGAAGACTTACTTTAAGGAACGCCCCCCACCCCCCAAACCTCCCCAGCTCTGTGTTACTCTGTGTCTGGCTGGCAGATGTGCCCCTGGGTCTCTGCTTAAGACACTGGCCTCCAGCTAAGCCTGAGAGGGAGTTTTCCTCTCTGATCTTACACCCAAAAGCACCATTGCAATGACCAGAATAAAAATGTCTCTAATCACATGCACTCGTCTTCAGTAATGGAGCATGGCAAAGACCAGCTGTTCTTTACTAACAGGAAGGCACAAGGCTATTTGACCCTGCACAGACTCTGGTTGCTGATTACAGGTATATGTGGCTTCTGTTAGTAAAGTTATCTCCTTTCCCTCTTGTTTCTGATCTGCTTTTAGTAAAACTTTCTGCATAAATATGCACCTCCTTAAAATATCCATGGGTATCTTTACTTTTTCCTACCAACTTCCCACATTTCAGCCTCAGTGGGTTCATAGACAAATTAATAGTTCGACTGTCTGATGAGCTATTACATAAAAGGGATGATAGCTCCCCCACCCAGAATGGGAGAGCCCTTGACCACCCCCCAGCCATTTTTGCACTACCTCAAAACTGCCGACATCATCTCAGCCACCTGACTTTGGGGAAGTAGAGACAAGTCCTCTCTTCCTTTGCACTGTGGCTAGCCCAGGTCATAGACTCAATTTCTTTGCGGGGAACATAATCTAATCATCTTGAGCACACAGAATCAACAGCAAAAATAAGGTCACATGTTGCAGAGCCTCTTCAACTCAGGAAATTCTGGAGGGAGTTCATCAGCTGAGAGCATCTACAGTACATGAGAGTATCTGCGCAGGAATGTACAGAACATGGCGCCCCACCTGCTCTCATCGACTGAGAATGTAAGACAGCATAAGGAAAAAATTTTATGTCCCCTCGTGGAGATGGTGATTTATATATAAAGTGTTTCAGGGAAACAACAACAAGATTTATAAGGAGCAGAACTAGGATGACATCAAAAGGAATGAATGATACTGTCCATGGGTTGAAGGTGAGACCCTTTTCGGTGGGCAGGTAAAGGTGGGCGATGCTGTCACTGAGGGAGTCTCCTATGCTCTGGGAAGACAAAGCTTTTATCAGAGAACATCTGAAAAGCTTCTCAACTGTCACATTACCTCTTAGGAACCTTTAATGTAGGTGTCCATTCATGTCTTGGGATTGGCTTAAGTTCCACATGGGCCATTGGAAGGAGCTTAGAGCCTACTCCCTTTGTTCCAGCCTACCAGCCTTCGTGTTATTCCTCTAACTTCTCAGGTTTGTTCCCATGGAAGAGGCCTTTCCCATCATTTCCTCTATCTGGAATATTCCTTCCCCCAGCTCCCTGTGTGGCTGGGTCCCTCTTATCATTCAGGCATCCAATCAAACTTCTCTCCTCAGAGAGGCTTTCTGTGATGCCCTCTCTGAAGTAGCCCACCCGAAGGGCTCACTGTCCCACTGTCCTCTCTCATTTTCTTCTTGTCACTGTCTGGTCTGATCTGATTTGTTTATTGCTTACTGTCTCATCTCACCCTATACATGAGTGAGCTGCATAGAAGCAGGACCCTTGTCCGCCTCATTCACTGCTGTGTTCCCAGGGTTTCACATGGTGCCTGGCACATAGCTGGTAGCCAGTAAACATTTGTTGAAGGAATATTGAAAGGCATTTTCAGATGTATGGCCTAAGAATCCCCCTGGGGGTCGGACTTGAGGGAGAGAGCAAGATAACTGATTTCTGAGGAAGTCCCCCGAGTAGACAAAGACTCCGGTGGAGAGAGTGGGACCAGGCAGCGAGGAGGTCCAATGGCCTTGCTGTTCCAGGTTGAGTATAAGGCTGTGTTATGTGATTCCCAGCCCTGACCCCACCTCAGAGAAGAAGAGTGTGGAAGTGTATATTAACCAGGGCCCCCGAGCCTGTGATGGAAACCCTTTGGAAAGATCTTAACCCCAGAAAGCTTCTATGAAGACCTCTGAGAACAAAGACACTGGAGGCTAAATTTCTATGCCTCAAAACATCTTCAACTCAGGAAACATGAGAGCATCCCAAGTTTGAAAACTATTAGGGAGTGTAATTTAAGCCAGCCAGAAAAACTGTCTGGTTCCCTGCCTGCCACTCCCAAGACAGGGAAATATAAAGCTCACTGGAGAGGAGAGAACAGAGAAAGATTTAGAAGAACAGTGAGAAGTAAGCCTCCACCTTGCACCCTGCTACCACATAAACCCGAGGCCTTGTCCTGCATGAGGGAAGAGGGACCAGGGAAAGGAAGAAAGACAGAATGGTCTTGCAGTGAGGTCTGGAGATCTGATGAGCAGGTAATACTGGAATCCTTCCCTCTGCCCCATGCCAAAGTTTTCTGAACTGCAACCCCTACAGATCATGCCCTGAAAAATACATATTATAATTTTCATTCTCCAGGCAAAAGTTGAAGACCAAAATGTAATGGATTTGTGACAGATCATGTGCTCATTTGCCTGCCAAATCACCATCCTCACCGGTCTCCTCCTTGTGTTAGAACCCTGATTTGGGGGATAGGGAGGCCAGTGTTCAGGGGAGGCTGAACCCCTGTGCCAGCCCAGGTAAGGAAATCTTTATTAGACTAAGCCAGTGGCCTAATGCCTGCATTTTAGAACCATCTACTCTAGTTAGATCAGCCTCTCTGGGGGTGAGTTGTAGGCCTCTGTAGTTTCACAAAGCTCCCCAGTAGCTCTGATATGCATGCAGGGCTAGGATCCACCCACCTAAACCACGAATTCTAATTTCTATTCTCACCAGCACGGAGGGAAAAGTGTCTTGGGGCTTCTAAGAAAGCAGGATTCTCTTTGAAAAATGCATGTATTGTGTTGATAAACTGTACTGCCCATGGAGGTGTGCCTGGGAATGTGGACACCACCTTCAGCACAAAAGCCAGTATACTGAAGTTGGCAGAGAAAAGAAAAAAGGAGAAAGCCTGAATACTTGGGCTGTTGTTGAGCAAATGGACTACCCAACCCTGGAACTTTCCTCTCTCTGGACTTTCTGTTTAAGTGAGTTCTTAAAGTTGGCTTGGCCAGATTCAGTTGGATTTTTTCATTGCTTGCAGCCAAGAGCATCCTAAACGATAAGGTCATACAGGAAGTGGCAGAGCTGAGACTCAAGGCAAGTCCAAGCCTAAGGCAGCCAATAGAAGCCGAGAGCAAGGCGAGGCCATGTGACCATGGGGAGGCAATTTGGATCAGGTCGTGGATTTCTAAACCATCTTTTTCGCTTTTTCACTACCAAAAAGGTGGTTTGTTACAGTTAGGTTTTTTTTTCTTTCTTTCTTTCTTTTTTCTTTTTTTCGTATTCATCAGAATCCCTATCTGAAAATGAAGTCAAATGTTATCTAGAGAGTTAATTGCCAGCTTCTGGTTAAAAACAAACAAATTAATTTGGAGACAAAATGCAGGTTTAGGAGTTTAGAAAGTTACCGAAATTGTAGCTAAAATAAGGAATCTGGATTGTCTTGGATTTTAGTTAAATATCTAATAAATCTACCCACCTAGCCAATCAGCTCAGTGGCTAATTGGTCTAACAAGTTTCTCAGCTGAATTGAGTTTTCAGTCCAGAAGTTTTCCATTTGGGGCCACCAAATGGCACTAGAAAGGCCCCTTTTACTATTTGGTCATAAAAAAATAATCAAATCTCCAGGGCAAAGCATCACCAGAAACACAAGTGTTTCTCGGAAGGTTCTTGTACCATATCGCCAAGGCAGCTCAAGGAGAGGTGGTTGTACATTTCCACTCACATGCAAAGTCCAGATGGCCCCAAATTTCTGCAACCGTACTGAGAAACTACCCGAAGGTGGCGCTTGTGGGTGGTATAGACACAGCATCTGATCAAGCAATTTCTGCAACTGGAAAGAAAAAAGTCAAGGCTAGTCTTTCTTTTCTTCTTGATGAAGTTAACTGCCTTAACACACAGCATAAGACTTTGTGGCACAAAAAAGGCTAACAGAATTATGAAAGGTATAATTTGGAGGCTCTGTCACGAGCTGTGATGATCACACCCTAATAGATATAAACGCTCTGAAGCACTAATGCTCGGTGACAAGGGTGCCTGAAGGAAGAACAATGCCTGCATTAGTGTTCAGGCTCCGGAGAGGAAAAGCTTTGCGGTCTGCAATTACTAATCTGCTATTCTTTGCTTTAGAACACATCTACTTGATGCTTGCTATTTTTTCAGGCGTACTTTTCCCCCAGACAGATTCACATGTACGTTCACATGAGTAAAATATGCTTTTCACACTTTGATCGGTGCTGAAGTCACTGCCTGATGGAAAGACTCAAATCCTCACCTTGCAGGGGCTCTTCCTGGCACTGGATTTGTGAGGCTTCAACGTTCAAAACACAGTCATCTAGACAATACCATAAGGCCACTAAGTTTGCATTTTCTGCCCTATTTCCCAAGCCTGAATCCTCACGTGTATCCCACTCATGTTCTTCCTGCTGAAGCTCTATAAAAGTGTGTCCTTGCTTCCCTGGAGAGTAAGCTGCTTCTAGTATAGGAACTGCTAACCCTTTCTCTTGTATTACTTTGGCAGTAACAGACCTCCTGCCTCCCTTCTTGGTCCCGCATCACCACCACCCTACACCTGAGTACTTTTCCACCTTGGCTAAGGCTAGCAGGGAGTGGATCTTCCATGGCACATTCCCCTGATTTTAGAAGGTCCCAGACTCTGACCTGGGGCTGTTCTGGTTCTGGGCTTATTCCCTTGAAGACAAAGCCAAATCCTACCCAGGAGAGCTTTTGTGGAGAAGAAGTTAAGTGTATCTTCCCGCCTAGAAAATTCTTTCTGATTCCTTTTATCTTTAGGGACCCTGGACTGGGCTGAAGTATGAATGCAGAAAGGTGGCCAAGATGGAGACCGATAGAAAGGGACTGCAGTTGGTATTGCTCTAGCCTCACCCTTTCCATAACTCCTCAAGCCACAAGCTTCCTATGAAAAGGAAGATTTTCCCTTTGTCTTCTCTCCACCTCCACTGCCTGGTGGCCTGGCCTGACTATCTGCCACCCGACCCCTTGGTTTCTTTCTTTCAAGGTTAGTCATCTTCCCAGGCTTGCCTCTAGAGGGAAGTACTTCAAAATGAGGGAAATAGAAAGGCAGACTTGTGGAATGGTGGTGAGCCACCAGGGGTGTGGGAAACCATGTGGCCTCGGTTGAGGAATGCATTTTCCCCCTCAGGCCTCAGTGCCTTGCATTAATCCACAGGCATGCTTTGAGTAGAGAACTGTCAACACATCCCCCAGTATCTCTTCTTTGTGACCAATACTTGTCTCCCAGACTAACTACAGGTCTTTGAAGGGGCTCAATGAATACAACCATCCATACCTTTATTCTTACTTTGTATGCGCTTTGGAAAAGGCATCTTTCCAAAGTCTCCCATCTGTGAGCAGTTTGGGGGCAGGAGGCAAGCCTGGCCCAACCTCTCACCTGCACGACAGGATATGACATTTAACATATTTCATCATCTTCACATTTGAAATCTCCCTGTTTCTCCATAAATCTAGTCAAGCCCAGGAAGTAAGCCAATGCCCTAAATCAGCACCCCATGGATGCCCAGAAATCACTGCCTACGGTTCTCTAGATCCTCGCTAGAGGAAGTCGTAACCTATTTGTTCTTCCCAAATGTACTTGCATTGACCGAATGTTCATCAGGCCCAGCCACTCCTACCATGTTGCTGGACTCCCTCACTGCAAATGGCTGCAACAGCCCTGCATTCAGGGTGCTGAGTGCTCGGAGGCCTTTTACATGGTCTTCAGGTGGTCTTCACGACAGCACACACATCAGCACTGTTATTATCCTTCCTGTCCTACAGCTGAGGGCACTGAGGTGCAGAGAAAGCAAGCAACTTCCCAAAAGTAAGTGATGCAGCAAGCTGTGCATAACGTACCATGGGAACATCGATAGCATCCATGAAAGAACAGTTAACAACAAAATAAGTCACAGCTAATGTTTATGGAGCTCCGGGTGTCAAGTCCTGTGCCAGGTGCCGCAGAAACATTCTCTCCTTTAACCTCCCATCAGCTAGTCTGGAAATGACATCAGAAGCACGGGCAGGTTCTCCCATCAAGGAGAGCGAACACATTTTTAAAAAAGCCCTATCTTTTTGGCCATCCTCCCTGTTGTCTCTTGTTCTGACCACTAAAGTTTCAGATGCGCTTGGAACAGACCCAGCTGCCCCCCCACGGCTTCCTCTCACGCCCCCCTCTCCGGGTCGCGATAGTAGTCGTGCCTGGGATAACAGCTGTGCTCTCACACTACCCCAGAACCTCTAGCTGTGTCCCTGGGAATTGTTGTTACTCCCAATTTAGAGATGAGAAACCCACAGCTCAGACTAGCTAAATAGCTTGTACAGATTCATTCAGCTTATAAAGAAGGGATTTGGGGGCAGGGGAAGGAAGTAGATAAGCCCTCGTCCAGCTCCAGGGCAAACAAGGAAAGTGAGGGCATCACAGGTGTTGGAAACAGCTTGGACAGGAGCGTGAGGAAGTGTGTTTGGTAATGACCTTCAGGTAGATGGATGTGGTGGGCATATAGGGCAGTGGAAAGGGTGAAGGAATATGACCTTGCAGTTAGCTGGTAAAGAAACTTGTATGCCACGCTGAACGATGGCTCTATTCTGTGAGCCGAAGATTTTTTTTAAGTTTATTTATTTATTTTGAGAGAGAGAGAGACAGACAGACAGAGTGGGACAGGGTCAGAGAAAGAGAGGGAAAGAGAGAATCCCAAGCTGGCTCCACACTGTCAGCTCAGAGGCCAATGAGGGCCTCAAACCCATGCACTGCGAGATCATGACCAGATCTGAAGTTGGGCGCTCAACCGACTGAGCCACCCAGGAGCCCCTGTGAGCCAAGGATTTTTAAAGAGTTTTAATGTCATCAGATCTACTAATTAAAATCTTTGACCAGAATATTTCAAAATGATTTGCTACTCTTGATTGATTCCATGAATGAACCCGTGAGACAGAATAACAGCACTATCACCCCCATTGTACAGATAGGGAAACTAAGGCAGAGAAGTCATGCTTAGGATCATGGACTGTGACGGACAAAGCAAAACTTTATGCCCTGATCTTCCAGTTCCTGGCCCTAGAAACCCTGTCCCTGACAGTGGCCTAATGTTGGACTCCAAGAAAACTGCCAGGCCCCAGGCACACTTACCCTGTGCTAAAAAAATACAAAAACCTCTGGGCCCCACCCACCACCCCCATTGCCTCATTCAGGACCTATTTATGCTGCATTGCTCCTGTGCACGCTCTCTCCCAGCTCTGCAGACAGGTTCCTGCCACCCTCAGTCTTTTTGTCTTTGGTGGTGCAATCATTTACTCACATAGCAAGAAAGAAAATTCAGAGGCCAGCTGACCTTCATCAGCTGAATTGCCTTTTGCACTTTCCCTGTTCTGGTCAGAGCAAAAAATTATTAACCCTCAGAAAACTAAGCTTCAACAAGTTTAAAGCACCTCATTGAAGAAGATAGATACACTTGAATTTGGTGTTTGAACAATACCCTGTAACCCTGTAACACTGGGTTTATCCTTTGAAGAATTCTAAGAACTTTCTCACAGGAAAGGGTGGATCTGGGGCCTCTGGTGGTTCTCTCTGGGTTCCTTTGAGCTCGGAGTTTTGAAGTGTGAGTGAGGCCAAGAAAAGATGGTTGGGGGGAGGGGGCAGGGTGGGAAGACTGGCAATCAATGGACAGAAGAACCAGCCGTGCAAAACCTTGGTTGGTGAAATAGATCACTTCTGGGAACAGTGGGCCCCTCCTTCGTAGATGGCTGTGTCCCCAGCCACCAGCACTGCAGAATAGATTTTGATGATATTGACTGTGGCTCTATATCATTAACTAGAGAAGGAAGAATGGAGGGGTGCAGGAAAGGCGGCATTTAGAGACAAAACGAGTCACTAGGAACTCTAATGATGCCAAAATCTAAGAGCTAGGATTAGGGCATAGGAAAGGACAGCCTGGAAACCATATGAACCCGTTGTGAAGGCCAGGACTCTGGAGACAGCAGGCCTGGAGCAGAGTCCTGGTCCCACCCCACCTAGCTGCATGACTTTGGGCAAGTTATAGAACCCACTTCTCACCTCTGTAATGGGGGTCACAGCAAAATCTACTTCCCACGGTACCTGGGAGATTTGCAGTATAAACCATCTCTAAGCACTTAGTTTACTACCTGGCCCTACCAAGCGCCCACTAAATGTGAATTTTTATTAATTAAAAATTCAAGATTGTCCTCCCCATTTCTGAAACGTTTGCCGCTTCAGTGCGTTCCTCACATAGTTTTTTCTGTATTGTTTTCAGAAATGGTATTTGCAAAGTATATGCATTTGTAATTCTCTGTTCGCCAGCTTATCCACATTCAGTTAATCAGTTCCTCTTAAACAAAGCGAACTTTTCAGCCTCTGAACAAAGGGCTCAGCTGCCCTCTCTTGCTTTCCTCATTGTTTAACCAAGTTTTGTTTTGTTTCTTATTTTCTGGGAAATGGTGTTTGCCTAAGGTTCCTCCTCCCCAGGGCCAGTACCAGGGCACCACGGTTTCCATCTCACTGAGCACATAACAGGGCGTCCTGGGGAGATAATGGATTCAAGAGAGCAAGGGGCCACTTACACAGAAGAGCCCAGGGTCTCGGGCTAAAAGATGACAGCGCAGAAACCTCACTAATGCACTCCTTCCATTACTGTTCTCCAATTTTTCCTGTCTCCCACTATTACCTTCAATTAAGCTTTGCTCTTTAAAACCCTTTGTCTGCCCCCAGGGTCATTAGCTTTCATCCGGCACAGCTGTCTGCCGCCACAGCTAACCCTGGCACTTCTTCGAAATCTCAAAGTTTGGAGCCAGATAATTTTTCAGAAACCTCCTTAACACGGTGCTTTACCTTGACTGTTTTTGGCTTCGACAAAAGGGGTGGTGTACTAGAGGGAAAAGGTGGCTAGCTTTATCTGTTTTCTGTCACTGGTGCTGAGTGAGGGTGAGCAGGCCAGAGTTCAGGTAGACCAATAAGCGAGTTTATTTTGCAACTGACTTATCAGCTAGAGGTATATTTTTAAATTTTATTTGGCATAACATTTAATGTTGTTTTGTCTCCCAACAATTGAAGCTCTTACACCAAACTGGGGAAAGGGAGAGACTGGTCAGCAGGCACGGCGGGGGCGGGGGGGGGGGGGGGGGGGGGAGATGGGAAGGTGCCAGAATGATAGAGCAACTACCCTATGACATGCAGACATTGTCATTCTAGAGTATTGGTCTGCTGAAATCTTGGAACATCTCATTTTCTAACACTCTGTTCCACTTCCCCACACACCCACTGGAACCCCCCTGAAAAAGAATTGAAGTCCGAGGGCTCGGTCTCTATGTCATTTAAAAGAAACTTCCCTGTAATACATGGATATTACCACCAGATGGCATCAAAGGTCACAGTTCTGTTGGTGTGCTTCTTGCTGCATACCTTGCTAGGCTTTTTTAAATTTTTTTTTTTTAACGTTTATTTATTTTTGAGACAGAGAGAGACAGAGCATGAACGGGGGAGGGTCAGAGAGAGAGGGAGACACAGAATCCGAAGCAGTCTCCAGGCTCCGAGCTGTCAGCACAGAACCCAATGCGGGGCTTGAACTCGGACCGTGAGATCATGACCTGAGCTGAAGTCGGCCGCTTAACCGACTGAGCCACCCAGGCGCCCCGTAAGAATTAGGTGGTGAACAGAAAAGAGTCCCAACCCTTCAAAAGATCCAAGTCTAGCAAGAAGACAGACATTAACCAAAATATTATAGATAATTAGATCACAATACCAGGAGGAAGCGTCCAGACTTGGGCTGAGAGCGGGCAGAGACAGCAAAGCTCAGCACATGTTCTCTGGGCTTCTCCACCTTCCCCAGCCACCTTACAGTTGGGTGGGACCTTGTGACTGGTGCAGGGCAATGGGATGTGAATGGGGATCACACGCAATACTCAAGAGCCAAAGTAGAGAAAAGTGAGTATAATTTCTCCATGCTTCTCTCTTTCTTTACTGTATTAGCTGGTGATGTGACAGAAGGCAGGGCCTCTGTGAGCCTGTATCCCTGAGTGACTACCTAGAGCAGAGCCATCACTAATCCCCATGCTTGGTGACCCCAAACATCCACTGCTCATGTAGAGTAGGTAGCATAAATCTTTACTCAAGTAAGCCACAGAGATTTTGGTCTTAATTTGTTTCTGCAGCATAATCTAGGAGGTATGTTAGTCTGACGAAGGACTAACTTTCTAGTTGCAGAGTTAGGTCAAAGAATGAGTCTTTTAGGTCTAAATGAGTGGGCCTTTGTGCAAGAAGCACAGACTTGTGGGAATGGAGAAAATGAAAGTGAGCTACTTTGCCACCTCTAACCCTCCCGAGACCAATGAGAGGAAGGGGGAGGCTCCATAACCAAAGAGGCTAGCCAAGGCCACCGTTTCTTACCATTTCAGGCAGGCTATTGAGCACCTGATAACAGACCAGAGTGGTATAGTTGTGCCAGCAGGCCCAGGTTCAGGCCAGGGATGTGCAGAGCTCTAAGCAGCTAGTCTGGGCAGGACTGGCTCATAGACGTGTCTCAGGCTGGCCACAGAGATGGCCATCAGGTCTCTACAGTAGCCACAAATGAAACAGAACAGAGTAGTCAGGTATTCAGTGGTTGGGCTGGGCAGGGACCAGTCACCCACAAGTTGGCTTTCTTTTCAGTGATGTATTTTTTTTTGACACTTCTCATTTTGATATAATTTCACACTAACACACACACACACACACACACACACACACACACACACACGGAAGAATAGAAAGAACACCAATTCACCCTTTACCTGGATTCACTCGTGCACTTAAAAAGTGTTTCTAAAACCAATTGTCTCTTTCACCGCAAACATTGTTTTACTGCCTCGCTCAAACTTCAATGGGAAATGTAAGTTTCATAAGCTAGTTTTATATTTAAGACTGGTAAAATACAGAGTATCCTTGATAAATAAAGAGTTGTTTCAAATCCATAGAGAAAGAGTTTCCCCTCCTGGAAGAATGGGCAAAGGCCACAAGTAGCCAGTTGGTCAAAAGAAGTAGAAGCGACAAATGAAGCTATGAAAAATATTCAACACTCTCATTCTTAAATAAATATAAGTCAAAACCTTATTTTCCACCTAGCAGACTGACAGACATTTACGTGAATGATAATACTTGTGTTAGAGGCACGGTACTTGGGTTGGAGGTTTAACAACGGCAATTTTAATCCTAGGAATTTATCTGAGGGAAACAGGTAAATAAATATCCCTGATTGTCCCCCAAGCAGGAGGGTATTCATCACATTATTTATTAGAGGAAATGTCGAAATATAGGGACTTAGGCTAAGTATATAACAGTGCTCCTTACAAAGCACTGGCACCATCTGCATAGCACTTTCTGAACACCAGGCTCTTATCTTAACACTTTACATGTGTTAGTTCATCCAACCCTCCCAAAAGATAGGTCCTACAATTACCATCAGCCTTTGACTGAAGTACAGCGAGCCTCCCTCACCCATCCTCTGTCTTCCAGCCGTACCTGTGGCGCTCACAGGCACCCAGGCAGTCTGGCTCCAGACTCTGACTCTTAGACCAACCCTACCCAGCCTCTCATATGATGTGTCAGCCTTTCTCTGCAGCCATCTAAATGACAAAATAGCTTTATATTCACTGTCGTGGGAAAATGTGTCGTAAGATATGAAAGAGAAAAGTCAATTACGAAACACGATGTACAGTGTGAAACCATGTTTTAAAAAGGAATTACGTATACACTTATATAAGAGTACATAACCTCCATCAAAAGATTAGCAGTGTTAGGACTGGGGAGGGTGTTGCTTCTTTTTGCTTCTCTTTGTTTCCTAAGTTTACTACAGTGATGGTGTGTTTCTTGTAGTATAACATTTTACATGACTTCCCCCACTGCCCAATCCTGCTTTCTTCTCCCCCTTTCTCTGGATATTGGTCCCGTGGCCACTCCCTATTAAACATGCTAAAGTCCATCTCAGGCTCAGCTTCCCAGAGAACCCGGCCTTTGGGGGTTGGTGCCAGGAGTGGTCTGAGAAGGCAGAGGGAAAAATGATGTTTGGAAGCTGGGTCACTCCCCCCTCTGCTGACAGTGAGGACCCATCATGGAGGTCGCAGGAGCACAGATGCTCCCTGATCAACTGTTATGACTTCCCCTGTGCTGAATTAGGATCATGCCTAGGCGGAAGGGGGTGCAATAGCTAGTGCTCTGTATCTGGTGTCAGCAAAGTAGCAAGAAAGAGAAAGCTTGAGGACAGGGAGAGGGAGTGCCCGACACTATACTCTGTTGGAGTTCTACTAAAAGAACACAGCTGAACAAAAAGCTGAGCGCCAGGGCCAGCCCATTGAAAGTCAAGTGACAAAGCCAGAGGCTCTCCGTGAAGGCAAATGAAAAGGTTTTGCTCACCTGCAGAAGGAGGACAGGGAACGTGGAGACCCAGGCCCTCACAATAAGTGTAGCCCCAAACTCCAGTGGAAGTTAAAACCCCAATCAAGTCAGAGTTGTGAGGCCCAAGTCCACAATCTCGTCGGGGAAAATGAATGATGACATGGAATGTCTGGGCTGATTTCTTCCAAGCTCTCAAATTAATTTCCAGATTCCTCTAAACCCTCTGAGCCTGAAGAAATGAACCACCTCTCTCATTAAGAGCTAGGACCACTCCCTTGTTTAGAGACATTTTGGCCAAGATGTGGAGCATTTGATTTGGGGATCAGAGCTCAGTCTCATAATCTTTGGATGGTAGACCCAGCGTTAGTGAAAGCACATGATCATAGGCTAACCCTGCACACCTCCCTCCCCAGACCCAAAGTGTACAAAGGGTTCAGGTTGTGGGTACTTTCTTCCATGCCTTTTTTCCCCCATTTATTTAAAAAGTCTTTAATCCCATCACTAAGATATATATAACCTCTGAAAACATTTTTTCTCTTTCAGAAAACAATTTGGTATGTAACCTTCTGGACTTTTTCCCATGCTATGCAAGCCATTTAGAAACCTATATTTTTTTAGACTTAATTTTAGATTTACAGAAAACTTGAGAAAATAGCACAGAGGGTTCCCATATACTCTTACCTAGTTTTCCCTATTATTAACATCTTATAGTTGTATGGCACACTTATTATAATTAATGAACCAATATCTGTACATTATTATTAACTAAAGTTCATGTTTTATTCAGGTCTCCTTAGTTTTTCCCCTAATGCCTTTTCTCAATTCCAGAGTCCCATCAGCATACCACATTAAATTCAGGTGCCAGTCTCCTTAGACTTTGCTTGACGGTTTCTTAGACTTTCCTTGTTTTTGATGACCTTGACAGTATTGAGGAGTAGTGAGCAGGTATATCATAGGACACTTCTGTATCAAAATTTGTCTGATGTTTTTTTCATAAGACTGGGGTTATGGGGCTTCCTTGGCTCTTTTTTTTTTATCCTATTTTGGGTAACTTTGAAAATGGTCCCAATTACTGACTGAAGAGAGATTTCTCTCTGATCTCTGGAAAATCTCAGTTTCTTGCTGCTTGGGTGAGTTTAGCTAATGTTCAACTTTTAAGAGTCAGAAATAATAGAAGGAAAAGTCTCAGAATATTTGCTTTAAAAAAAAGACCTACTCTTAGGGCACCTGGGTGGCTCAGGCAGTTAAGCGTCTGACTTCAGCTCAGGTCATGATCTCATGGTTCATGAGTTCAAGCCCGCATCAGGCTCTGTGCTCAGAGCCCGGAGCCTACTTCTGATTCTCTGTCTCCCTCTCTCTCTCTTCCCCTCCCCAACTTGCTCTCGCTTGCTCTCTCTCTCTCACACAAACAAACATTTAAAAAAAATTTTTTTTAATAAAAAAAGACCTATTCTTGGCACTGAGGATCCTGTAAAGAAACTTTGCAGGGGAGCCTGGGTGGCTCAGTCAGTTGGGCGTCTGACTTCAGCTCAGGTCACGATCTCACACTTCGTGAGTTCGAGCCCCGCGTCAGGCTCTGTGCTGACAGCTCAGAGCCTGGAGCCTGCTTTGGATTCTGCATCTCCCTCTGTCTCTGCCCCTCCCCTGCTCACGCTCTGTCGCGCGCTCTCTCTCTCTCAAAAATAAATAAACATTAAAAAAATATTTTTTTAAAAAAAAAGAAACTTTGCAATGAGCATTACCTTTTTTTTTTTTTTTATTCAATCAGCATTTGTTGGAGAGGTACCACTTGCCCCATTGCAAGGGCACATATATCTTATTTCAGCTCAATCAAGATATTTTGCTAATCACTTTATAATCCTCACACTTTAATAAAGTACCAAGGAGCAATTAGTTTTTGTGAAGGTAATTGGCACTAAAATATTACTTGTGCTTGAGGTGTTTTTCTTTTTTCTTTCCATATACAAAAGCAGAATCACATGATGGAGAAGGCAAATTTGTGCATGCTTAATTGACTAACAATAGAAAAGCTGGCAGCTGCTCTTGATACACATTTGTGGCACTTTTGCTGTCTTATAAATACCTCAAGCTGAACGAGTGACAAGCAAATTTGAAGGGAAAGAATGGTGGTTCGCTATATGAAAAATAGGAGTTTTCTTTATACTGAGGTATAACTCACTGTAACATACACAGATCAGTGATCAATTTGAGCAGTTTTGACAACTGTATACCCTCTAGCCACTACCCTAAACAAAACAAGGAACCTTTCCATCACCCCAGAAAGCTCCTTTGTGCTCCTTTCCAGTGAATTCCCCCTTCCCCCTCTGGTCAGAGGAACTGCCTTCTGATTTTCATCACAGATTTGTTTTGCTTATTCTTAGACTTCACGTAAATGGAATCCCACTGTCTGTAACCATGTGTGTCCAGCTTCTTTCATTTAACATCCTGTTTTGAGGTTGACTAAGCCATAATGGCAGTTCAGTGCCCAGCTCAAGGGAGAACGCAGCCCCTAGGACTCTGGGCTAGGCAAGCCCATCAGTAATAGTTATTCCTCCAGGACAAGGGGCACTTCTCCAGGAGAAGAGTCTGGAGTCAGTGAGGAACAGCTGAGAGAATTCCTGAGAAAGAATAGAGAAGAAAATGAGGGTCAAGAAAATGGTCACACGACACTGGAGGGCTGTCCTCTGAAAGAGGAATTAGATTTTGTGCGTGTGGTTCCAGAATCAGAATCTGTGGGTGGAAATTACCGGGAGGCACTCTTGAGCTCTGTGTAAAAAGGAACATCTTTCAACAACAGGTCATTGGGGCACCTTGAATAGTCATTGAATGTCTCATCACGGCGGCTGCTCAAAAAGAAGCTAATAGCCAGTAGCCATATATCATGGATGCTATTAAAGGAAATCCCCCATGAGGTGGGGGAGGACATCTTCCTATGACTTCTGGTTTCCCATTTAGACAAAGCTGGGCTTTACCTCTACTTCATTCTAGTTGGTCCCTGTGGTTTGTTACAGTGTGTATTGCACACGGGCAACAAGGTCACGTGGTTTTCACTCCAAATATCTCAGAACTAGCTGTTACCATGAAGATGAGGCCAAAGTATTCAGGATCAAGGGTGGATTGTGCTCTTATTTTCAAAGCATTCTCCACAACAAAGTCCTTCCCTGCCTTGGTCCCCAAGGACCCTGCGGGATAGCCACAGGCAGTATGAGGTCTTTATCCTAACAAACATGAACACATCATCCACAAGGGCCAATGACACTAAAGAGTTTGCCTTGTTCTCCTTCAAGTTCCCACGTGCAACTAAAATTAAAAACCAGAGAGCTCTGCAAATCTTCCATGAGCTGCCCTCTGTGAGTTAGATAAATACAGAAGAGGAAGTAACGAGAAGAGAAGCATCGTTTATAAGAGAAGGTGGCTGTCCTTCAGGTAGCTGAAAGGTCTCCTTAACCTGTCTACAATATCTGCACACACCATCCTCCCCCATCTCCCAGCCCAAAGTTACCCAAAGTCCAGCCACCTGCCTTAGATCCTCAGATGCAGGCTCGGTCCCAAACAACTGTCCTCAGAAGAAAAAAGCAAGCAGAGGAAATAAGGGGTCATCACCCATCCTGCATACCCTGAGCTGACCTCTTATCACTGTCTACAAATCTGCTCTTACAAGCACCTTCCTTGTCCTCATAGCTTATTCTTCACATTTTCCCTCTCCCACCTACTTTTAAGCTCCATTCCCTCAGTATCTATGCATACCTGGAACTGCCTTCCTTGTTTCCAAAACCACCGTATCAGAGAAGCCATCCAGGGAATCTCACCCCTTCCCTCCCTGACCCCACCTCCTGCAGTTTGTGAACAGCCCGGGTGTGCCCTTGTGACCTCATTTAACATATTGCCTGGCAAGCACAGCAAAGTCACATCTAGAGAGCCGTAATACTGATTCAGCAAAAAAACTCATTTATTTTTCACACTGGACAGTTGACCATATGATCTTTGGGGTTACAGTGGGAAGGCCCCCCATGCTGAAGCCCCAACAGGCACTTCCAGAGCCTTGTTCCAAGGAGGATTGGTCAAAGGTGGCTCTCTCTGCCAAGAAAGATTTGATTCTTATAATGGCTCCTTCCTCCCACGATATTTGCATGAGGCTGTGCCCCAGCCACACCCCTCAGGAGAGCTAATAGGCAGGAAAGGGCTAACTAAGCATTCAGATGGGCATGCAAAATAGCTAAAGCGACCTGGGCTTTCAGGAGCGCGATTCTGCTCTCAGAGACCATTAGAGCAGTCAGGGAAAGGGGCCTCTCCAGTGCCTCCGGGTAACAAAGAGCGGAGCTAGAGCAGGAGCCCACATTTCCCCAATTTTTGCATAACTAACCTTAGGCAAGGGGTTAAAAGTGGATAAAGAAAGGGAATTGTATCGGCAGAAAGCTGGTGTAACTCACAAAGAGCTGGAATTGACCTGGTCTGGGGCTACATGTATGACCTTGACTCGCAGAAGCCATTTTCTCATCTGTGAAATGGGCTATGAGTCCCTCTTATAGACCTTGTGAAGGACAGAAGGGACACATTGCATGCAGATGCCTTGCTGCTTACTGACATCCACTATGTGATTATTTCTGTCTTCTGTTACAATTTAGCCAGCCTCTGGCATTCATTTCAGGGTTAATGCCTCCCCAAAACGTAACAAAAGTTGTCCCAAACATTGGAAATCTGAAACAGCGTGCAACACTAAAATCTCCTTAAAGTGAATGTTTACCTTATGTTATTTTGCTAGATTGTCTGAGCTAGAATCAAACAAAGTTAGAGGAGGTTTTTCAAAGCATTCTGTGGCTCTTAACTGCTGTTGGAAACATCTGGGGCTTGTTTTTCACCTTTGAAGATGGTCTTGCCTCGTAATTTTACATCTTACAAGGCATCAGATACATTGACAGGTTGGCTAGAGATAACAAGCATGAAAAAGAAAAAAATCCCGATTGAACAATACCTGGATGGAAACTTCTCCTCCCTGAGAATTTCTTACTTTAATTTTGAAATACATTTTAGAGCATAAAGGCCCTGTCAGCAATGCGAGGGGCTGGCCAAGAGAGAGGGAAACAACAACTGAACTTTGTTTGGTAGAAGGTGGGAACTAGTGAGAGTCAGAGGGGTCTATGGTCAGTCACCCTTCAGGTGGAGTGAGTTGGCCCAAAGCCTGGCCTGGGGCGTGGGCCATCCCCACTATTTCCGTGGCTGAGCCATGACCCAGCAAGGAGGCATGAAGGAGGTGAGGCCATCCGCTAATGACCTAACATGCCGTCAGTGAAGGCCGAGTAGGTGGGCCTGCTCTCCCATAACCCCTTCTCCAATAAGCACACAGTATACCCTCATGTCCCCAAGCTGTAGCCTGTCCTTCTATGGCTTTCCCTTTAAAGCTGCCTTGGTGCTCTTTATAACCTGATTGCACTTCTAAAAAACATGCTGCGGGGGATGAAACACCCGGAGGAATCTGCCCCAGCTCTCTGCCACGCCACCATCCCTCCCCACTCCAGATAGTACTAGTTGCAAAAGTTTACATTCTGGGCTCTCAGGTATGTTGATATTCTGCCTTGAAAAGCTTCTGTGCTCCACGTCCCCTCCATCCTTAGTCCTTCAGGAGTCCCCGCTCTCCCCCCAGAGGGACCCTCTGTGTGTGCGCTCTCTAGCAGAGGGCTATTTACTTTGTCTCTTGGCATCCTGCATACCTTCCCACTTTTTAATCCCAACCCTGAGAAGCATGTACTGTTTTCTTAATGTAATGTTTTCTTAATATTAGACTTATTCTACAATAATTTCTCCCTAAACTGAAGCCACAATTTAAAAAAAACTTATTTTCGGGGTGCCCAGGTGGCTCATTCAGTTAGGCATCCGACTTTGGCTCATGTCGTGATCTCGCGGTTTGTGAGTTCGAGCCCCACGTTGGGCTCTGTGCTGACAGCTCAGAGCCTAGAGCCTGCTTTAGATTCTGTGTCTCCCTCTCTCTGTGCCCCTCCCCCATTCACACTCTGTTCTTTCTCTCTCTCTCTCTCTCTCTTTCAAAAATAAATAAAACATTAAAAGTTTTTACCATTATTCTCTTTCGTAAGAAAATAAATAGAGGACATGGATTTGTTTTTAAAGCAATGCAATGGCACTCTTAGCTGCCTATTCAAAAATCTACTGACATCTTCCTTCTTCCTAATAAAACCCCAACTTCATTTTCTATTCCACATAGCTCATGTCTCTGGGGGAAGCTGCTCCCACCCTCTTGTCCACAATGGGACAGACTGGTAGGAATACTCCAGTTCCTCTTGTTAGTGACTGCTTCGGAAGTGGGCAGGTGATCCCACTCTGGCCTCTAAGACTTGAGAAGAGATGTGACAGGGATCTTCTGAAAACTTCCTTGCTCTTAAGAAAGAACCACAGGGACTCCTGGGTGGTTCAGTCAGTTAAACGTCCTACTTTGGCTCAGGTCACGATCTCACGGTTCATGGGTTTGAGCCCCACGTCGGGATCTGTGCTGACAACTCAGAGCCTGGAGCCTGCTTCAGATTCTGTGTCTCCCTCTCTCTCTCTGCCCCTCCCCAGCTCATGCTCTGTCTCTCAAAAATAAATAAACATTTAAAACAAAGAAAAGAAAGAACCACAAATAGTGACTCTCTCACCCAGTGAATGTGAATAAGGAAGCAAAGAGCCACAATGGCAGCCATGCTGCCATAAGAAGAGGAGTTAGAACAAAGCCAAGACTACAAATGTCACAGAAGAGAGATAAGAATAATGAACATCACTAAGGTATTGGATCAACCAACGCTGAAGGCATGCCCCCCACCCTTGGACTTCCTGCCTAATAAGCAAATACATTTTCATATGACATTGACAGGCTTAAGTTTTCTGTTTTTCACAGCTAAAGCATATTTTTTTTCTTCCAAGATTTCATTGAAATTCAAGTTAACATATAGTGTAGTATTGGTTTAAGAGTAGAATTCAGTGATTCATCACTTACGTATAACACCCAGTGCTCATCACAAGTACCCTCCTTAATGCCCGTCACCCATTTAGTCTACCCTCACCCACTCCCCTCCAGCAACCCTCAGTTTGTTCTCTGTAGTTAAGAGTCTCTTATGGTTTGCCTCCCTCTCTGTTTGTATCTTCTTTTATTTCTCCTTCCCTTCCCCTATGTTCCTCTGTTTTGTTTCTTAAATCCCACATATGAGTGAAATCATATATGCGTCTTTCTCTGACTTATCTCGCTTAGCATAATACAGTATAACTCTCTAGTTCCATCCACGTCATTGCAAATACAGCTGAAAGCATCTGTAACTGATACTGGTATCTGTCACATCTCCTGCCTCCATGTAACTAGGCACTCACCATTCACATCTTGAATGGTGGTCGGGAGACATCACATAATCTTCAATCAGCAAACAAAAGTCAGGTTTTGAACGTGGCAAGTTTATGGGGCGCCTGGGAGCTCAGTTGGTTAGCATCCAACTTTGGCTCAAGTCATGATCTCCTGGTTCATGAGTTCGAACCCTGTGTCAGGCTCTGTGCTGACAGCTCAGAGTCTAGAGCCTGCTTCTGTGTCTCCCTCTCTCTCTGCCCCTCCCCTGTTCACGCTCTCTCTCTCTCTCTCTCTCTCTCTCTCTCTCTCTCTCTCTCTCTTTCACAAGTAAATAAACATTAAAAAATTTTTGAATGCGGCAAGTTTCGTATGATGCATTTAGATGGCTACGCACTCTTTGTCTTTGGGAGGCTGTTGAGAGACTGAATCAGTTTCCCCTTCTCTTGAATCTCGGTTGGCCATGTGACCTATTTTGACCAACAAAATGCAATAGAGTGTCACTGGGTAACTTTCAAGCCTGGGCCTTGAGAGATTGGCAGCTGCCATCATGCCATTTGGAACACTCTCTCTCAGGGCCTTGCCATACTCTGATGCCCATGCCATCCAGAAGCCTAAGCCAACCTTAATGAGAGACAGAGAGAGAGACAGACAGACAGACCCTGTGGAGCAGCACTGAGGTGCCAGACACGTGGTAAAGCCTTTTCAAATATAGCCAAGTGAACTCCATCAGACACCATATAGATCTAAAGAAACACCCAGCTGAGCCGTACCAAATTCATGACTCACAAATAAAATAGTTGTTGTTTGAAGCCACTGAGTTTTGTGGTGGTTTGTTATACAGGAATAGATCATTGAAACAAGAGGAAAATAGAGAAACTCGTGTTTCACAAGCTTCAGTAATGGAAACAAAACACTTTCTGCTGAACCCTTGTGTAACTAGAAACTTCATTAGTGGGGACACTATTCCCCAAGTACCTCAGCCAATGCTGGTTCTCAGAATGCTTGACCTTATAATAAGATACGTACACGCAGCATGTGAATGTCTATGAGTAAGGACGGTATTGCTCTACCCCATGCCTCTTGTCAAAGTTTTCAACACACTAAAGAAAACATATAGGAGAGTGTTATACAACCAAGGGGAGCCCACTTTCTTGGCCTCACAGAGCATTCTCCATCTATGTACATACACGCATATGTCCCCTCAGCGTGAGTCCTGACAGATTCGTAGTCACCGTGTGTGGCCTCGCAGGACAGCAATTGTTCAAGCATTTGTCCCATAAAAAGTCAGTAGAATTTGAATTAGCCACCAATTTCTTTTTAAGCTGAGCTGACATTTTGAGCTAAATTTATTTTAACTAGGGATTTATGACAGGAAAGGAATAGTTCTAATTAAATAAGTATTAGCCTCAAACAGTGTGAATAATGACCCATTGGAAGTTTCCCAGTCCCCTAATAGCTAATTAACAGCTCATAACTGGGTTCCCTTTGTGTCCCAAAGCAAGTGTGAAAAGGAGGCCTTGACTGATTAATGAGATCGGCTCAAACCGGATTAAAAATGAAAATTGGCTTTAAGGACTCCAGACCTGCAAATCCACTCCATGTGAAAAGAAGGCATCCTGTGGGAAAAGAGAGCGCTCAGCCAAAGGCATTGATCTGTTAACACTCTCCCTGTGACCCCTTTCACAGCAGCCTGGACAGAGGACAGACAGCCTGCTGTGAGGAAAATGGCCTCATCTCTGTCATAAGGTCTACCTACCGGGTTTGAGCTGGAAAGCCAAATAGCCCTTGTAAAGACTCCCTCTTCCTTTGCCGTGTTTGTGTTTCAGATAAATACAAGGCAGACAGACCACAAATGAGAAGCCAATAAGTACCAATTTCCATCTCTGTGATTCCATATTATGTGTTAGAAACTCTTCTCCCTCAGTCATAGCTGAAGACAGACTCTTCCTTATCAAGGGAGATCGTGCTTGGCTTTCCTGAGGCAATAGTAAGCCTGTCCCACGTCTCCTCCCACATAACACTTTCTCTGGCACTTACCAGAAAATGTTTGTGAACAGGCGGGCGTGGACTCTGGAAAAATACTGCATGCGTTTTCAGAAGCCCTTCTCTGCTGGAGGGAAACGCATCCCTGGCTAAGTCCTAGATTGGCACCTGCTTTTATCATCACCCTTTAGAAACTTGAAAATAGTACAGAGAGCCATATGTATTTTCCCAATAAAATTCCATTCATGCATGAGAGCGGCTTTCAGTCAAGGTGGGGGAGGGGGAAAGGGCTCCTGTGTCAACAGGAAATGTAAACTCTTCTCAGAGCAGCCTGCTGACCCCACAGCCCCCCATCCTGCCCCACATTTAAACTGAGGACATGATCTGAGGGTAAGCCGGAGCAAGCCCACAGTTGTAAGTGTGCTGATTTGGGGTCACCATAGAGCAGATGTAGCTCTTCATCACATGCCTAACCTGCATGAGCAGATTACACATATAAGACAGAGGAGAAACACCTTTCAGAGTCAATAAGTAAAATGTACGATCTACCATAGTCAGGAAATGGGATGCTTTCTGTTAACCATGTAGATTGCCATTGTTCAAAAACTTGGGATTATATTGAATTGAATTGAATCTTGATTTGATAATTTTAAAAAGGCATTGGAGACTCCACAGAGCCCTCAATTCTTTATAACAAACTTTGTCAAAAGGTAAGATCTACTTAAGAGAGAGATTAAAAGCTTTTGGGGCACCTGGGTGGCTCAGTTGGTTGAGCGTCCAACTCTTGATTTCAGCTCAGGTCATGATCCCAGGGTTATGGGATCCAGCCCCATGTTGGGCTCCACATTGAGCATGCAGCCTGCTTGAGATTCATTCTCTCTCTCTCTCACTCTCACTCTGCCTCTTCCCCCACTCTCTCTCACTCTCTCTCTCTCTCCTCTCTTTCTCAAATTAAAAAAACAAACAAAACAAAACAAAACAAAAACAAGCCTTAGTATGCCTACCTTCCATCCCAGAAGATTCCTAACCTTCCAGTATTTCAGTATCCTCCTCTCCATCTTACCATGACAAGGAGAGAACCACAGCAGGATTAGAATCATTTTCCCTCTCCTCCAGGAATATCCCCTCCAATCTATGTGCCTCATTTTCTTCTACCCAGATCCAAAGATGGATCAGGAATCAAGGACCATCAGAACTTGTACTGGACAGACAGCACAAAAAACAAATCCATAGCCCAAAAACAAGGTGTGGAAAATACCTGGCTTTTATCTAGTCCTTGCAAGGCTTGATGCCAACCTATTTGGTTGACTGCCAAGAAAGGTGTTAACTCTCAAGGGATGGTGGAGATGCTAGAAATCAGTTAATTAGCACTCCCTCAAGGTGAACAGAAGTGCTCTCCTAGGCTGGAAAGAATCTCATTTTCTTCTAAAACTGTGACTTAGGACTGACACTTTGAATTGTCAACAGTAATTTGGGGGGTGGGAATGTGTCTCTTTAGTTATTTTAATCAGCAGCGTGTACTGAGCACACTTTGGTGCTCTGTCTGCGTGAGTTTCTGTGGGAAGATAAGAATGATGATCATGTCTGCCTTCAGTTAACTGATCAGGTTAGGCAGGAAGTTAGGACCCACAGAGACTACATCATAAAGGATACAGGCAAGTCCATACGTAGAAAATAATATTAGTGTGGTGCATGAATGGGATGACAACAATTGAAGAATGGCCATCTCTTACATTTTAGTTAAGGTCTTCAATGCTGAGGACATTTTACAATAGTGTTTTGGAGGAAGTAGAGGGTGAGGATCGACAGCAGAAAGGAGCAAGCCAGTAAGTTCTACCCAAGGATTGGCCAGAAAATTTGATAGCGTGAGAACATTTAAGAAGCCCGTGGCTTTATAGAACAAGAAACAAAGAGAAAATCGTAGTATTTAAAGTTCCAAAAGTGATGAAGAACAAAAATCAATAGCATTAGTATACAAAATTGGGAAAAGGCAGTGCTCGCTTCAGCAGCATGTATACAAAATTGGAAAAGGCATAGGGAGTGGGGAAAGAGGGGGAATGATCTAATCCTTACCTTCCATAGAAAGAATATTGTCCAAAGTGAATAAATCAAGAAACAAAAACATTAGGAATCAAATAAAAATTGGTGGTGGTCATTTTGAATTTTGCCATTCTGATCAATGTTTCACTGCATGTAGGTATTATTGCCTTGATGACTTAAAATGGGCAGTGGGGGCCCTGATGTTCCAAGTACTCTTAACGCTTTTACCATCTCTATGATGACCTTCTCAGCATGCTAGGTATGGCTTGGGAGGGGAAAACAGTGACTGCTTCAAAATTCAGTACATAGTAAGAAAAAGAGAATCTTCAGGTGTTCTTTTCATATTCATGCTAGACAAGTCCCGATATATGGTGCCTTATGACTGAGAGTATATTTTGAAGCCTTTGCTCTTATTTCCCTGTTAAGAGCTATTGGTTGTGGCAATAGCAAAATCGGACGCTTGCATTTAGAAGAAAATCAGCAGCGTTTCTGGGGGCACTTAGATATACTACCATTCTAGAATCCTTTGTCCTGTTCACATAGGAAATCCAAAGTGAACCAGAATTTTCCATTTTCTCAAGGTCCACAAAAAGTTGATCTGATATTTGGTGTCTGATCATTTTGCTAGTTTCCTCCAATATTATGTTCCCAGAATACAGAATAGAATTAAATAAGTAGAATTGCAGAATAAGATAGAATAAGTAGAATTCTGGTACTGAAGAGTTCATTTCAAGGGTTATCTAGTCTATTTCCCTCATTTAAAAAAGTTTTTTAAACATTTATTTACTGGGGCGCCTGGGTGGCGCAGTCGGTTAACCGTCCGACTTCAGCCAGGTCACGATCTCACGGTCCGTGAGTTCGAGCCCCGTGTCGGTCTCTGGGCTAATGGCTCGGAGCCTGGAGCCTGTTTCCGATTCTGTGTCTCCCTCTCTCTCTGCCCCTCCCCCGTTCATGCTCTGTCTCTCTCTGTCCCAAAAATAAATGTTGAAAAAAAATACTTTAAAAAAAACATTTATTTACTTTTGAGAGACAGAGCATGAGCAGGGGATGGGCAGAGAGCAAGGGAGACACAGAATCCAAAGAAGGCTCCAGGCTCTGAGCTGTCAGCACAGAGCTTGATGTGGGGCTCAAACTCACAAACTGCGAGATCATAACCAGAGCTGAAGTCTGACGCTTAACCGACTGAGCCACCCAGGTGCCCCCACTTCCCTCATTTTAAAGATGAGCAAACTGAGGCCTCTGTGACTCACTCGTGATCACGAACAAATTAGTAAACTGACCTCTTTCGGGGGCTTTTGATGCCTACAATTCTTTTCCACAGGTCCATTTCCCCCTACCCCAATGAAATCCTAGAAGAAAAAGTTTTTAAGAACAGTCAAAACTTACCTTCGCAAGAAAGAGGTGAGTCACATACCAAAATTTCTCTCCCACCCATCACTTCTTATGTGCTTCATCTTAAAGCGTCACTTTTATTCTGTGAAGGAAAAACAGCCTTTAAGGGTCGGATATTCTTAATTCAGTCAATGTGGAAGAGGGAGGTGAAAAAAGAGCTCTCTGAAGATAATCACAATGAGAACAAAAGCTTTTCCAAATTATGCAATACATTATAATTATGCCATAAATTGCTCTTCAGCTGGAGGTGTCAATGGAGAGCATTACAGTTTTTAAATAGTTCTGTTCTTGATGGGAATTCACGAATATTTGAAATGTTCATGTGTGTGCACACAAATTTTGGCAAACCATGGGGCTATAAGTATTCATCCAGAGCTCTGGTATCCTTCCCATCCCCACCCCCCAATTAAAAACAAAGGAGAAAAAGCAAAAAAAGAAAAAGAAAGAAAGAAACTATCTAGATGTACGGCAGGCATTGCCCTTATGGTGGGTTCCTTGAAGGAAAAGAATGTAACTGTCAATTCAACACATCTGAAGATCTCCAGGGCTTCCCAAGGCTATTTGGTTTGAATTTATTTGCCCTAAGCTGTCTGTCCACCTGCAGACAAAGCCAACTGAAGAACAGCAGTTGAGTATGTTCTGTAAGTGAATGGAAAAGAGTTCTAGCAGCAAAGGGATTGATGGATGAGAAAGTACAAAGTATTGATGTTCATTCGTTCGCTAAGTAGCTCTCTGAGCTCAGCCCCATGCTGGACATTTTGGTCAGTACAACAAAGTAAAGACTTCTTGCCGTGCCTATAACAAGAGAGTCATGATTTACAAAGACACTATTTTGAAGGGCTTCTCTGAGTTTCAAATTCTTACTTTAAGATCTCCCACTTTTTCTCTTCCTTGCCCTACAGCTTGACTGAATCAACTATTTTTTGTTGTTCATGTTTTTGTTCTTATATATCAATGGTACCCAACCTGGCCTCACATGAGAGTCTCCTGGGGAATTTTAACTCCCTCCCCCAACTAATACCAATTGAATCAGGATCTCTAAGTCTGGACGTCCATATTTAGAAAAGCTCCTTCCATGTGTGTAATGTGCAGCCATGAGTGAGACCCCCTCTTGTTATAAATAGTAAATAACAAGATCATTCTGTAGAAACTTTAGCTAAAATCAGTTTTGCCTATTAATTTAGTCAAAAGTTCTGGATGTGATGTGTGAACAGGACTTGTATGGGACATGAAACTAATGGTGCCTATTCCAAGACCTATAAATGTCAGTGGATGAATCTAGGGCCCATAGAGAATCCCAGAATTTAGTTACTTCAAGTCTGAGGCCATTTTATGTTATGGACAATGCAATTCGACTTGTCTGTAGCCAGTCCTACATTTCTACTTCATTATGTGGTTTTCCAATACAGTCTTTTGTCAAAGTCTTTTTCTAGACTGACTATAAGCTCTTTCCTTTCACAGTGGTACTGGAACTCTTTTTGCAAAATAGGCATGCTCTAGCCAGGTATATCTGCTAATAGATAGAATGGATCTCTTCCTAGTAGCTTGGTTTTAGAACTATATTGGCAATGTTCTGCTTCCAGAAGAGGAGTATAGCTCATGTGCTATCATTCGCTGCTGTCAGTAGTATTTCTGTCTCCACCTTGACCCTGCAGATGAGTCTGCACTGAGTGTGGAGTGTAAGACTCTGAGATCAGGTGGGGACAGAGAACAAGGAAGCCAGTGATGAGGGATCAGGGGCAGCAGCATGGAATGATGACCCATGGATAACATTTTGTGTGTGAGTGGCCATGGAAATCTGGACTTTAAATACTTAAACTAGAATCTTTCTTTGGAATATAATATTTTTACATATATATTTCTACATACACATACACACAAATATATGTGTGTGTTATATATAATTAGATTATAAATTTCTTGGAAAAATACATCACGGTTCTTGATCACACTCAACAAAAACTAATGCTAACTTAAAAAAATAACAAATTTTTGGAAAGATACTGGGCACATCAGAGAAATGACAGAAAGGATGGGAGCCAGGCTCAGAAAATACAAGCAAGGCATGCTATCTATGCTGCTTTGCTGATGCCATCACGTTTAGACCCTTGCTATCACCACTGCTGGCCCCATTGGCATGGGACACTCACCATTATGTTTTCTGCTGAGCTTTGGGTAATCCAACACGTGACTATCCCCAGTTGTGCCATCAGGAGTAGGAGCCTTTGCGGAAGTCACATCAGAATCGGGAGCATCAGGAGAAACAGACAACAGGTTGCAAGTTCTTTGAACAGAAGGGACATGCCACGTCCACCTCTCCACTACAACTCTGCCTGGCATAAGATGGTGCTCTATAAATACTGGTGAATTTCAAAAATGAAACAAAATGAAGTAGCGTGACACGTCATGACAAGATGACATTGATGACGGAGCATACCATACAGGCAACAAATGATGAGCAGACTGTTATCACAGAATAATTTCTATGGAAGAATTTGCGTCCTAACTCTACAACTTAGGAGTTTCAGACAATGGGTAATCATTTACTTCAGCTAGGCCTCCATTTCTCCACAGTAAAAGAAGCATAATAACTACCTTGCCCCTGTTGTAGGGTTGTTTCAGTACTAGATAAGTGCTTTGAAAGTACACATGCCATACTTTATGACTCTGTGGAGTATAAATAATTTCCTACTAAAAGTACAAATTAAAGATACTCAAGAAACCACCCCCCAACACACTTCATAGTCTCAACCTAGGAAGACATTGCCTGTCTTAGGTTAGTCTACATGCCGATTAAGTTCTAACTTAGTGATGCAATGGGGATTTCTTGAGGAAGGTGCTTAGTTAGGTTGAAGTGGGCACCATGAAAGGAGAAGAGTGAGTAAAAACTGGGGAAATTTACAAGAAGCTTTATTTCCCAGGGCATCTGGATAAATTTAATTCTTTCATACATGCTACAACCCAGGCCTCAACTAAGACATTCAACCTGATTGCTTGACTTCGGCAGAAATCTGACACTTAGGAGAAAATAATTTTGTGTGTGTATTATATTTGAGAGGCGATAAAGTCCTGTACTGGGACTCATTGAAGACACAGAATATTTCTTGTACATGGGTATTTTCCTATCCAGCACCTTAAATAATTTCTAGCACATAATAAGCATGTAGTAAATGCTGCTGAACTACCCAATTTAATGAGTGGGTTAATTCATTAATATGAATAAAGAATCGTGTACATATAATACATATAGCATGGTATAGTATCATTTCCTTAGCCCAAACTACCAGTGTGTTGTGTAAGTAAGCACATGGAAACTGCAAAAGAATGAACTAATACATGAAGGATAAATAAGAAAACAAAGATCAAAGGAGCTCCCATCGCACCCCTACCCCTACCCTCTTCAATCAAGTCTAAAATGCCTCTCTGAGCTACCACTTACATTCCTGTGCATTAAATCATCTCTAAGCACTGACTTAGAAAGAAACAATATCCTCCTCATCTCACCTCTTCATGAGAAGAAACTTAAGCACTGCCCATTTTGCCTAGGGTTATAAGAGCAGAAGAATGAAGAATATTTGCAAGAGATAGGAAATTCGTTATGACATCCTGCATTTGTATTATACCTTATACCTTTTTTGAATAGACTTTCTTTTTTAGAACAGTTTTAGATTCACTTCAAGATTCAGGGGAAAGTACAGAGATTTCCCTTATATCTCTCCCCCCACACATGCATAGTCTCACCATGTTCAGCATCCCCCACCTGACTGGTACGTTTGTTACAATTGATGAACCTACACTGACACATGATTATCACCCAAAGGCCATGGTTTCCATTAGGATTCACTCTCCGTGTTATACATTTTTTCGTTTGGGACAAAAGTATATTTGTACAGAAATGGATACCTTATACTTTTTCAAAGTATGTTTACTACACCATCTCTCAACGATCCTCAAAACAAGCTTATAAAGTGAGTAGGAATTTTTGTCTACATTGAAATATACAGACCAGTGAAGTGACCTATCCATCATTATGCATGGAAAGAGCCAAGACAGGACTCTGTGTCACCATGGTGAGGGGTCTTTTAATCCCCATCAGTCATTGTCTATAGTTTTGTTGTATACAAAAAGTGTCCAGGTGAGTCTGCCTTCGATCACCACACCAGATATGAAAGTGCTCAGTTAGACACCAATGCTGAGACTCAGGCCAAGAAGAGCTACGTATAAATAGACCACATAGAAAGTGCTATTTCAGGATTGCTATTCTGGGGAGAGAAGTTAAACACAATGTAATTTCCCTGGTTGTTTTGCATTTTTTTTTTTTGTAAACTTCATCAGGTAAGATATTCCATACTGCAGAAAGAGCTGGGAGTACAGGGGAGAAAGAAAGAGGGGAGATTGACAGAGTACAAGAATAGAACATTCTAATTAAAAGCTATAAAGTGAGGATCTTGCAAGGCTTTTAAGGGGGAGTACGCTTCCTTGAAAAGAGATCTAAATTGAAAAATTCAGAGGGAAACAATAGATGTTGGTGTAGGGACTTGTTTCTTGTGCTTTGCTTACATACATCATACTAGAAATGCAGCCACTCAGATAATCTTAGGACCCTAGCTTCCCCTTGACTCAAGCCTCATGAAAAAGGTGACAAAGATAAAGAAGGAAAGAGCTAATGCATGTCACCAATCCATCATCAGAGACCAACAGCATGGACATCTTGACCTCCAAGGAGTTACCAACAATTTGAGAAGTGAGAGAGGGGCATACATGAAACAGAACAATTAAAGCCAATCAGTAGTCAAGTGCCTTGAAATATAGAGAGGGCCAAAGTTCTCTGATAGGGGGTGCATACACTTGAAGGCAGGGGTGACACCGGGATCTTCACCCTGACCGTATGTCAGATAGTCATGGTCCTGAGGGAAGAACGGAATTCTCCCAGGGAGGGAGAGTTGACCGTGGCTGCCTCGCTTTCCAATAACCCTGACAAATGGACTTCTGTGTCCCTACTTGAACGGATGTATCAACTATTTAGTAGAGACTAGATAATATAGCTCCTACAAAGTGGGCAAATGCCGTGAAATTTTCTTTTTGTAAACTATCCATGGGTTGAAAATACCATTAGTAACGTTAGTACAAATTAAGTGCAGGAAGATGGCAGGGCTGCTATTTCCACCTCTCCTGGTACAAAGCTCTTCATCAGCTTCAATGTGAGATAAGCTTCACAATGATCTTTTCAGATCTGGCAACAAATTTTTGAAATTATCAACACATAAAAAGTATTTGAAATGTCAGTTTACATCCACTATTATTAACAATTAACCCTATCCCTACGTAAATATTTATCCCGGAGATATAAGCTGATGAGAACCTGAAGACATTACAATTAGCATGATATTTGTAAACATTGTTTACTTCATTTTTATCTCCTCTCTTGAAATTTCTCTCGTTTCTGGGGGTGCCTCGTTGGCTCAGTTGGTTAAGCATCTGACTCTTGATTTCGGTTCAGGTCATGGGATTGAGCCCTGCTTCAGGCTGCATGCTGACAGCACAGAGCCTGCTTAAGACTCTCTCTACCCCTCTCTCTCTGCCCCTGCCCTGCTCACACTTGCTCACTCTCACTCTCTCTCTCTCTCAAAAATAAAATAAAATGTCTCATTTCTATAAACTGTTTTAGAGCATTTACATGTATATAGTGTCAAGAATCAGTAAATGGATGTATCAGGAGCTACACTCAGAAACACTCTGTTAGTAGGGATATGCAGTCAGAAAAGCAGAGGTCTCTGGTATAATAGTGAAGCTGCAGAAACTCAGAGAAGATGAATCAATAGGAGCCAAGGTCATAGAGAGTTTCACAGAATTGGTATTTGAAGGATGGGGACGCATAAAGAAGGTAAGTCCAGATAAGGAAAAAATGTCAACAGGGACATAAGAAAAGAATGTGAGCTAGAAGATGAGACTGATTTGAGGCTGACACTGAAGAGGAACCAAAGCACAATAGTTCAGTTTGGGATATACCTGCCTCCTAGTAACAGGAAGTCAGAAAATCTAGATTTTTTTTTTAATTTTTTTACGTTTATTTATTTTTGACAGAGAGAGAGAGAGAGACAGAGCATGAGCGGGAGAGGGGCAGAGAGAGAGGGAGACACAATCTGAAACAGGCTCCAGGCTCTGAGCTGTCAGCACAGAGCCCGATGCAGGGCTGGAACTCACAGACTGCGAGATCATGAGCCGAAGTCGGACGCTCAACCGACTGAGCCACCCAGGTGCCCCGAAAATCTAGATTTTTAATTCCAGCTTCACCCCACATTCTCTCCCTCATCTCTGTCTGTCGTTCCACAACCTCAACTGCCTCCTATAAAGATCACCCCCTCAGACATGTTTTGATCTCTAGGCTGGTTTTGCCAGGTGCCTTTTGGTTATCTCCTTGAATCACTGTCACTCCCCAAATTCCAGAAGTTCAAAAACTTTCATCAGCTTGAAAGTACCTCTTCACCAACCTCAATCTTCAAAGATCCTACCTCTTTGCATTGCAGTCAAGTAAAGGGATCAGGCGAACTAATAACTATTTATTGTTCCAAAAGCTACACTTTACATCTTTTTTAAGGAACTAAAAGCAATTATTTATTCAACAAGTATTAAGTACCATGTGCCAGGCACTAATAAAGGTACTCAGGATACATCAGTGAAAAAAACACACAATGCTCTCTGACATACAGGAGCAAAACATCTGCTTTTAATAAGGTAAATAAATACACCTATAGGTAAGATAAAATTTCAAGTCCACCAATTAACTGATCTTTGAGACGTACTTATGACATTTAGCAGGAACATCTTTTACCTTACAGCGGCAATATGCTGGGTTTTCTGGCATCAAACTGATCTGGGTTCAAATCTTAGCTCTATCAACTAACAAGCTTATCCTCCAGTCTGTTTTCTCATCTGCAAAGTGGACATAAAAATACAAAATTGCATTATTGGAGGTTTCTATGAAATAAAATCTGTAAGTCCTTTACACACAGTTGGTGCTCAATAAATGCTAGTTTCTTTTTCTTTAGTAAGTATGCTCCTATTGGTTTCATGCGGAAATGGTATGTATGTGTGGATGCCATACAAACAAATCAAATTTAAAGGACAACTTGGGATGTGGGCACTGAGGGAAGAAGCCCTACCCAACCACTGCTGCCTCTTCTAACGAAACTTCTCAACTTCCCAATCAGAATTCATTTTCCTGGACCCACGGTATTGTTTCTAGACCACAGGAATTTTTACTGTGGTGATCTCTGTATCTCCCCCTCTACAATTCTTAAAGACGGTGTCTTGTGCTTCATGTCCCCTTCAGCACCCAATACGGTGCCAACCACAAACATAGGCCTGGTTGAATTCAGATAGCAACTCAACACATTAGTGAAATATTCTGTTCACTGTACCCCGGTAAGACATTGTATATGACTAGAGGAAAGAATCGTGGGATGGGTTCTGTATTAGTCAGCGTGGGTTGTCATAACAAAATACCTGAGACTTAAACATGGCTGTTCCTCTGCATGCAGAGTTCTTCCTCTTAAAAGGACACCGGTCCTACAGGATTAGGGTCTCACCCTTATGACCTCATTTGACCTTATTTACCTCCTTAAAGGCCCCATCTCCAGTTACAGCCACCTTGAGAGTCAATGCTTTAACATATGAATGGGCAGGGGGGGGGGTTGTGTGGAAAGAGACCATACAATTAGGTCCATAACAGGTCCCTAGCTTTATTTTTTGTCTACAAAGAGAAAGATTAATTAAAGAAAATAGGTGTTTTTAGTCCTTGATCTTCTGAAGCTCACATCTGTCTCCATCTCTCAAGACTTGAAGGCAGAGCTAGAAATGAAGAGAAAGGAAATAGTGGGGACCCCCTGATTCCACCAACATGTAAATTATGTCACCAAGATGGAAAAACACATTAATCAGGGAATTAGAAATTCAGCATTAAATGCCAACCAGGCCAGTGACTTACAATGCACTAATCTGATGCAATGCATCTAACCTCTTTTACCTAATTTTCTAATCTATAAAATGAGGTTAAGACTTCCTGCTGCAAAAAATGATGATTCTGTGATTCAAAAATAAACAAGACAATATTTTCCATTTTAAATAATCTCCTTTCCCCTAATTAATGTCAGCACCCTACCTTTGAAAACGTATCTGATCTTGGTTATTTTTTTATTGTTTAATGCTTGGGATGCATTTACTCCCCAAACACAGGCAATCCCTTTGTGTTTACTTTTGCCTCTTGGCCATATCTGGTATCTGGGTAGAAATTGCTGCTCTTGTCCCAGAGCAATTAAGAAGCTGCATCTCTGATTTCTTGTCAGAGGAAAAGAAAAAAAAATACAGCTCCCCTGTGTCTCCTATTTGAACCTCATCTACCTGAAAATGTGTCTTTCTGGGCCCTCCCTGCCTCAGAGCTCAATGTCAAGCTCCTTTCTGTCCCTGGATATAATTTGAGTCTACTTTGCAACAACAAGCCAACGTCAAAAAGATAGTCACGAGTCCTGTTCACCAAGCTTTCCACCTCTGTACTTGACTTTCGGGTACGTTGCAGAATTGCACTTTCTGGTCACTTTGAGATTGGGTAGGGCCATGACACTGGTTCTAGCCAATGAGGCAAAGTGACGCGTGTCACTTCTAGGTCCATCATTTAGTTGTAAGCCTGTTCACAGCACTCTTCCTCTACCTTGGTGGCCAGCAGTGTTTCAGAGAGCAACTTCTCTGTCAGACTGGATCAGGAGCCAGGGTGCAGAGCAGTCTTCCCAGACCCTCAAAATCCCCCTTCACCAACCCAGGTTGGATGTGTAGTAAGAGTGAGAAATAAACTTCTGTTGGGTAAAGCCACCAACATTTAGTCTATCCTGACCGATAAAGACAGCTACATTTCTGCCCCTTCCCAACATTCTTAGACTTTCCTGAAGGATAGTCTCTCCACCTGAGACACCACAGTCCCAAACGTGGTCGTTCAAGCATACACAACTACATTTTACCAGAGAAAATAGGCTCCGAAGTTCAAGAAAAACATAGATATTCATATAATTCAGTTTTCTGGATCCAAATTTAAAGTGGTGAAGTGTTCCACAATTTGAGGGCCCTTGTTCTAAACCTGTGTTGTCCAACATGGTAGCTACTAGTCATGTGTGCTATTGAGTGTTTGAAATGTAAGCAGTTAATGCAACTGAGGAACCAAATTTTCTATTTAATCTAATTTTAATTCATTCAACATTAAAATTAGTAAAATATCTCAAATACTACTTACATTGATTATGTGTTAAATGATAATTATTTTGTATATTTTGAGCTGACTAAAATATGTTACTAAAATTAGTTTTACCTACTTCAAACGTTTTTAAACAAGGCCACTAGACAATTTAAACTTCTATATGTAGCTCACATTGTATTTCTTTTGAATGGAGCTGGTCTGGAACCTTATCCTCAGGGTTGCAATTCTTTATTCGAATCCTGCTTGGTCTTCCAGTCCCATGCAGAACTATGCTGTCAACTTCCTTTAGTTTCTAGAGGAGCAAGTTTTCCCCTTGTGGCCCCAGAAATCCCTACTTGGCTAGGGATTAAAAGGAGTGTTTCCCCTGCTTTACCAAGTCCTGAAGAACTCCTCCCTAAGAATTCTGTGTGGTTCTCCTCTCAGAGGCCCACCCTCCAGTCCTGCTAATGAGTCCTTCCCCAGCTCTTTTTTGGAGGGCTGCACTATGGTTTCCTGTTTTCCTGTGTGTCCTTTTCTCAGAACCACCACCCAGATTATCCTGCTCAGACGTTATCTGACTCTATTGCTTTGAGACGTTGCCATAATCTTCTCCTTAAACAAGGAAGTTACAGACCCCTGTATTTATGTAGGTTTTAATACTGGGCTTCTTGTGTAATGTGGGTAGGGGAGAGTGCCTGTCAGCTCACCATCAGGTTTTAGGAAGGAGGAGCATTTATTCTCAGCTTCTTATGAAGAGATTTGGCTTAATCTACTGTTTTCCTTAGATGAGTCTCAGAAAATAGGTTTCTCTGTTGGATCACCTTGACATTCAATGACATCATTTCTGTATCTATCCACAGATTTCTCCTGAAGCTCTTGTGGTCTCCTGCTCTTCATAGTGAGAATTTAAAGGATCTTGGATGGTTTGAAGTCAGGTCATTAGAGCAAGCTTACAGAATCTGTCAGAGCCTAGGGAGAAGCTGGCATGTAGAGACCTGGACCCATTCTATTACGCTCCTTTGCATCAGATATTTATCTGCCCTTTTGTGCTTGGTTCCCTTTCAGAGATGCCCCTCTGAATGTCAAATAACTGACCCAGTCTCACATTCTTCAACACTAGGTAGAAAGTTACCCCCGCCATGGCCTATCACCTACCGAAGGCCCACTGGAGGTGGTTATCATTTTTTGGAGCCTGCAAAGATCAAACAGTTCTTCTACAGTTGCTCAGACAGCCACAGAAAAACTCCACCCCCCCTCCCCAACCTAACTTCCTGACCCCAAAACCCAGAGTCTAATCACTGAGCCAATAGGTTTAAAGTTGGGGTTTTGACAGCTACAGAAAGCCAAGTTGCAAGAAAGTGGCTCCCAGATGGGGACAGAGGAGAATGCACAAGAGGGCCTGTAGATTTACTTACTTACTTTCAATCTGCCAGTTCTTCTCATCAGCATGTTGCTTTGCATACATTTTCAGTTTGAGTACCTTCTCATTCGAACCCTTGAAGCTAATTAGTTTCAGGGATTAAAGCCAATGAGTTGTGGATTTTGTGAATTAATCAGCAAGGCAAGTCCTGAGTGCACCTTGCGTGGTCTCTGTTTCAAACTGAGGGGCCCAGAATACAGAGGCTGATGGAGGGCAGAGATTCAGATCCAAAATACATTGCACTGAGTTTAGGGCCAAATAAAATGTTGAATGTGAATAGTAAGCAAATGAAATGAATGAATGTCTTTATGTGAAGAGGTATCGCCAGGCTTCTGACCTGAGCTCAGTGATGGAACTTCATACTATGTAAACCTCAAGGCTTAAAGGCTAAAGCTACCCAGCGTGCCATGGATAGAGGGGTTTGATGGCATAGGCCCTGGTCCTTGCCATCTAAGTGAAAGTTTCGCTGTTTTATGCATGTTTTAAATGTGTTTAGGGCTGTAGACTGCTGTGTTTTTGCATGCGTGTGTGGCCATTCATAGGATTTTAGAACCCACAGCACTCTCTACCCGTACTGTCTCCTATTTGTGAATTACTGATGCCTGAAATGCCCCCACTAAGTAATTTGTCTTAAGGTTAAGAGTATCCATAGAAGGAATGATACATTAGAGCTCATTCATCATCCCTAGAATAGATGACCCTATATCTTTCTATGCCACGATGCAAATGCATTTTATCAAGCCCTTTCTAGGAGCTACTTTGAGAGAAGAAAGAACAGAGGTTTGAGGTACCTGGGGAAGTATTTTAGAGAGAGAAAATGGTGCTGCAAGTTCCCCTGCCATCTCTTCACGGAGGCAGCTCCGGGTGGAGTTGAGAACTAGAGGGGCAGGAAGACAGGGTAGAAAGGGAATTGGGCATGTGGGGAGGACCCCCAGTTCTGCTTTCTCTTTCCTGCCCTTCACTTCAGCTTGCTTACTGCTGAAGCGTTGAGGCCAGGCTAGGGAAGGTTATCTTTGTCACCTGAAGGGGAAGGAGGTGTGGTTTTATTTTAACTTCAGCTTCCTTTGTTATCTGAGTGCAGCTCTCATGAGTGTGTTCACTTGCTTTGCCCATTGGAGCTGAGTAGTTACTACCTGAGCCCATAGATTTCAGCAGAGAGAGGAAAAAACTATCCCTTTGAAGAGAACGTGGGTGAAAGAGAAAGCCACATTAAACAACCAGCAAGTGTTAAATTTGGGCTTGCTCCTATTTGTAAGAGGTTTAAAAATACCCTGGGCCATTTTCTGCTTTTGCACTTTTTTACCTAGCTACTTGCCCCATTTTCCAAGCAGCCCCATGTAAAGGCGCTTCCTTTGACTCTCTTACACCCGCCAAGAGCTTTGATATCATTCTCTGAAGGTTCAGGGGCTCTAGAAATTCCTGTTAGAAACGTGAAGACTCTTCACAGCTAGTGAAGAAGATCTGAATTCAAACATGACAAACAACATTGAGAACTATTCATCCTGCCCCACCCACCCGGCACACACACCCCAATCAAGCCAAACTAAACCCACACTCGAGGGGTGTGTCCCCCGAGGTGCTTACTCAAAAATAAGTTCATTTAATTGTTGTTGTGGGAGAGTCGTGGAGTGCACTCATTTGATGGTGTGGTGGGGGGTTACAACTCTCAGGAGAGCGTCTTGATTTGTCTCTGACAGCTGAGCAAGTTATGGAGCCATGGAGCTCTTTGGGGGAAATAAAACCCCTTCCTGTGTCCTATCAGAAGGAGTTCCTAAATACTACACTCAAAATGAAAAAAAAAAAAGTGAGAACAGACATCAGTAAAGAGCGGGTTAAATATAATACAGTATAACCATAAGTGGAAAACAGAGCAGTTGCAAACACACGCACACACACACACACACACACACACACACACACACACCAGAATGAGGAAGCTCTCTGGGCACTGATACGGAACAATTACCAAAAGATATTAAGTGATAAAAAAGAAAAGTACAGAACAATGTGGATAGTCTGCGACTATGATAAAAAAAAAAGTTTCTTCCCATTTTTATACATAGATTACCTAGGATGCACAAGGAAGATATTCTATATATTGTCTCCCAGAGCTCCAGAATGTCCAAGCCCCAGATCTCCTCAAGGACCTATCCACTGAGTGCTTACTATTTGCCAGGCACTATCACGAACAAATGAAATTCAGAAATAATCAACATGACACACAACACAAACATTCAGCTATGACAGTATTACCTCACTATCCCTGTTATTTCATCTGTAACTTCCTCCACTGCCAAATTTCCCCCTACCCCTCCAACATACATACTTAGGATTATTCTGAAAGAATAATCACAGACATCTTGTCATTTCATCCATAAAGATTTCAATATAAACTTACAAAATACCAGCACTAAGGTTTTAAACCTATACCTCCAAGGGGTGTCTGGGTGGCTCAGTCAGTTAGGCGTCCGACTTCGACTCAGGTCATGATCTTGCAGTCTGTGAGTTTGAGACTCACGTTGGGCTCTGTACTGACAGCTTGGAGCCTGAAGCCTGCCAGCTTCACATTCTGTCTCCCTCTCTTTCTGACCCTCCCCTGCTTGTGCTCTGTCTCTCTTGCTCTCAAAAATAAATAAAACATAAAAAAGAGTTAAAAAAAATAAACCTATACCTCCAAAAAGGAACAATTCTTTCAAATCACCAAATACCTAGACCATGTTGACTCTTATAAAATGACTGGGAAAATTTGAACACAAACTAGATTTGCACATAATTTTTAATTTTAGAGTTATTTTGTTTGAATTAAGATTGAAACAGGGTACAGGGACATCTGTTTGATATTGAACTGAAAGCTATTCTAATCTAGATATGGGGTTTATTTTGGAAATTTATTTGTTGAATAAACTTGTTTGTTGGACCTTGGAGTCTCACCTTCTGGATTTGCTGATTGCATTCTCACGGTTTTGTTTCAGTTTTGTCTATTCAACTTCCTATGTAAATGGATGTTCGATCTAGAAGCTGAGTGATTCAGATTTCATCTTTTTACAAGAATACTTCATAGGTGGTGTTGTATTCATCCATCAGGAGGCATATGATGCCTGGTTGTCTCTCTTAGTGATACTAGCAGCTATTGACGGTTATTACCTAGATCCATTATTTCAATCAGGAGTTGTAAAATAGTGCTCTCCCAATTCTGTTGGTCTTCCTTATTAGCTGGAATACTCCTGTAAAGAGAAAATTCTTCTTACTAACTACTTGCTTACCCTGAGATAGAGTGTCACGTGAAAGGAAAGATCAATGCTTAACTTCTTCCCTCTACTTGTGGATAATCCAGGACACTGACTTGGTCCTTCATAATCCTCCAAAGATGACCAGTTAGCTTTAGTTGGCTCTTAAGAAATGTTGACACAAGCCCACTGGTCTTTGATAATTCCCTGCCATCTAGTATGACAAGATACCCAGGCTCTTCATTTCCATTTTATGCCTTTAGACCTGGAATATCCACTTCTCAAAAAAACCCCAGTTCCTTTTACTGGAAAATATTGTTTAGATGCTCCAGGCTGGACACAAGGGGTACTTACTGGTATTGAGTTGACCTTTTTATGGACAGAACCAGGCAAGAAATATTTTTTTTAATACACTGTAAACTCATACTGTTATTTTTCATTCAACTTTAGGATTACAAGGCTTTGCTTCTGTGATTTTATATCCTTTTTCCTCTTACAAGGCAAATTTTAGTGTTCTAATCTCTTTAACACAATCATTTATTTGCTTTATACTATAACATATATAACCATTTCAGGGACACTACAGAGAGTGCCATCATTAAGTTGTTTGTTTGTTTGTTGTTATTGGGTTTTTTTTGCAACTCAATTTCTCTTCATTATACTGCACTAGGGTTGTGTCGTCCTATGACCATTTTAAATAACTAGTTTTTTATTTTAAGGAATTGCTTTTTTAATTTTGATTTGATTTTTTTTAATTATATAAGACATTTACATCGTACCACTATTATATCTACAAAACAAAGTACATTTGGAAAAGTCTAACTTTCAGCTCTATCCTCTTCACCCTCCTCCTTCTCATTCCTTTAAGTAATTATTTTATTTATGGTTCCTCAAATATCACCAAGTATACACACATGCACTTATGTCACCCTTCCTCAGATAAATGTTAGAATACTCTTACACTTTGCTATCTTAATTTTTTTAACTAAACATCTTAATAAGCTGATAACTCCATGGCAGCATACTGAGATAACCTTCCTGTTTATAACCGCATAGTATTCCACTGAATAGTATTCCATACTATTCCATAGTATTCCTCCACTAATATGGAGGGTATTCTATAGTTTAGTCAATTAGTTTTCAATCTTTTGCTGTTATAAAAAATTCTACAATGCAATGCCGTGTATAAAAGTCTTTTTGTACTTTTCCAACATATTATTGGGATAAATTCCCACAGACTGGATTACCAGATCAAAGGACAAATGCATATGTACTTTTACTAAATATGTCAAATTCCCATCCATGGGATTTGTATCATTTTGCATTCACCCTGGCAACGTATAAGATTGCCTTTTTTGCCACAGCTCCACCAACAAAATATGTTGTCAATCTTTTAGATTTTTGCTAGTCTGATAGGTAAGAAAACTGTATGTTAGTGAAGTTTTTGTGTGTATCTCTATTATTAAAATTAAGGTCTTACGCATTTTCAGATGTTTAAGGGCCATTTTGGGGGCACCTGGGTGACTCAGTCAATTGAGCGTCTGCCTTCGGCTAAGGTCATCATCTCACGTTCATGAGTTCGAGCCCCACGTCGGGCTCTCTGCTGTCAGCACAGAGCCTGCGTCAGATCCTCTGTCCGCATCTCTCTTTGACCCTGCCCCACTCACACACTCTCTCTCTACTCTCTCTTAAAAATAAATTAATTTTTAAAAAAGGTGGGGGGGGGGGCGCGTTTTCCTTTCCTTTTCTGTGAACTGTATGAGATTTGGAGCACCGTTCTGGTTCTCCTGGGACCACGCAGCCCTTCTTCCTGGAGGAGATAAGCAGTGTGAGTGTTACCAGTTAACATACACAAGCACTTTACTTTGCACGGAAGGAAAATACATGCTCCCATCTGCTAACGCATGCACCTGGTCTTTGTCCGGCACAGATCAATAAGGATCCCTTATACATTTGCAAGTGGCTTCTTGTGCAAAGTTTACCTAGGCACTTTGTAAGTTTCTTGTGGAGTTTTATTTATCTTTTACACTCTGTAAATTCTTAGAACATTATCACATACTTTGTAAACATTGGTGGCTGCTTATTTATTGATTAACCTTACCTGTTCAACTATTAGAAGTCTTATTTCAGCTGCCATGCTGCTGTTACAGGCAGTAACAATGAAAGAAGCCAAGAAAACTATTCAAAATAAGCATTTCCCGTGCTTTACCACCCATCAGTCCCTCTTCCCTCTAGTCCCCCTGATAATAAATAAGTCTTTTCCTTTCTGAAAAAGGGCAGTGAAGAGCCAAATGAATAATTATGAAACAAATTATACAGCCTGCCAGGAGGACATGAGACCTAGGACAGGATTTCGAGGCTGACTTTTTTTTAATAAGATGCTTCTTTAATTTGGGATATAAAATATTCTACTTGAGAAATGTGTTCCCTAAGCACTTTTTATCTTTGGCTATAAATGATAGTCCTTTTCTTCCTGATGACCATTTCTAACTTAGTAACTAATTTTCATTCCACTAGACACTTATTCTCACACACAATTGAAGTAACTATTTAAAAAGAAACCTAAGATATAGATGTTTTCCTTAGGTCCTGTTAATATTTAGTAAGTGCCTACTAGATGCCTGGTACTTCCACAAGCACTGTTTGATTTAATTTTCTCCTAGAGTAGTTGCGGGTTCTTTTTAGTAAACATTTATTAAGCACCTACAGGTGCCAGCACCATGCCAAATGCTGGGGATATTTATCAGTCAGGAGGGATTTGCTCATATTGTGGTATCACACAAGCCCACATCATAGTGATTTAAAACAGTGAAAGTTTATATTATACTCATGCTAAATGTGCACCATGGGTTGTCTGGAGCTCTGTTCACCATCTTCATCATCCTCACTCTGGGTCTAAGTTGACAGAGCAGTCCCTGCTAGTATATTGCCAGTCAGCTAAGAGAACCGCCAGAGTATTCTAGAAGGTCTCCCAGTGGTAATTCACTTTTCTGGCCCAGGATTTAAACAAATCACTTTCACACATAAGTCTTTGGCCAGAAATAGTCACGTGGCTTCAGAGGGATAGGTAAGTACAATCCCACCATGAAGCAGAGAGCTAGAAATAGTGAGCGGCCAGCATTAAGGACACTACCGGATAGACAATTAAAATGACATGTTTCTTGTCTTTGCTGGAGCCATCAGTCCAGTTGGGGAGACAGACATAAACAGAAATGTTCAAACACTGTGTGCTCAGTGCCAAAACTGAAGTCTGCAAAGGTGGCTACAGGGTCACAGAGGGAGGGTGGTGAAACCAAGGTGGGAGGCCTGAAGGGAACACCTGAGTGAATAGTGAAGGACAGGTGGCATCTAGCAAGCGAAGAGGGCAGGGAATGGGTCAGCCCTCTAGGCAGCTGGAGCCACGGCGGAGGGGAGAGACAGCTCAGTGTGTGTGAAACAAGAAGCAGGGCATTTGTGCAACATTGCCGAGTGTCAAGGGCTAGACCAAAAAGGACAGAAGAGAAGACTGTAGCTATAGGTGGGAGCCAGGTCTTGTCATTGTAGGGAGCTTGAACCTTAATGCAGAAAAGAGGGAACTACGTAAGTGTTTTAAGCAGGAAAGTACTATGGTCAATGTGTCATCTCTTGGGGCATACAGTCCAGCATTATCCCTTAAGTTCTTTGGAAATAAAAGAACAGAATGATACTTAGAGCAAAATTATGAAACCAACCCAAATTTGATCAAAAGCTAAGAAGTGGAAAGTTACCCTAAGGCGACAGAATGTCTCTAAACTATGTAGATTAGAACCTCTATTAATCAACTGAAAGACACTTGGGAGTGGAAGGAATGGAGAGGTATTGTTCAGCCTTGAAAACCTAAAAAATGACATTCATAACGTCAAATGTAGACCATGCTCATTCAGCTCTGTAATGGACTTGGAGAATTCCGAGTCACATTGCCAAGGTCAATCTGATCATGAGACAGCTGCCTCAGGTGTTATCAGAACCTGATGCTGTTAAACAAAATTATTGTTTCAATAATTCCACTTAGTCTAATTTGGTATGCTATGCACTACACAAACTTCCCCTTAGGACTTTTCTCCAAACACTACAAAGGCCTGAGAAGGTGTCCATCAAGCAGGAATATTTAGGTTTCTGAATGCTTTTCTCACTGTGAACTGATTTGCTAACAAATCAAAATTTGAGCCTTAAAGATCTATGTCCATGGTAACATCACCAAGATAATGTTATTCTATAAAGTCCTATAATGAAAGCCTGCTATACCTTCTTCCCTGGTCAACAAACAGACTCTGAATTACCCAGCAGACATGAAGCTAATGCATTTATAAATTTATTTTTGTTCCATTTTTAAAACATGAAATATTTCAAATATACAAAAGTACATATGACAGCTATCCACACACCTATCACAAGATTTAAACATTTTGATACTTTGCTATGTTTGTTCTATGTATTTTTTAGAAATAACAGAATCATCGTTCTGTGTTTTCAAATGACATAAATATAGTATACGCTCCTTTTGTAACTAGTTTTTTTTATCTTAACATTAGCTTCAAGAGATGTATCCATATCAATATATGAAGATACAGTACATTCATTTTTTCAAAATTTTTATTTATTCTTTAAATTCTGGTATAATTAACATATAGTAGTATCCTAGTTTCAGATGTACAATATAGTAGACAGAAACACTAATTCAAAAAGATATATTCACCCCTAGGTTTATTGCAACATTATTTATAATAGCCAAAATATGAAAGGAACTCAAGTATCCATCCATAGATGAATGGATAAAAAAGATGTGGTACAGATATACAATGCAATATTACTAAGCCATAAGAAAATAATGAAATCTTGCCATTTATAAACATATGGATGGATATAGGGGAATAATGCTAAGTGAAATCAGTCAGAGAAAGACAAATACTGTATCATTTCACTCATGTGTGGAATTTAAGAATCAAAACAAATGAACAAAGAAAAAAGAGACAAACAAAAACCCAGACTCCTAAATATAGAGAACAAACTGGTGTTTGCCAGAGTTGAGGTGGATAAGGAGATAGATGAAATAGGTTATAGGGATTAAGAGTACACTTATTATGATGAGCACTCAGTGCATTTATTTTGAATTGCTGTATTATAGTGATTCTCAACCCCAACTCACATTAGAATCTCTTGGGGAATTGTAAAAAAAAAAACTGATCCCTGGGGCACCTGGGTGGCTCAGTCAGTTCAGCGTCTGACCCTTGATTTCGGCTCAGGTCATGATCTCACAGTCGGTCGTGAGATCAAGCCCCATGTCTCCCTCCACACTGAGTGTGGAGCCTGCTTTAGATTCTCTCTCTGCCTCTCTCTTCACTCTTCCCCCATTTCAAAAATAAATAAATATTTTAAAAATAACTGATCCCTGACATCCACCCCAAATCAATTCACTCTAAGTACTAAACTTTGGTAAATGCTATAATTGCCCTTAAAATCAATGTATATTTTCTAACTGGTAGATACAGAGTTTTATAAATATCCATCAGATCTATTATGCTAATTCTATTAGTCAAAATTCCTATGTCCTGTTTTTTATCTTCTTGAGCTATCAATTTCTAAGCAATATATGTGATCAAATCTCCTATGGTGTGGTTGCTGATTTATCAATTTCTCCTTGGAGTTCTTCACTTTGGGGTTTATATACTTTCATATTGTGTTGTAATACCATCCTCAAAAATTGTTCCTTTTTATTGCTTTATATTGTAATAAACTTCATTTATAATAAGGTGGGGGGTTGTTTTAAAGTCTGCTTTATTTAAAATTAAGTTTTTTGCATGTTAGTGTTTTCACGGTGTCACTTTCACCAGAATTTTATTTTTTGTGACATTATATTTATGTATTTTGAACCCATCATATATCTAGATTACAGGATTGTGGGAGGTTTTTTTTAATACAATCTGAGCCTCTGTATTTGAGCTTGTGAATTTAGTCCATTTACATTTATCATGATTACTGATATATTTGGTTGTATCTATTTCTATAATTTTATTTTGTGCTTTCTATTAACCTTTCCTTTTCATTTCTGCTTTTTCTTTTTCTTTTTTTTTTTGAAATTTTTTGACATTTATTTATTTTTGAGAGAGAGACAGAGACAGAGACAGAGTGTGAGTGGGGGAGAGGCAGAGAGAGGAAGACACAGAATCCAAAGCAGGCTCCAGGATCTGGGCTGTCAGCACAGAGCCCAATGTGGGCTAAAACACACAAACAGTGAGATCATGACCTGACCCGAAGTCGGACGCCCAACCGACTGAACCACCCAGGTGCCCCAATTGCTGTTTTTTTCTTAAATTCTTCTGGACTTATCATATTTTATTTTTCCTCTTTGCTTTCTTCTGGTTTTGAAGTTATTTTTTTATTTCTATATTTTTAGGATTACTCTTAAAATTCTACATACATGATCAACAAAATCTAAATTTAACCGATAGTTCTAACTTTCTCACACTTAATACAGAAGTACCTTAAAACTTTTTTTATATTTAATGTTTATTCATTTTTGAAAGAGAGAGATAACAGGGAAAGGAGAGGCAGAGAGAGAGGGAGACAGAGGATCCACAGTGGGCTCTGCACTGACAGCAGAGAGCCTGATGTGGGGCTCGAACTCACAAACTGCAAGATCATGACCTGAGCCAAAGTCAGACGCTTAAAGAATGAGCCATCCTGATGCCACTAGAACTTTTAAATCAGTAAACTCTCCTACATGTCATCATTTTCTTCTACTTTAATTCCACCTTGAAATTACCTCTCCACAGTAGTCATCATTTTGTTGGTACTGTTATTATTTATATCACTGCTTGTCAATTTATCACTATGTTTTACATCATTTATTATGCATTTTGAATTCCTGGACCATGTAGGCAATATAAATTTGGATATTGAGTCCATGCAAGGCATAGGTCTCTAGTTTCATTTTCTCAGGTCAGACTTTTTTTTAACCAAGAGCCATATAGAAACAGAGAAGTTTCCTTTTTGAATCTTTGGCCACTTTGTAGATTTTTTTTCCTCTTTTGTCCTTTCACTGAGAGTTCAGCCTCAGCCTCTGAATGTCTTGGCTTTTGCAGACATCTCAGGTTCACTCCCCACATCATGCAAACTCTAGCTCCTTATTTCACATATTCTAGTCCTAAAAGCCCAAGACTCTGCTTGTAGGAACCCATAAATCCCCAGACCAAGGGCAGCCAATGTCAGTTTATAAGCTTACTGATCTGGTTTTCAGTTCCCTCTTCATTTCTGGGATCTAGGGATTTACCTTTTTTTTTTTTTCTTGTAGGCTCAGCTATAAATTTCAAAGAATTTTTAAACATTTAATTCAGCTTTTCTCAGAATTTGTAGCGGGAGAGTTTCAAGTTCTCTTAGTCTACTCTTTTTCCAGAAGCCACAGATTTTCTACATATGTATACTTACATATACATCTATGTATTTGCACATGTTTTCTATGCACTTATATATTTTCTGTCTTATATACACTTATATATACATGTATGTATGTGTATATGTAAAACACATATATAAAGTACATGTATACAACATACCTTCACAACTGTAACAATGACACATAAACTCCTACAATTGCATAAGGTCAAATTTCTGTAAGAAACTCCTTGTTATGATATAATGATATAGAACTGCTCATAGTGGTTTCTGCTTCTCTGACTGAACCTTGACTGATAGAAAATTTGGTTCCGGACCCTCTTGCACTGTTGGTGGGAATGCAAACTGGTGCAGCCACTCTGGAAAACAGTGTGGAGGTTCCTCAGAAAATTAAAAATAGACCTACCCTATGACCCAGCAGTAGCACTGATAGGAATTTACCCAAGGGATACAGGAGTACTGATGCATAGGGGCACTTGTACCCCAATGTTTATAGCAGCACTCTCAACAATAGCCAAATTATGGAAAGAGCCTAAATGTCCATCAACTGATGAATGGATAATGAAATTGTGGTTTATATACACAATGGAGTACTATGTGGCAATGAGAAAGAATGAAATATGGCCTTTGTAGCAACGTGGATGGAAATGGAGAGTGTTATGCTAAGTGAAATAAACCATACAGAGAAGACAGACACCATATGTTTTCACTCTTATGTGGATCCTGAGAAACTTAACAGGAACCCATGAGGGAGGGGAAGGAAAAAAAAAGAGAGAGAGAGAGAGAGGTTAAAGTGGGAGAGAGCCAAAGCATAAGAAACTCTTAAAAACTGAGAACAAACTGAGGGCTGATGGGGGGGGAGGGAGGGGAGGGTGAGTGATGGGTATTGAAGAGGGCATCTTTTGGGATGAGCACTGGGTGTTGTATGGAAACCAATTTGACAATAAATTTCATATATTTAAAAAAATAAGAAAATTTGGTTCTGGGAGTGGTTTGGTTGGTTGTTTCTAAGTGTACTGAAGGACTTGGGGAAAGAAAATGATGAAATCAGGGCAAGTTCCAGCTCAAGATCTGCATAAAGGGCCCAAAATATAGGAGTTCCCTAATAAAAACCCTTATCTCCTACAGCCTTATGGCCAAGATTTCCAAAAACACACCCAAAATCCTCTCTTGTAGGTGGCTGAACTACACTGCAAATTGACTTCCCTGTCCCATAGCTTCCCACATTATAATATTATTTGGCAAAGAGTGGGACCTTGAATATCGGAATAGGGATTTATGGGTAAAATCTAATGAAGCTGGGCAACTTGAATCCTTGAGCTCTACTAAGCCTCCTTTTCCAGGAGAGGCAGCCCATCTTCCCTGTCTAAGGAGGTTAGTTTGCTTTTGCCTGAAGAACCTGTAATCACCTCCCCTGAGATATTTTGCCTGGCAGGGAATTGCTGATCTTCCTTCAGACCTAATTCTACCACCTCTTACTGCTCCTAAAACTAGACTCAAGTCCCAGAAGATCCAAGAGAGCAATGTACAAAGCATGGATCATAAGGAGGTACAATAAACTCCAAAAGAATTGAATGATTTTGCCAGTTTACATCATTAGAAATGTCACAACCAATTCCCAGACTTGAGCCAGCTCACAGACCCAGAATCCCTTGAATAAAGAAGGGTCCCCCTGAATCAGAACTCTGCTCTGCAGACAACTTATATTGTAAATCTTCCTGACTTTCCCCAAAGGCACCTATGGCCATTTATCAAGGCGACTATGCACTAGAGAAGGAAAAATAATCACACTTTTCAGGGAATACTGGACATTCCCTAATTTCCTGGAGATCCAAAGCACCACTGTGTGTACTAGTCAGAGTAAAATTTTATAGGAGATTGAGTGAATACGATTCTGATGAATAGAGTTTTGGCTTAAGTCTGTCTCACAATAGTCACAGTGGGTATCCTAACCTTTGACAAAAGGCATCCTTGTATGCCACTGAAATTGTTGTGGTTTGTTGTTATACAACCTTAGTGTGGCAATAGATAACTGATGTAATTGATTTAAGAAAATGTAGGGTAGTTAAGTTCAAAGGGCCTGATTTTTAGATGTGATAAGCAGTATTAGCCCTATTTACAGATAATGAGACTGAGGGATAAGGGAAAGACAATTTACTTGTGTAAGGTCACAAAGGATAGTATTAGAAAGTGTCCCATTGTTATTCTCTGGTGCGATGGCATGTAAAAGTAAGGTGCAATCATATTGCAGAGAGGTTATAATACCCCGTTTAACTAATAGACACTTGCAAAGTAGGTAGTAGGATTTAAAAATCGTGTTCTAACTTTCTTTACTTTTTGCAATAGGCTACCGTTTGGTCATCATGTTAATGGTTACCCACCCCTATCACTACTTCTCTGCTTAGTATCCCACAGAAAGGGTTATAACTATAATAGCACTAATTTACTTGATATGAAAACATGCCCAAAACTATGAGTCGCCATTTTTCTTTAAGGCAGAGTAGTGGGGTCCAAGTTCCGCTGTGTACTTAGGCAGTTTAAGGGACCAGCTACAAGGTGCGATTTTCAGGAGCACAACAAAACCAACTTGTCCAACTGAACTACCCAATTAGATTCCCTAAGTTCTTGCTTATTACCAAGAATCACCCCTTGGGTTCTTATATTAAAAAGAGCTACCAAACTCAAATATTCCTTGAGGATTGTAGCATAAAATGCATGCATGAAAGATTTTCTACTACTTGGGTAGGTCGGGGGGAAGGGAGAGTATGTAGAGAAAAATGTCCAGGTCCGGTGAGGTCGATGGAGGAGAAGCCCAAGTAGATGGGCAACCCTTCTGCCTGGGTCAGGCAGACTTCCAAGAAGCTCCTCGGGATGGAGAAAGGATGTTGGAAGCAGGTTTATCTACTTACTCATTTGAAAGAGGCAGGTGTTTCCTTCTAGGAGTCAGAGTGGGATATGATCAATTTCAAGGAGTCAGGAACAAAAGTGGTAAAAGATTAAAATTAATCAATAGATTGGAAATTAGGAAACCTAATTGGTGCTAGGCTCCAACTTGATCCCAAACAGCTGTATGACTTTGGGCAGTCACTTCACCTCTTTGCCCTTACTCCTCATTTCCAAGGTGAGGATCCTCTGAGGACATTTCCTGCTTTCACATGCTGTGAAAGTCCCCTGGTGGAGCCCCTGGAGCTAGATAAAAAACACAGCAGAATTTTTTTTTTAAGTAGGCTCCATGCCCAATGTGGGGATTGAATTAATGACCCAAAATCAAGAGTCACACACTCCACCAAAGAAGCCAGCCAGGTGCCCCTGTTTTGTTTGTTTTTTTTTTTATTTTTTTAATGTTTATTTATTTTTGAGAGAGAGAAAGAGAGAGAGTACAAGCAGGGGAGGGGCAGAGAGAGAGAAGGGGACACAGAATCTGAAGCAGACTCCAGGCTCTGAGCTGTCAGTACAGAGACTGACGCGGGGCTCAAACCCATGAACTACGAGATCACGACCTGAGCCAAAGTTGGATGCTTTAACCGACTGAGACACCTGGGCGCCCCATCCTGTTGTGTTTCTTTTAATCCCAACAAGTCCCAATGTCTAACTACAGTTTGTGAGTAGAATTTTTGTGTTTACCTCTCAGAACAACCACATTCAGCACTAACAGACCCTGAGTCCTTATCATGAGGCTAATGTGCACGTGACCCATGGAGTCATTGCCATCACCGGTATTGGTGGCCCTTGTTGACTTAACGGCACTGTTTCCAAAAAACATTACGATGAAGCTAGCTTTGCTGTGATATTCAAGGTAACAGGTGGTTGTGGTTTCAGAATGGGTCTTTGTACTTAACCCCTTGCTTAACTCAAACTTCTCTTCAAGTCGATTCAGGCTCCTGGATGATAGAAGCCCTGAATCTTACTACCAGATGTAAAACCTGCCACTTCAGACCACCCCAAAAATACTGTTTTTCTCTTTGGTCCCAAGCTTCAGAGTTTATTTACCAAAGAGGCCTACAGCCAACCATGCTCCCCTAACTTGGAGGAAATGGCTATTACATTGCACACTAGTTGCTGTCCAGTTATCAAAGGTCATTGTAAATTCTTTGCAAATGCTGATTAATTCTCTCAACAGACCAGTAGGGAAATTTCTATAATGAAATATGATGAAACTGAGACATAGAGCACATGAATTGCCCTTTATTACATTACAAGTTGGCCTGAGACTGTATCATAAGACGCCAGAGTGGTAGGCACCATCTCTCATGACTCTAAGTCTCTTAACATCTGGAAATCCCTGATCCATTTACAGGTTTCCCAAATTGCATCTTTACTTTTAAGAATACAAACCTTGTAATTCTGCCAGACAAATGGGGACTAAACCAATCTCATTCTATGAATATTTCATGTTAACAAGTATCTATTAGGCTTTGCTTAGTGTACTCTCATGTGCAAAAAACACACCTTTGTTCCAAAATGTAGGTTTGATAGTCTGTGGCACCTCCCACTCTTTGGCAATAACATGACTCCTTCTCCCAGCTAATATGTCAATGTATAGACAATACCAGATGGATCCAAGTTTTGCTAGCCCAGCTTGTGACTTCAGAGTGAGGAGAAAAGTATTCCAAACCTGTCCTACTTGTAATACTCATTTTAATCCCTATCTAGTGGTAGAAACTGAAAAGATTCCTCGGGAAGTCTTTGCCTTATTCCAACCAGATTTTCCATAGGCAACCTCTGAACTTCATCTGAGAATTCTTTTATCAAAGAAACCCACAGTTCATCTATAATTCTCTAACTTTGGAGGAAATGGCTGGAGTAGGGTCAAAGAGAGAAAGGGAGATTGTTTACATGTATGCAAAGGGAACGTTCTCTTGAAAGCAGGGTGGAACACACACTTTAGGCTCAGATGTACCCTGTCAGGCATTTGGACGGTGGATTTGCCCAACATCCGATGGAGTAACTTGAACTTTTTTCAAAGATCCAAAAGGAGTGAATAATGACATCTGCCTGGAAATGCAATCAATTCATCCAACCCTTCCTATCAGTGGGCTTTCTGGCTTAAGGCAGGCATAAGTCTGCAGTGGGAGACTTTCTCTCCTCATACATTTCCTTGGTAAACAGAGAAGTTGTTTCAGAAGATAGTCTCAAGTTTAAATTAATCTTCTCCTTTCATTGTCACTGCCTGTCCCCTAATTCAGGCCCTTGTCACATCTCATTGTGGACTCTTGCCAAGTTGCCTGCCTGGACTTTGGCCTGTAGTCTTGCCTTCTTTAATCCATGCTCTGCACTGTCACCAAAGTGTTCTTCCTAAAATGAATTGTCCTGAGGGACACACAGAATAAAATCTGAGCTCCATAACTTGGTTCTCAGGGCCCTTCCAAATGTAGCCATTACCTGAATTTCCAATCTTGTCAGTAATTTCCAATCTTCATATCCCTCTTCTGCTCACATGTCTAAGGGGACAGCAGCAATCATTTATTGCCACATTAATTCTATGTAACAATCACCCTACACTTAGTGGCTTGAAACAACAATAATTTGTTCTCAGTCTCCCACGTTTGCAAATTGGCAGGAGTGGCTCTGTTAATGTGTTCCCTTTATGGGGCCCAGGCTCAAAGGGCATCAGCTACAGAGAGGTAGCTGGTAGCTCCTCTTCATGGAGGAGGATGGAAGCTTCCAGAAAAGTAGGTGGAAACACAGACATCCTAAGGCCTAGATAGCTAAGAATGGACATGCTGTCATATTTGCCCAAATATCCTTGGCTGGAGCAAGTTACATGACCAAGTTCAAGATGATTAGGGCAGGAAAATATATTCTGCCTCTAGTAGGAGAGACTGCAATACTATACAGCAAAGGGCTTTGATGCATAAAAAGGTAAAGAATTGGGAATGAATACCTATTGCTGCATAATAAATTATTCTTAAAACAGCAAATATTTATTATCTTGCAGCTTCTCTGGGTCAGGAATCTGGAAGCAGCTTAGGTAGGTGATTCTGGCTCATTGTCTCTCATGAGATTCCAATTAAGCTGTCAGCCAGAGCTGCAGTTATCTGAGGCTTGATGGCTGAAGGATGCACTTCCAGGTTCGAGCCATGATTGTTGGCACACCTGATCTCCTCCACGTGGACCTCTCCAGAGTCTGCCTGAGTATCCCCACAACTTGGAAGCTGGCTTCACCCAGAGGCAGTGATCCAAGAAGGAGAAAGAGAGAGCCCAAGACAGAGCCACTGAATTTTGGCACTTCATCTCAGAAGTGACACACCCTCACATCTTTCATGTTCTGTTGGTCACACAGACCAACTCTGGTATATTAGGAGAGGGGATTACATAAGGGCTTGAAAATCAGCAGGCTGGGATCATTGGGAGCCATCTTGAAGCCTCGCTATCCACCCGATTTCTGATTTAAAAGATCTTATTAAGTTGTCCCTATAAACTGCCAAGCTGATTCTACGCTTTATTTGTACAGGGTCTAAATCATTGTTGCAAAGCCTGGGTAAAAAGCAGTTGCACAAAATTCTTTGTCAAATCCCATTAGTTTTTAAACCAAAAATGGTAGCCGTAAATATCAACGGTTTTTCATCTTTTGGCTTTTTTGTTTTAACATATCTGTCTTCCTGTCTGTAAGTTTATTTCACACTGGCACATCACACCCCTTACTACTTATTCTCCCTTTCCCAGTCAACCAGCTGAGCTCCCGAATATCACTCTTTCTTTTAACCTTTCCTGGCCCCTGCACACGTGTGACATGATCCTCCTATGCCCATAGCACCCTGTACGTACCTCGATTAAGAGCCCTTAGCCCACTGTGGGGCATCTGTATTCCTCCCAGTGTCCTTCCTTAAACTCTGAGAGGTCCGAGGCCCAATATTTGGTATGATAGCAATTCAATCAGTGGTTGAAGAAAGCGTGAGAGGTGGGTCAGGAGAAATGGAGACAACACAGGGCCAAATCCTGACAGGCTCTCCATACCCTGATTTCCTACCATCTGCTGGTTAAACTCCTCTTGTGTGAAGACAGTGTTAGATGCTTTCGTAGTCACGCCTCATTATAACCTTGCAATAATCTAGCAAATAAGAGTTCTTTGGGGAGGATTTGGTTTTCAAGCTCAGTAAAGTTAAATCATTTTCCAAGGAAGTGGTAAAACCAAGTGTTTATTCTTGACTCTTGGGTTCCAAACCCAAGCTCTTCACACCAGCTCATGCAGCCTCCGTAAGGAGGAGCCCACTGCTTTTACTGTACTGAACAGTGCGTTCATTATCCACTGGAGCTAGCTCTCTCACTTAGTGACCCACCTATCACGGTCCCCCGAAGTCTTTCCTCAGGCTTTCCCTTGACTGATTGCTCTCTTTACCCTTGTGCCTTGATTGGGTCCCAAACCTGGGGAAAGCCTGGAGGTTGGCTTTTCATCTAAGTGAGTTGTATCTAGAGGAGCAGGTGCATCACAAAGGAGCCGGGAGAAACTCTGAGCCCTGCAGGCTGGAAGAGCCCAGCCGCAAAGCCCAGCTCTGGGCACCCTCTCCCGCAGAGAGGATGGGCAGTTGCTGCCACCATGACATGCAGACGTCCATCACTGGAGCCCGGGCAGAGAGCCCTGGCGGCTTTGACATTTAAAGGTCACACCTCCCTGGAAGTCACGAGGATGGAATAATGCCGTACATAAAAGCATTAAGAAGTCTTTGAGAGAAAACCGCTATATAAATTCAAGGTAGTATTAGCATGTTTTTGAAAATCATGGTTTGTGTTAATTTCTTCTTTGACCACCCAGTTACACTGGGTGCGTATGTATGCACACATATAAATAAAAATAAATATGCACATAAATATACTATTAATATCTCTAAAGTGTAAATTAAATCATGTCATAGATATGGGAGTAGGGGTGTGTTGCAGTCTTTTTTTTTCTTTTCTTCTCTTTCTGGCCTTCTCTTCCATACTTCTTCCCGGAAGAGTGTTGAACCTCATAGGTCTCCTTCTGTATCTTTTTCTCCATGCTCACATGCACACTAGTACATTTACTGAAGATGGGTCATTACTTATTTAACAACAGTGGAAATTCTATTACACAAGCTTTCCAACATCATGCATTTCTCAATCAACATAATGTCACAAAAATCCCCCCAAGTCAAATGGCGTAGTTCTAAATTCTTTTTAAAGTTGCACAATGTAGGATGGTGTGACGGGCCCATAATTTTTGTATCCATTCCCTTCTTAACTTGCCCTTACTTGTCTCCGGATAATTTTAGCACTACACACAAGGCTGCAGTAAGATCTAGAGGTGGAGCTTCCCATTTTGGTGTTTTCTTTCTGTGGAATACACACCCAGGAAAGGGATTGCTGGCTCAGAGGGAATATGTGTTTTGTCTGGTAGACATTGTTTCCAGTCTGGTGGGACTAAGGAGATCGCTTTTTGTTACTTATGGTGCATTTCCCTGAGCGAGAGTGAGCATTTCTTCAGGTATTTGTTACCATGTTTATTTTTCCCTAGTGAATTGTCTTTTTCTATTTCCCTTGCCTTAGTTTTGCTGGATAGCTTGTGTTTTATGGATCTGTGAGAGCTCTTCAAATATTTCAGACAAAATCTTGCTCTGTCTTCTACATTGGAGCTATATTTTTCCATATTTACCATTTGTTCCTCGACATGACTCGTGATCTCCTCTGACTTCGCTGTTATTTTTGCATACATAGGTATATATTTACATATTCTTTTATAGTGTCTGGTTTAAGTTAAGAAGGTTTCCTATATCCTAGATTATTCACGAGGATTCTTAGATTTTGTTGTATTTTGTTGTATTTTTTTGCATTTGCATCTTTAATCCATCTGAAATTTGATTTTTGAACATGATATTATAGAGTCTAATTTTATCTTTACCCAGATGAAGAAACATTTGTACCAAGAGCATTTATGTAAAAGTCCATCATTTTCCCCTTGAATCACCTTTAAGGTATATTCAGTCCTCGCATATACTTCAGTTGTTTTCTGGCTTCCTTATTCTGTGATGCTTGTCTATTTCTCTCTTCCTAACACAACCTCATATTTACATGATTACAAAGTTTTCTGCTATCTGGAAATGCAAATCCAACTGTAGAAAAGCCTCCCTTCTTTGTATTCTCATTTTAAAGATATTCTTGGACACTTACTTTTCTATGTGATATTTAAGATTATTTTATCTGATTCCAAGAGAAAATCTATTGAGATTCTCATTAAAGCTTGATTCAATTTTTACATTAGGCTTAGGAAATTTTATTTATAATTCTCAGCCTTCTTCTCCAAGAACAAAGTATACCTTTATAAATCTCTTATAATTGTCATTACTACTGAGAATGGAATGTTTTCTGCATATTTATTTTAGGTGCTTATGGCAATATGGGGAAGAGCTAATGATTTCTATGCACTTATACATAGCCACCTACACATCCTTTTATACATTCTGTTGTTGTTGTTTTTTTTCTAGACCTGAATTTTCTAAGTACACAACTGCAGATCCAGCAGAAGTTATTTTATTTAAAGGCACCTGGGTGGCTCAGTCGGTTGAGCATCCGACTTTGGCTCAGGTCATGATCTCACAGTTCGTGAGTTCAAGCCCCACATCAGGCTCTGTGCTAACAGCTCAGAGCCTGGAGTCTGTTTCAGATTCTGTGTCTCCCTCTCTCTCTCTGCACTTCCCCTACTTGCACTGTGTCTTTCTGTCTCGCTCAAAAATAAATAAACATTAAAAACAATTTTTTAAAGAAGCTATTTTATTTCTTCTTTTCCAAAGTTTATGCAAACTATTTATTTTTTAAATATCATTGCACTCACTAGAATCTTTAAGCCAATATTAAGTAGCAGTATGGATGACAAGCAATCTCATCTAGTTCCTGATTTTTACTGGCATGGTTTTAGCAAGGTTGTATAATTTGGGGAAATGATTGTGTCCCTGTTTAGGAGCTCACTCCCTAAATTCTCTTCACTTGCTGTGAGCCATCCAGGGTCCTCCAGGAGACTGCATGTTCCTGCTTTCCTATAGGTCCATCTAGAAAGCGAACTTGAAAGAAGAGGATGGACCAGGAGCGATGGAAATCCTTCTCCCTCCCAGGAGGGGAGGTGCCTCATGGAGTATCATGCCGGGAGCAAACGTGGGCGCAGAGGCTAGAGCACATGATGCTCCCTCTGCACTGGTCAAAAATCTTCACCTGCCACCCAGGCACCAGATGCTCTGCTGCCCCAATTCTAGGCCCACTTATTTTCTAGCAAACTCTTTGGTTTCTCCCAGAGCCAACTTTTCATTCCACAAACCTGGGCATGGAAAGCCCAGCCCCACTCCAGCTTACTGCACAGTTTCCCTTCCATCACACTACACACTCCTGGAGTCCTACCTCTTCCTCCACGTGAGACCCACGAAGAATGGGCTTCACCGTGTCTCACTGCAGACACTTTACTGCAAATGTGTGTGTAGTGTTATCTGGCTGCTGGGGCAGATCACCAACCACTGTAAAAGAATTGAACTCCTAGGACAGGGTTTCTCAACCTTGGCACAATTGGCATTTGGGGCTGGATAATTCTTTGTGACGGGGTGCTGTCCTGTGCATTGTAGGATGTTTAGGCCTCTTTAAAAAAAATGGTTTTTAACGTTTATTTATTTTTGAGACAGAGAGAGACAGAGCATGAACAGGGGAGGGGCAGAGAGAGAGGGAGACACAGAATCCGAAACAGGCTCCAGGCTCTGAGCGGTCAGCACAGAGCCCAACACGGGGCTCAAACTCACGGACCGTGAGATCATGACCTGAGCCGAAGTCGGACGCTTAACCGACCAAGCCACCCAGGCACCCCTGTTTAGGCCTCTTTAAATGCCAGTAGCATCCCATTTTCAATAGTGACAATCAAAAATCTCTCTAAACGTTGTCAGAGATTCCCTGGTAGGGCATGGGGCAAGGGGGGGTGGGTACGAAACCATCCCAGTTGAGAATCACTGCCCTAAGCTATGCGTCTTGAAGCACACTACCTAGAGTTGCCAAGTGCATGAAATAGCTCGTTTGTTAATCATTGCCTACAAACTGAAGCATCTGCCCTTGTCACTTTCAGTTTGAAACTTACTTGAAACTACTACTTCTTTCTTCTACTCAGAGAGCCTTAAAATGCATATGGCTTGCTTCTTTTGACTGGCAGTCATCCAGGCCTCTTGTTGAAGGATGATGGCTCAGAGACCCTGAAAGTTAATTTTGTGTGTGTCACAGTGGGGTCAGTTCCCATCAGTGTTATCTATTTTTGGTTGCAAGAGTAAGACCATTTTTATTTAGCTTGCTGGTGTATCACTCAGCGTGAAGATACATGTGCTTCAGTTCCTATTGATGATGGCAATAAAATATGTGCAGCTTTCAGAATTGCAATTTTCAAAAGGAAATTAGCTTTCCACTGAGCAGCCCGGCACTGTGTTTGGATGACGACATCCCAATAAACAACCTACAAACAAACTCTCGACTCTAGAAATAAGTAGGACCTATTTATACACCAAAAAATGATTTTTAAGTGGGCAGGTGAAAAGAAAAAACAAGCTGAGAAGTCAGCAAGGAAACTCCCCTTCACCCAGGATCTTGAAGTGAGGAACTGTAGAGCCATTCACCAAAATGGAAAGTCTGCGTCACTAAGAGAGGGATGATGTTTCGGCACGTTTTCAGCTTGTTGAAAATGTCAACTCATTTGATTTGACACAACCACAGACTCAACTTAAAACATAAAAACCTGAAGACTTAGCCTTAAGGCCAAGGAAACAAAGGGATTTCAACCAAGATCTTGGAAATATCAATCAGATGACGTGTATTCTAGCAACAGGAATGCTGGTAGAGGCTGTCTGACAAAGGTGAGGTTTCTCACTCTGAGGTTCTTTGAGATTGGTCTCCATGTGCACGCAAGTATAAAGTCCCCGGCATTCTGAAGCAGTGTCGTGTCACTGCTGCTCTCCTTTTTGCTAGGGAAAATCAGAAAACTTTGAACTGTTCTTGGAGCAAGTCCAATCTAAGATAGGAGACTGGGTTACAAGCAGCTCTGAAGTTAAGGAGGCAGTGTCCTGAGAGGGGCAGTCGTGTGGGCTCTGCAAAGTCAAAGGATGGTTCTTGAGGAATTGAGCTGTGTGAGAGTTGGCCAGGGATGACAGTCTCCTTCCCGATCGGCCTTTCCAAGCTGTGTATCGTGGCTTCTGCATTTTCTGACTCCTCACTTCACTGGAATTTAGGACAAAGCTCAAGGAAAAAGCAGCCTCTGGCTAATGGGAAAACTGGCCCTTGGTTCCCAGAGGATAGGGACAAACCTTGCTGTCTTTTATAATGCCACCGATCTGAGCATCTAAAACCTATATCTAGAATATATAGATATTGTTAATCTTGATGAGGCACCGGCAAACTTTTTCTGTAAAGAATAAGGAAGAAAATATTTTCGGCTTTTCCGGCCATTCGGTCTCTGTCACAAATATTCAACTGTGCCACTGTAGCACCAGCGTAGCCGTAGACAGTATGTAAAAGAATGGATATGGCTGTCTCCAGATAAAACTACTTACAAAAATAGGTGGTGGGCCAGATTTGGTCCACAGGCCATAGTTTGCAGATTCCTGATCTTGATGAAAAACATCACACCCAAGTAAGTTTCCCATCAGAAAAGACCACTCCTTCAAATCTTTCTGGCCCCTGCCCTAGTTTGGCCCCTCTTCTTCTCTTACTATAAGACAGCATTCCTGCCTGTAGGCTTAAATGGCAGTAGTAGAGAACAGAAAGGAAGAGAGGAGAGGGGAGGAGAGGAGAGGGGAGGAGAGGAGAGGAGAGGAGAGGAGAGGAGAGGAGAGGAAAGGAAAGGAAAGGAAAGGAAAGGAAAGGAAAGGAAAGGAAAGGAAAGGAAAGGAAAGGAAAGGAAAGGAGGAAGAGGGAGGGGGAGGGATGGAGAGAGAGAGAGGGAGGGAGAAAGAAAGAGAGAGAAAGGAATGAAATAAGACAGAAAAGAAGAGAGGGAGAGAGAGAAAAAAAGGAAGGAAGGAAGGAAGGAAGGAAGGAAGGAAGGAAGGAAGGAAGGGGGAGTGGGTAGGGAGGGAGAAAAAGAGAAGAAGGAAAGAAAGAAAAAGAAAGAAAGAAAGAAAGAAAGAACAGGGAACAGGGAGACCCCTCCGAGAAGATGATTATTTGGACTGATACCAAGTGTTGACGATGAATTGACAATGAGTGGTAAGCAACCACTTAAGGCGCTACACAGAGGAAACTGCACAGAGAAAGTACCTTTAAGTGTCCCTTAAATAAAGGATAAATGAAAAATTGCTATATGTAAATAAGCTGTAATACACTTATTAAAAAAATTAGGTCAGTACATCTACATGTGCATATAGGAAAAGATATCTAAGATTACTCTTAAGTAAAAATAAAAGCAACTTGCAAAAGTATTTTTAAAGTTTTAAAAAATTGAAATAAAAAACATCCTATGTATACACATGTTAACCCACCCCCAAGAAATTTCCGGAAGGATACCCAAGTGAAAGTTCAGAGTAGCAACTTCTAGGGGTGATAAAGAAAGGCTCTGATACATTGGCTTTCTATTTTCTACCTGACTGTGCAGCTGGAATTTTTATAAACATGTATCTCTAGTATAATTTTAAACACAAAAAAATCAATTTTTCAAGGAAAAAAATTTTCCTCCATGAAACATTCTTCAGTGTTTTTAGTCTATAACTTATGGGTGAATTTTTCCTAACATACTGGGGGGAGATTCTTCTCATTCTATTTACCATTAATGAAGTTTTTATCCCTCTCTCCTCACTTCCCATGGTAAGGGTCCCCATCCCTTCAATACTCTTCACACACACCACATGGCTGCTCACCCTCGCAGTTTACCAAGGGTATCTTGTTTTTTAAGTTTATGTATTTATTTTGAGAGAGAGAGAGAGAGAGTACATATGGGAAAGGTACAGAGAAAGGGAGAGAGAGAATCCCAAGCAGGCTCCACACTGTCAGCACGGAGCCCGACGCAAATGGTGAGATCATGACCAGAGCCAAAATCAAGAGTCAGGTGCTTAGCTGACTAAGCCACCCGGGCACCCCACTAAGGGCATCTTTTTTGACTGTATCATTGTGTCCAGAAGCATTGATTGAGATTCACCATTTTAAACAGGCTGGGGTTGGCAGATAAAATACAGAATACCCAGTTAAGTTTGGGTTTCAGATACACAGTGAATAATTTTTTAAGGTCTGTCCCAAATATCGCATACTAGAAAATTATACTAAACAAGTATTCTTTGTTCATCTGAAATTCAAATTTAAGTGAGCGTCCTGTTTTTGATTTGCTAAATCTGGCTACCTTAAAGCATACACATGCCCTAAATAAAAGATATTAAAATCTTGAATGAAGGACATTAGATCTTCTCCATAAGCATTCCCTCCACAGAGTTGGAAGAATAATGGCGCATTTTTCCACATCTTGACTCTGTCTGAACATAATCTCCATGGCTCCCTTTTCATTGCTTTCTTTCTGAAGAAGAAGAAGAAGAAGAAGAAGAAGAAGAAGAAGAGGAAAAAAAGGAAAATCTAGGGGCACCTAGGTGGCTCAGTCAGTTAAGCATCCAACTTCAGCTCAGGCCATGATCTCCCAGTTCGTGAGTTTGAGCCCCGCGTCGGGCTCTGTGCTGACAGCTCAGAGCCTGGAGCCTGTTTCAGATTCTGTGTCTCCCTTTCTCTGTCTGCCCTCCCTGATTCATTCTTTCTCTCTCTCTCTCTCTCAAACATTAAAAATAATTTTTTTAATCCACACATGATAGACTTTCATTTTGTGCTTCAGTATTTATTCCACTGTCCTTCCTTAAACTTTGTCTATATCCATGCTGACTTAGAGAGTCCAGCAGAGAGAGCCCTTGTCCTCATATAGATCCACGTCCTCGCGATGACACGTATAATGCCTCAGAGCCAGACTCTGCTTTCCTTTGGGCAGTGGGGCTGAGCCCTGATTGCACCCAATAAACTTTTTCAAACATTCCCATCCTAGATAAATGAATGCAGACTCCAAAGCAGGGGGGCCCAGTCTGTAATATGTTCTAAAGTTCCCCAGGTGATTCTAAGGCGCAGCCGGCCTGGTGAACCATTGTCTTAGCACTTGGCCACCCTCGAGTTTTAAGTCGCGTAAAACCGTGCCTCTCAAACTTCCTCTGCATGGAGATAAGCTTGTGGTGCTGTTAAATTGCAGATCCTGGTTCCATGACTCTGGAGTGAGGCCTGAGAGTCTGCCTTTTTAGTAAGCTCTCAGGTGATGCCGCTGCTGCTGCTCGACCTTGACACACTTGGAGGAGCAAGGCCCTTAAGTACAATGCGGGGCCAAAACACCTGGCGACCAAAGTCATGGCCACTTTATACTTTATAATCCATTGAAGAAGCAAAATAATAAAACCTGGTAATAAAAACTTTCTCTGGATCCACACAGATCTAAGACTAGCACCATATGTGAACTGCACTTCCAAGTCGCAACTTTTCTGGATCCGTTTCCTATCTGTGGGAAGCTAACGAGAAAATAATAATGGTTCCAGTTCCAGCACACAGATTTTTCTCAGACACAAATAGTCGGAAACCTCAGGCTAAAACTTCCTGTCTCAGGGTCATGAAACCCCAAAAGATGTGTCACACTTACCTGTGGAATGACTTCGCTCCCCAGTATTTTCAAATAGGAGCAACGACATCCTGGTTTCCACGTGCCACGGACAAGGGTGAGACTCAGGAGCCCCCCCCCTGCCCCGCGCCCCCCCCCCCCCCCGGGCTCTGGGGTGAATCTCAGCTCTCTCACTGACAGGCTGTGACCTGGGGCAACTTATGTCATCTCTCTCACCCCTTAGAGCCCTCAGGTATCTCCTGGAAAAAGGAAATACAGGGGCAGCCTGGGGGGCTCAGTCGGCTAAGTGTCCAACTCTTGATCTTGGCTCAGGTCATGATCTCATCATTCGTGAGTTTGAGACCCACATCAGGCTCTGGGCCAACAGCTCAGAACCTGCTTGAGATGATCCCTCCCTCTCTCTCTGCCCCTACCCCCCAGTGCGCGTGCTCTCTCTCTCTCAAAACTAGATAAATAAACACTTTTTTAAAAAAGGAATACAAACGGACATGTAGATGAAATTATAGGTAAGGAATCTGGTTAGCCCAGTGCCTGGTACATCGGTCACATTAAATCTTTGCTGCCATTGGTATGGGTCCTCCTCCATTTATAAGTTAGGTAGAAATATAAGCCTTGACGTGTTAGATAGAAAGTTAGGTTGAAATATAAGCCTTGCAGAGAGAAGTTGAATTGCTGCATTCAAGTACAGCACACACACCAAAGTCCTGTTGCCCTCCACGCTCTGGCTTTTGGTTCGAGCCCGAGTGAAGGACAGCAATTGTGCCCACAAACAAATGTAACAATAAGCACATCAAATCTGCACACATTAAGAAACCATATAAGGCTTGAAGGCAAACAAAATCCATCAGGTTCTTCTCCCACTTCATAGAAAAGGAAGTTTGTCTTGTGACCAGGGCTGCTTCCTTTTAAGGCCACGGAAGGGAGAACTAAGGACAGCTTGCATTACTCGGTGCACCCTTTATAGGAGCAGAGCCTTCCAGTGCGATGCTATTAGTGGGGTCTGCAAATGGCAGGAGAGAGGAGCCAGTGAAAAGAAAAGTGCCATAGCTTTTTAATATGGATGAGAAGCTGCCTGCTCTCTCCTAAGCTACTGGGTAGCTACAAGAGTAGCAAGGAATTCAACCATATTTACAGGTAGTCTCTGGAATGAAGGGTAGACGGCACAGGTGACGTTGTTCAGAGCCATGCGGTGGTGGAAAACCTACCAGTATCGAGTCTGGCTTCTGGGAGACAATCCCTGGTTTGATTCAGCAGAGAGACAACCAAAATGCAAAAATAGTAGATAACCCTTGAAATGCCAGTGTCAGCCCTCAAAGAACAGCTTCCAGGGATGAGGGGTGGGTGGACTTCCAGAGACACAGATTCAGATTCTAAGTTTAGCCTGGACTTTCTGAAGCTGCTTAGCAGTACCAGGGGAAAGATTTGGTGTGAAGGTGGCTAAGAATAGCAGCTCAAATCAGACTGTGGAATTAGATGAGTCTTGATCAGCCGCGTGCCTCCCACCCCCCAGTCTCTCCCTTCCTCCCCAGTCCCAGTTGGACCCGAATATCCTTAACACTGGAGAGGTGGGGCTCTGAGACTGAGCTTAGACCCAGAACAATGACAACAAGAGCTGACATGTGAGTGATTAGGACGGCAGGCCTTATGCTAAGTGTTCCACACAGATGGATTCATTTAAAACTCGCCCAATACTGGGGCGCCTGGGTAGCTCAGTTGGCTAAGCATCTAACTCTTGATTTAAGCATCTGACTCTTGATTTTGGCTCAGGTCATGAGCTCTCGATTCATGGGATTGAGCCCCACATCAGGCTCTGTGCTGACAGCATGGAGCCTAGTTGGGATTCTCTGCCCCTCCCCTGCTCGCTCGCTCTCTCTCTCAAAACAAATAAAAATAAACTTAAAAAAAGAAAAAAACCAACACCTCACCCAATACTAGGAGTGTCATTTACCTTGCAACTAGGGGTACTTATGCTTAGAGATATCCAGACAGTAATCAAAGGTCACTCAGCTGGTTGTGCTGGAAAAAGAACAATGGGGTGCTGGGAAATGGGAAGAAAAGTGAGAAGAACAGGAAGTTCTAGGACCTTGAGAAGGAGGACAGACCTTTAAGTACAGAAAGGACTGGACACTGGGGAGATGTGGTTGTCCTTCTCCATGGAAAATGACCAGGGACTTCTCACACTGCAGCAAGGAGGCAAGGAATTAGGTTAGATCCAAGGGGAAAAAAAGAAATCTGGGTTGTGAAAATGTGTGACATAGGATTCATTATTGAGGGACAATGAGAAATCTGCTAAGTTAATTAAAAACACACATGGGGAGCCTGGGTGGCTCAGTCGGTTAGATGTCTGACTTTGGCTCAGGTCATGATCTCGCGGTCCGTGAGTTCGAGCCCCGCGTCAGGCTCTGTGCTGACAGCTCAGAGCCTGGAGCCTGTTTCGGATTCTGTGTCTCCCTCTCTCTCTGACCCTCCCCAGTTCATGCTCTGTCTCTCTCTGTCTCAAAAATAAATAAACATTAAAAAATAAATTAAATAAATAAATAAAAATAAAAACACACAGATGCCAGGTGGTTTTGTGTTTCTCCAGGTATATTCCACAGGATATTGGTTCTTGAAGACATTAGTAGGTGTAACCAAATACAGACAGGAAATACTGGGCTATTCAGAGTCAAACAGCTTTCCTGACTGGAGGAGCTCTAGGAGCTCTTAATGAACTAATAGATGTTATGAATTTCTAGTAGTAGAATACAGTAGGGAGTGTTTCCCAAACTTATTTGACCAGAACCCTTTTTCAAACTAGCCTTTCCTCAAATACACATGGGTTTTCTAAGATGATCTAAGTTGGAATGTCCTGGAGGCCGGGGACTTGCTATGCTATTCAGAGCATGTTCCATATATTTTGTCATCAGAATAAGGCATCACTTAGGAGCTGGTGAGAAATACAGAATCTTGACCCCACCCTTGACCTACAGAATCAGAAACTGCTTTTTAGCAGCATGCCCTGATGATGGGGCACCAGGGTGGCTCAGTCAGTTGAGCATCCCACTTTGGCTTGGGTCATGATCTCGCGGTTTGTGACTTTGAGCCCCACATCGGGCTCTGCCACAACAGCTTGGAGCCTGGAGCCTGCTTCAGATTCTGTGTTTCCCTCTCTGTACGCCCTTCCCTCACTTGTTCTCTCTCTCTCAAAAATAAGTAAACAAACTTAAAAAATAAAAAGAAAACAAAAAAACAAACAAAAAAGTATGCCCTGATGATGTATTTGCAGATTAAAGCTTGAGAAGCTCAAAACTTTTTCAAGCCTCAGGATTTGGTTACACCAAATTTCATAGCAACAACAGCCTGACATCAGCTGTCTGTTGCAAAACAAACACCCCAACATGTACCGTGTCTTGAAATACTAATGATTTCTTTCTCATGATTCCGCAGGTTGACTTGGCTCAGTTGGTGGGTTCTTCTACTTCAGGTGGCATGGGCTGGGGGCAATCAGCAGGCTGCATTCATGGGATGGACTGTAAGATTCGAGGTTTCACTCTTATCCAGGGCCTCGGTGCTCCTCCCTGGGTTTCTCTACATGGATAGCTTGGGCTTCCTCAAAGCACAGTGTTCTTTGGGCTTTGGATTTCTTACGTGGCAGCTGGCTTGCAGAAAGTAGGACATAGGTCCCGTCAATTCTGGAGGCCTGGGCTTGGAGGACCCAGAACATTACGTCTGCTGCCTTCTATTTGTTAGTGGAAACAAATCACAAGTCCAATTAGATTCAAGGAGAGAGAAAATGGTTTACACCTCTTGATGGATGAAGTGGTGAGCATACGCAAGGAGGGAAGGAATTGGTGGTGGTCATCCTTGGAGAGTATCTATCATACTGCCCCTCTTGGGTGATATCACATGTTGTGCCTGAGCCCTCCCTAATCTCTAAGTGCTCAAAAAGTGCTCTGGTGTATGTCCTAGACTGGCTCTTTCTCTGAGGTAACCAGGCACCTCAACCCACTTTGCAAAAGGGAAGCTATGGCCCATCCATGGAGCATGTCAGTGCCGTGGGGATGGGGGAATGGGTTAGGTCTCATCGTTCATCAAATACCCAAACTATTTATTCTGGACCTACTGTGTGCCAGGAACTTATCACTGGGCATATAGCGGTATTCTCTGGAGTTAACATTCTAGTGGTAGGAAACAGTAAACTAGTAAACCATCAAATAAACACAATAGTTTTAGAAAGTGATAAGGACTATTAAAAGAGTGAAATCACATACTATAATTGTGAGTGACTTCCTCAGTGAATTTAGGAGACCCAACGAGGTCTCACGGAGGAGGTGTCAGTGAACTAAGATCCAAAAAATGAGAAGAAGGCAGCCATTCAAAGAACCGAGGTCAGAATGACTAAGTAAAATAAAAAGCCCCTGAGGCAGGGGCATGCTCTACATCCTGAAGGGACTGAAGGAAAGCCACTGTGCCTGGAGCACATTCTACAAGGGGAAGGTAGGCCGAGGTGAGGCTGGATTGCTGGGTGGGGGCCAGGGCTTCGTAGGGTTTTGTGGGGCTGAGCAGACCAAGGCAGGAATATAATGACTGGACCTGGGCAAGAATAACAGGGTAATGGAAAACGCCTGGACAATTTAATACAGAAGGCGACACAGTTTGGCTTGCATTTTTTATGATTTCTCATTTTTTATGAGATGACTGGCTGCTATGTGAGAGAGAGATTATCGAAGGAGAGGCACAGAAACAGAGAGAGCACTTAGGGGCTGATGCAACCATCCCGCACCACAGTGGAGCTCTGAGTACTAAAGGACCTGTGGAATGTCCCTTCCTCTCTATCCTGCTACTGGCGGGGGCGGGGGGGGGGGGGGGAATGCAGTCAACTGTCCTCAAAGCCCCTGTGTCCACTTGAAGAAATACACCTTAATTTAGGCCTTCACAGAGTAATATTGCCCAGCATATCTATCTTTTTTTCCTCTTATTGGGTTAAAGGGACGAAGATTAAAATAAAATGTTCCTACATGTCCTTTGGTACATAGAAATATGGTGACTTTGAGACACTCATTTCCTTCCTTAATCATCCAGTGTCTTGACCTAAACCCAATTGGTCAGAATTAGCAAAAGGCCAGTGTGATACCACAGTGAGCTTTGGTAACAGTTGGATGACACCAGCTGATTAACATCAGTTATCTTTGTTCATGTTTCAGATATTTTGGCAAGGTCATCCCCCCTTGCCTTGCGAGATTAAACACAAAGAAAATGTTATGTGATTCCTGTCTTCCAGTTTGGACCCAGAATGTGCACAGATGCCTTAGCTCGTGCCCACCCCCACCCCCTAGCTACTCCTGACTTGTGACAATGCTGAGTGACAAAGTTTGCCTTTCTTGTTTCTAAGATAGTACTTTTAAATCCTTTACATGTCAGTTTCTGGTCTTGCAAGCCCTGAGCATGACATCACGTTTAATTTTCTGAGATCACCAGTTTTTACATACTTTTTCTTTTCAATAAAGGTGACTCATGCAATACATAACTAAACAGAGTTCATATTTATACTGTTGCTGTTTCATGTAAGTTTCCAAATCAGAAACAACTACTTCTCAAGCCCTCTCTCCAAATCTTGTTTCTAACACATAATCATCATTGGGTGCCTGGGTGGCTCAGCTGGGTGTCCCACTTTGACTCAGGTCATGATCTCATGGTCCGTGAGTTCAAGCCCTGCATAGGGCTCTGTGCTGATAGCTCAGAGCCTAGAGCCTGCTTCAGATTCTGTGTCTCCCTCTCTCTCTGTCCCTCCCCTGCTCACATACTCTCTCTTTCTCTCTCTCAAAAATAAACAAACACAAATTTAAAAAAATTTTAATAGTCATCATCAATAACCTCTTCCTCTGAGAAGGTTGTAAGGAGTATCACTTTGCACATTATTGGCTCCTTCAAAATAAAGCATTCATTGCACACCCACTACTTGCCAGGCTTGTGCCATGTACCCTCAGGAAATTCACAATCTAATGCACTTTCAACCATGGTGCTCTAATCAATTAAGAACTTAGTAAATGACGTTTGGTCATGATAGTTATTTTCTTTCAACTCGGTTGGGTAGAAGTTATAACAAACAGACTAGGTAAACTACATGTAGTAAATGACAAGGAGAGAGGCCAGGAGTACAGAAGATCTAGCAACACACAACTTATTTCCACCTTCATTGATTTCCCCAAAACCTCTTTTAACGTTTGCAGCTAAGAGGAGAACAAGCAGTTTGGGACCTCAACCCTAATAACCACTTTTCCATGAACTGATAAGACAAAGGACTCAGTTTCCCCAAGAGTTCGTCAATAAAGGCAAAGAGTGGCTTTCTCTCCCTTATTCCTCTGAGAGCTTGGAAGAATCGTCTTGTTTCTTGCGCACTATGTTCCAGAAGCTGTCACTTATAAACAGAGGTAATAGGATTGGTAGTAAGCTGGGCTGCGGAGGGGAGGGAAGAGAGAAGGCAGGGAGAGAGAGAAGATGGTTAAATAAAGAAGGGGGGGGAAAGAAACGGAGATGAGAGATTATTAGAAAAGAAGTAATGATGGGGTGCCTGGATGGCTCAGTCAGGTAAGCATCCAACTTTGGCTCAGGTCATGATCTCATGGTTCGTGGGTTTTATCCCCGCGTCAGGCTCTGTGCTGACAGTGTGGAGCCTGGAGCCTGGAGCCTGCTTCAGATTCTGTCTCCTTCTCTCTCTCCACCCCTCCCCTGCTGGCACTCTGTCTCTTCCTCTTAAAAATAAGTAAAGATTAAAAAAAAAAATTTTTTTTTTAAAGAAAAGAAGTGATGAAAGGCGCCTGCGTGGCTCAGTAGGTTCAGCATCCAACTTCAGCCCAGGTCATGATCTGGGAGTTTGAGTCCCATGTTAGGCTCTGTACTGACAGCTCAGAGCCTGGAGCCTGCTTCAGATTCTGTGTCTCCCTCTCTCTCTGCCCCTCCCCTGCTCGTGCTCTCTCGGTTTCTCTCTCAAAAATAAATAACATTTAAAAAAAATTTAAAAAGAGACAGAAGAAAAGAAGTGATGAGATTAGGATCACAGTATCCCAAACCAGAAGTGCCAACTCATTTCTCCCACCGTCCCTTAAATCATCAAGAGACTGAGACAAAGTGGCAGAGGTGGGACCAGAACGAGGCTCTTCTGATTCCCAGAGCCTTTTTTCTTCCACATTTACTTTATTACATTGTGATTTTGAGGATCTTGAGAAACTCTGCCTCCGTGCGTGTCTGTGACATAGCACCTTACGTTGTGTGTAGCCAGGGTAGAGAGCCTTGTAAAGCGCTGTGGCTTGGTTTTAGTTTAGAATTCCGTTCAGTTTCAGTGCCCTCAACCCATGGGGTTTCTCCCTGCTAGCTGCTGGTGGGATGCAGGTGGTCATTGGAAGGAGAGACATCTAAAAGCAAATGAAAGAATGATTTTCAGTCGCTCGGGGTCAATGGCACAGGAACCAATCTGATAGTGGCAGTTCCTTGCTGAGGACCTGGAATCCAAAAGGTGAAGATCTCCGGAAAATGCCTGGCAGAGAGCATTCTATAAATTTTCGATAAATGAGTAAATAATCCTGCCCTCTGCTCCGTGTCTTACAACACAGTCCTGAGCACAGAGGAGAGGCTTGAACACACAAAAGGAGAAGGAAAACATTTTAAAGGTGGAAAATAAAATCATAATGCGTTGGTTCCTCTGTTGCCTAGGCGTTCAGTTCAAAGGAGATCTATTTAACAGCCAGGAATGCCCCTCCTGAAACTGTTATTTAAATACCAAGAACTGATACTTCAGCACTGAGTGGGTGAGTGAGGTGAGGCGTGGGGCACCTGTAAAGTAACGAACAGTAAACACATTAAGTCAGAGACAAACAGAAGTAGGGGCCTGTTCCACCAGCCCTGGAGGCAGGGAGAGCTGAAGACCATGGGGAGCTAATGACACCGAGAGAATTTGGTCCTGGACTTGGTGGAGAAGAGGAGGAGCCAGTAAGAGGATCCTTGATTCCAGGTGGGGATGCGGCAAAGGAAGGTCTGCCAGCCCCCACTCTGGACTGCAGTGTTGACACTGACCTGAGCACACACGAGCCCTGCTGACGTCTCTAACACCTTGACTCACGTGTGGGGAGGAGAGTGGAGGCTTAACCGAGGAGAAAAGGCAAGCAGTCCCAATTTGTTTTTATACTAAGAGGCAAATATTCAGACATGCAAGCAAATAGTAAGAAAAGAAACCAAATTTTCAGTACATAAGATATCCAAAACCTCATTTCTGACCCCTTTAAAATCAGTAGGGTTTAGGGGCACCTGGATAGTTCAGTCGGTTGAGTGTCGGACTTCGGCTCAGGTCGTGACCTCGTGGTTGGTGAGTTCGAGCACCACATCGGGCTCGTTGCTGTCAGCACAAAGTCCACTTTAGATCCTCTGTCCCCCTCTCTCTCTGCCCCTCCCTGCTTGCACTCTCCCTCTCTCTCTCAAAATAAATAATAAACTTGAAAAAAGAAACAGTGGGTTGTATCCAATGGAGACAGGGATTAGCTGTACATCCTTAGCACTTACACCTATAAGACTACCTGCTCTAAGAGTCCTCTTGTCATCTCTTGGTTCCTTGAGGGCAGGACCCAGATCTATTTCATCTCTGTATCTTTCGGCACGGAGCACAGTGGTTTGCACTGTTGAAAGGCTTATCATGGAGGAAGGCTATCCCCACAGGCTTTCCCGGAGGTCTTTCCTCTCTCCCCACACACTCCGTATTTTATTCCAAAGCCATATTAACCTTTGTAATATACAATTCTGAGTATGTCCTATTTGTACTCAAAACTGTCCATGGTTCCCTAGTGCATACAGTCTATCAAGTCCACTGTCACTGGCTGATGGGCATGGCCAATCTACCATGCCAGCCTTGTCTCACAAGGCTTTAAACCCCTTTAAACCCCGTCTGCTTTACAGCCCTCTGCCTGCAACTATTCCCTAGTTCCCAAACACTCTCCATGCTCTCCAGTTCTGTGCCTCTACTCACACCTTCCTTCCGCCTGGGAAACGGCAGCAGAAAGACCAGACGAGGAGTCTGGACACTTGTTAAGTCCCACCATTAGCTGTGTGACCTATGGCAATTTTGGGTTTTTGTTTTTCCCGCCGAGTCTCATTTCTTCATCTTTAGAATTAGAGATCATACTAGTAATCTTGCAGAGTTGTTGTGGAGAGCCATAAAATTAGATGCCCTCTGCGGAAGCGCCAGGTACTATAGCTGCTCCATCAGTGTTTGTCCCTCCTCTTTATGATCCTTCTGGCCTGAGCACACACGGGCGAGAGAAGAGCCTCTCCCTGCACTGAACCTGAGCAAGTAGGTAGGGGAGGGTCCAGCCCCAGGTTAGCCACGTGGAAGCAGACAGCCCGTGGATGACACAGCCACCTGTCCTCAGACTCAGACCTGGAGTCAGAGAGGTAGAAAATCCTGGCAGATTATCCAGCCAATCTTCTGTTTCAGAGATAAGGAAACTGAAATCCAGCGAGGAACCAAGGCTGGGCTCCCGCCTTCTGTGCATTACTTTTCCCCATGCTGGGAATAAGAGCTAATGCTCACAGGAATGCCTCAGGCTGAGGCTGGAACCGGAATCACAGACTAAAGAGCTTCCTTCAGAAGCATCCACTCCACTGCCTTGCTCCAGACAGGCCTGATGCATCTACTACTCACTCAGTGCCTATGGGGCTCCTACAAAATGTTAGCTCCACACCGACAAGAAGGATAGTAAAAAATGTCTGAGATGGACACCATCCCACCCTTAATATTCACAACCCAGCCAGGGAGGTGTCATGTGTTTAAATAGTTGCCATGCAGCATGGGAACTGCGTCCACCCCACCGCAGGAACACCGAAGGACTGGGCCAAGCTCCCTGGTAGAGCAGAATATGCTTTCCAAAGCAGACAGATGAGTTAGGCCTTGAAGGATATGCAGGCCAAGTACCCAGGTGTTGGGAAGGACATTCTCCTTTGGTCGTTGATTTTTGCTGTGCAGACAATTACAATAGCAGATGCTGGGGGTGGGGCCGCACACCGGAGTCTGCCGGTGACGATCTGCTCCATGAAAGGCAGCCAGGGACTCTCTCAGGATGCGCCAGGCCCCGGAACATTTTTGAGCCAAATATCTGCTGTCGTTCCTAATGTATTTGTTTTACACAGGTTACTTCCAAGGGTCCCTCATCACCTCCTTTATTAGCGAGACTGAAGAGGGCCTAGATGAAATAAATCAGAACCCCAGATATGGGAGTTTTCATCCAGAAAAAAAAAAAAGGCAAACACAAGTGGGAAACCTTTTAAGTGAGAAATAAGTGAGTAACCTCTCAAAAGAAAAGGTATTGGTGCGCAGCGGGCTGGTTGGCTCCCTCAGAAGAAGACAAGACCGAGTTAGAGGGACGCCTGGGCAGCTCAGTTGGTTGAGCATCGGACTTCAGCTCAGGCCATGATCTCGTGGTTCATGAGTTCAAGCCCCACATCAGGTTCACTGCTTGTCGGCGTGGAGCCCACTTCACATGTGCAGGTGGGAAGGGATTTATTTCAGGGTATGAAATGGCTTACAGAATCGTTGGAAGGGCTGAAGAAATGGACTGTAAGTTGAGCTGTCGGTGGAGCCTCGGGAAGCACCCTGTCCCCACCTCTCTCTCTCTGCCCTTTTCCCACTTGCGCTCTCACGCTGAAAAATAAATAAATCTTAAAAAAAAAAAAAAGACTGAGCTAGGAATCCAAGAGATCTGTTGGAGATGAGGCCTGTGAAGAGAAAGAAGACAGGAGGCAGGAGGGAAAGACCTCAGACCATGATAGAGGCCTGACACCTGTGAAAGGTAAAAGGCAGAAAGGAGGATTGGCAGGAAGTTCAGGTGCAAAGATTGCCTCTAGAGGTGAAACCATTGGCCCCTGGGCCTCCCTGAGCTCAGTGTTGGCGAGGGCTACCTGGGTAGTGCTAGATCAGTCCCAAAACCTAAGCAGATCCCCAGGGAACTGCTGCTGACAGGAGGCCTTGCCGTGGGTTCTCGCTTAAAGAAAGATCTCAGCCACACGTCTCCATGGCTGCTGTATAATGCATCCTCCTGGCGTACGAGAATTTGGAGGAGAATTTACTGTGCTGGTACTTAGAGACTTGTTCTAGGAATGTGGGAAGTAGATCCTGATCTTAAGATAACAGAGTAATTGTAGGCTCTGTTTGTTGGTTAATTATTGGTGTCTGGCAGGGAAAACTCAATCACTAGTGTTTAGGACTGGCCTGGGTTGGGAGTACAGCTTTGGTCCTGGAACTCCTGGCTCCCCAGGAGCCAAATTCTTTGCTTGAGCAAGCTACTCAACTGTCTGATCACTAAATGAAAAGCAGTAAAATGGAAAGAGTCAATGCTCTCAGCCAGGTAGACAAAATGGAGGAGGCCAAGAGGAATAATCTACTAGACTTTAACAACCATAAATACAGGATTCCATTGGTCTTTTCCCCCGGTGAATAGCCAGCTGTCCTAGTAGCTGGCACATGGAGGCCCTTAATATATATATGGGATGAATGAATGAATGAACGAACAGATGAATGTCACCCACCACTTCCAGATAGAACAGTTCCCTCTTGCATTGGTCCCTCCCTGTGTTTAGCTTCACAGACATACTCCTTTGATTTTGTTTTCTGTATTTGTACATACCATGCTGTATCGGCTGGGGTTAAACTTTCTAACAAGTGTAGGTGGGAAGGGATTTATTTCAGGGTATGAAATAGCTTACAGAATCGTTGGAAGGGCTGAAGAAATGGACTCTTCGGTTGAGCTGTCGGTGGGGGACTCAGGAAGCACACTGAAGAACCAGCCCATCCAGGGGGCTGCTTCCTCTTCCACCACCTTGCCGCCTCCACTGGCACCACACTGCCACGGCGGCCCTCTGGAAGCTGCCAACATCTGGAATCTTCCACCGCTGCCAGCTCTGGATCACACCACACCTGCTGCGATACCAGTGAATGCCCCATACTGCCCCTCGCCACCCAGGAAAGTGATAAATGGACTCTGGAAAGGCTAAATGTCTCCACGTGCTTTTTGGCCCTCCCAAGCAGCAAAAGGATGGCCCCTGCCCCATGTCTCTCTTCCAAATCGACAAGAGTGCCACATGTTGGTCAAGTTTGAATCGGAAGCCTAGCTTCCGAGGAGTTGAGAAAATGTTTAATTCCAGCCTCTGCAGGATAGAGGCAAGTACTCTCAAAGCGAGGGAGGAAACCAGAGAAGGTCCCGTTCTCTATTCTGTGTCAGTCACAACCTAGGCACCTTCAGGCCAATCTTTGGGTTGCATCCTCACTTGTGAAAAGGTTTAAAACAACTTGAGTGCATTTTCTATAGAGATAAAAGTGCAGGAATCATCGATCATTAGTTGTCCTCCACAAAGGGACATCGTCTATAGGCTTTGGCTGCCTGTACACTCCACCCCATTCGGAATGTCACGTGGCCGCTGAGGTCACTTTGTAATTGTGACTTTTGTGAGGTCAAACACTTAACAAGCCTAAGTACTCCGTAGTAACACCAAACCGCAACTTCTAGGTTTGACTTTTGGTGTTCTTATAACTTCTGTATCTCCATGTAGAAGGTTCTGGTATTATCATTATAACCTTGTTGCCATTACTCAGGAAAAACACCTGCTGCATGTCAAGCACTGTTTATATATGTAAGAGGCATGTTGAATAAGTATGACTCGTGATGTACTCAGAATGTACTCAGTACTGTTTTTGTCCCCCATTCTCCCTTAATGTTTTTTTCAGTGTGTTAACCTCCCTTGCCCTTGGATAAAAAAACCCTGGCAGGTGTTTTGGCTTTTTTGCTCACTTCTAGGTAATAGCACAGTATTGGAGTCACTTTAGGCACAAAGACATTCTCATTTTCATCAAAATAAGGTCTAGTCTCATGTAATGGTCAAGAGGCTGAACCCCACTTAGTATTGAATCCTCTCTCCATGGGCCAGCCACAGTCTGGAAGCCCACAGTGGGGCAAGAGGCTTGATATCAGCTTTCCTTTTCCTACCACAATCTTCCCCACTGTCATATCTAAAGGAGAAAAGGAGGAAAGGAGTGAGGAGAGGTTAGGGCACAGGACCATACTTGATGGATGGCTCTGTGCTTCCTGGGTCTGGCATATGGTTCATGCTGGTAACCTTGGGTAGGAGAACTCTTTCTCTCTTTTGTAGTGTTGCATGGGTCCCCTCCTAGACTCACCTCTCCTGCAGACCCTTTTGACCTGGAAAACACACTTCTATTCTTGGTGGCCTCTTCCAACTCCTTCCTCATCCCCTGGGCCTTAAGCAGTGTACCTCTGGCTCTTTTCTATGGGGTTTCTCCTCTCTTCTTTGAGACAGGACCACTCTTATTGGATGGGACCCGGCCTCACATCTCTCCCAAGTAGCCTTTGTCTAGCCCACAGGAAATGCATCCTTGCCCTGAAAAGACCTTGATCTGACTGAGGGGCTGAGGGACATGAAACACGTCCTCAGAGTCGCTCCTTCTGTAAATCTGCAGAGGGTATGGAAGTGGTAGGCTTTGTTTCACACTTTCATTGGTAGGTCCCTGACCCTTTATACAGTGAGTTTCTCAACAATAGAAATCCTGCTTGCATTGTTCTCCCCCGTCACTAGCCATTCCCTCCACATCCTTCAAAATCCAGCTCATTCTTTATTCCTTTGGTAAAGTATGAAGTCTTTTTAGATCTTTCTGACTGGCTAATGTTTCTCAATCTTTCACGTTTCTCAACCTTTCACAGGTCCTCCATGTTTGCCTTATCCATGAAGCCCTGATCTACCTGAATGCCCCCATCAACACAATTAGCTCCCTCCTTGGAGCTCCCTTAGGACATTTACATAAATCCATGATTACATTTTGTGTTGCTTTCTCCCCTAGCTCTTTGCCTTACATAGTAGCCTAAGAACTCTTCAAGAACAGCACCTATGTCTTAGCCAATCGATGCCTCTAAGTCAATTCATACCATACCACACTTAGTCAGCTCCTACCTCTAGCATCATACTCAGCCCATCAAAGGCAATCAATTCATTTATCCAACATGTGCTTACTTTTTTAATATAATTTATTGTCAAGTTGGCTAACATACAGTGCACACAGTGTGCTCTTGGTTTCAGGGGTAGATTCCCATGATTCATCTCTTACATACAACACCCAGTGCTCATCCCAACAAGTGCCCTCCTCAATGCCCATCACTCATTTTCTCCCCCTCTCCTGCACTCCCCTTATACCAACCCTGTTTGTTCTCTGTATTTAAGAGACTCTTTTGGTTTGCCTCCCTCCCTCTCTGTTTGTAACTATTTTTTCCTCTTCCCCTCCCCCATGGTCTTCTGTTAAGCTTCTCAAGTTCCACATATGAGTGAAAACATATGATATCTGTCTTTCTCTGACTGACTTATTTCACTTAGCATAATACCCTCCAGTTCCATCCACATTGCTGCAAATGGCAGGATTTCATTCTTTCTCATATCCAAGTAGTATTCCACTGTATATATAAACCACATCTTCTTTATCCACTCATCAGTTGATGGACATCTGGGCTTTTTCCATAATTTGGCTATTGTTGATAGTCCTGCTATAAACATTGGGTACGTGTGCCCCTATGAATCAACACTCCTGTATCCTTTGGATAAATTCCTGGTAGTGCTGTTGCTGGGTCATAGGGTAGTTCTATTTTTAATTTTTTGAGGAACCTCCACGCTGTTTCCCAGAGTGGCTGCACCAGTTTTCATTCCCACCAGCAGTGCAAGAGGCTTCCCGTTTCTCCACATCCCCACCAGTATCTGTTGTTTCCTAAGTTGTTAATTTTAGCCACTCTGACTGGTGTGAGGTGGTATCTCAATGTGGTTTTGATTTGTATTTATCCACCATGGGCTTATTGAGCAGCTACTACGAACACTGAGGTCACCATGGTGAACCATGGTGAAGGCATTTGCCTTCATGGTACTTGAAGGAAACCAAGAGCATTGGTGGCATGTCAGAGAATTTCCCTCGCTGAGGTCCTGATCTGTGCTGGGCCCCTTGCAGGTGCATCCCCATAAATAGGTTCAGTGGGATTCTCCACTACTTCACATGGAGGTCCAGCACACTTCGAAACACTTGCCACAAATATCTCTGGAGAAGTCTGATCTATTCCAGTGATGTGGATTCACCCATTCAGTGGCACAGTTTATTCAAAAGAAAGCCTGTGAGTGACCTGAAAGTCTAATATTGGGGACTGTTTTATACTTCATGAGAAAAGTTATGCTCCACAGAGGGGTGTGCCCCTCCCGGTGAGTCACTCAACTACGCACCCAACCCAGGCTTCCCCAGCAATGACTCTGGTCTGTGAATGCAGAAAGGGGGAAAAAAAAAAGGCTCACATAGCAAATGTTCTTGCCTTCACTTCTAATAAACGAGTATGGCTTCTTGAGGTTCTAGGTCATGGGACTATTTGTTTTGTTGTACTTCTTTATGTGAGGTGGAGAAGGACTGTATCAATAAGGCAGAGCATACCTGAACATTGGAAGTGAAAAATACCTGAGTCTGAATCTATAGTGATAACAAATTCTGTGCAGTAAGCACACTGGCAGCAACAGCCTTCTCATAGAGGGTGACCTAAGGGCAATAGGGCCTAGAAAGTACCTTCTATCCAAAACACATTTCTTCCCTCACTCTACAACACGAAGCAAGAAATTCTCACCATGGCACTCTGGCTAAAATAAGATGTTTCTAGACACTCCACGTTTAGATAGCCATGAAGGGCAGTGGACGTCAGAAACTCCAATGATAGTTATTGACAATAGATTCCTGGACCCTAAATATTTTCATTCAGAGAGCTTTCAGAACACAAAACACTATAGAATTTTCTATAGCTTTTTCTATACTTGTTACAGAATTTACTCTGCATAGATTCAATCCGTCAAATGTCTGTGCCTGATCTCAAAGGACACAGGATCGCGGAGACCTGACAAAGGAAAAGTTGACAGACCATGTCCAGACTTTGGGATCGACACAGAGAAGAGCAGTCCCGGGGAGGCAAAGCTGTGGGAGCCCAGGAGCTGAAGGAAGGAACCCCTCACAGAAGACAAGCTCCACATCATATCAATGCCTAGGCTGCTGGTCACTGGGAGGGAAGGGAGGCAGCAGGCTGGTGTTCAACATAGAGTTATAGATAGCAAAGGCACACGGGAAATTTTTCTTTTAAAATCTCCCTACTTTCTCAGAAGCCTTCCTCGCTGGGACTCCTCTGTCCTGCACAGGCCTTTCTTATAAAAGAGGGTGTCAGTACCACAAAACCAAATTGTGAGTCAGCTAAGCTGCCAGTTTCCTGGAGGCAATCACCGAGCACGAGACTGGCTCAGATTGGACAGAACTGGCTTTTCCAGGTGTCTTGACTCAACCAGCTGATCCAGAATGTCCTTGCAGAGATGAAGTGTCCCTTCAGCAAACACCATTGGTCTCCTCCTGGCATTTGGAGCTGGGATTTGCTTTACAACCCTGACAGTAGAGACCAGGAATAGAAATGAGACATTCTCAGAGCCACCAGGCCCAGCAGGAGCACTGCTCCACCTACAAGAGACTGCTGCAAAAGAAAAAAAAATAGGCTAAGATGATGCTGAATCTGCAAATGTATAGGCAAATTTTAAGCCTGAAACTCTGCCCTAGTGGCTCTCCCTTGTGGACCCACTACTCCTGTTTCATAGGCCTCATTATTCCACACTCCATCCTCTGCCCCCAGTAGATGCCATGGAGAGTCCACATTCCCTGCATTTGCTCCCCCTGTTCTCCTTGTCTGGAATGATTCGCCCTTTTGTCTCTCCATCTCGCAGCTTCTAGGATGCAGGTCTAATTTTCAACCTTCTAACAAGGTATTGTTGAGAACTCCAAACTCCAAAAATCCTAACTGAACTGCAATTCCAAAGTCCGGGACAAAACAAAAGTTTCTAAGGAGATTTTTCATATTTACCATTGCCCTCCTCAGACTGTCTGAATCTGAAATTTGGGGAGTGAGGCTAGAAAATCTGTCTTTGGTTTGGGTTTGGGTTTGGGTTTTATTTGTTTTTTAAATGTTCTCATACATCCTCATGTAAGGGTCATTCGAATATAAAGAAACATGTCGTGGGGTGCCTGGGTGGCTCTGTCAGTTAAGCGTCCAACTTCAGCTCAGATCATGATCTCGCAGTTCGTGAGTTCAAGCCCTGCATCGGGCTCTGTGCTGACAGGTCAGAGCCTGGAACCTGCTTCAGATTCTGTGTCTCCCTCTCTCTCTCTGCCCCTCTCCCACTTGGTCTCTCTCGCTCTTTCTCTCTCTCTCTCTCTCAAAAATAAATAAACATAAAACTTTTTTTGGAGAAATACACACACTTGATACATACTATCACATTATTTTTCAATTGTTTTGAGTTTGTTATTTTGTTTTTTTCCACCAACCCATCAGCTCCTCTGACCAGGGGCAGGGCTACACACACACACACACACACACACACACACACACACACACACACACCAGTGCAGTATTAAGTACATGGTGAAGATAAAATAAATAATTCTTGCTGGATTGCCATACCTGATGAAAAAAGAAGGAAATGGAATGTTGGGAGATTAAATTATTTATATTGTCTTCCTTTTGTTGTGACTCTATGAAGAACAAATTCCGCACATGACGTGGACCATTCTCTCAAGAACCAGTCTTAGAAGGGGAAGTTTGTGGCCAAGAGCACTGACAACACCAAATGCTGGTGGGGATGTAAATTAACAGGAATTCTCATCCATTGCTGGTGAGAATACAAAATGGTGCCACCACTTTGGAAGACAGTTTAACAATTTCTTACAAAACCCAACGTTCTCTTACCACATGATCCAACAATGCCACTTCTTGGTATTTACTCAAATGCATTGAAAATTTATGTCCACACAAAAGCCTGAATGGATATTATGTCAGCTTTATTCACAATTACCAAACTTGGAAGCAACCAATGTGTCCTTCAGTAGGTGAATGGATAAATAAACTGTGGTACATCCAGACAATAGAGTATTATTTAGTGCTAAAAATGAGCTGTTAGGATATGGAGGACGTTTAAATGCATATTACTAAGTGAAATAAGCCAGTCCAAAAAGGCTACGTACCATATGAGTACAACCCCATGACATTCTGGAAAAGGCGAAACCATGGAGACAGTAAGAAGATCAGTGTGGTTGCCAGGGGTGGTGGAAAGGGAGAGATGAATATATGGAGAAGAGGACATTTAGGGCAGTGAAACCACTCTGTATGATACGATAATGGGGATACATGCCATTATTAATTTTTCCAAGCCCAGAGAATGTAAAACACCAAGGCTTCACTCTAATGTAAACTATGGACTTTGGGTGATAGGTCGATGCAGCTGCATCAAGTTGAACAAATGTGGTAACAAATGTACCACTTTGGAGGATGTTGATAATAGAGAAGGCTCTGCAAGTGTGCAGGGAGGGAGTGTATGAGAAATCCCTGTGCCTTCTGCTCAGTTTTGCTGTGAACCTAAAACTGCTCTAAAAAATAAAGTCTATTTTTAAAAAGCGGGGGAGAGGGTAAGTTATCTCGGTACCATATGACAACCCATGCATTCCCGGCAAGTCTCACTCTAGTAAAAGGAGGGTTATGGTGAGGATACAATGCTGGAATCTTTTGGAGAGGAAATTAGGTAAAGAAATTAGGAGAACTGACAAGCCATCAGAAATATTAATAATAATGATACTGGCTATCATGCAGTGAGTGCTTCTCCTGTGCCAGGCACTGTGCTAAGCAAGTCACCTGACACCAACAGTCCTACTTTAAAGGTGAGGAAATGGAGTCCTAGAGAAGCTAGATAATCTGCCCACTCATAATTAACAGAGTCTAGATTCCAGCCCCAGCCTATCAGACCCCAGACTTGAAGTGTTTGGGTTTTGTTTTGTTTGTTTGTTTGTTTGTTTCCTATTTCTTAGCATTCTATGGGCTCTTTCTTTCATCTGCCTTACTCAGTGCAAGAGTTTTCTCTACCTCCTCATCTATTTGCATGTGATCCAAAATGGCTGCCTTACCTCCAGAGCTTTTATAGAGACTCTTATCTCCAGGACTCCTAATTCACTTCAGAAAATAGGACTAGCCAATGAATTGGCCGGCTTTGAGGCCAGTATCCATCCAGGATCCAATCAACTACGGCTAGTCCATTCAGCTATGGCTGATTGGATCTTGGATGGATACCTGTCTGGTCACCCCAGAGCTACAGGTACCATAGGCAATTTGCCTGACAAGTCCACCATATTGGGACATCACTTACTATCCTTGAAACCAGAACCCTAGAGTAGGCATTGTAAACCTGCTGCTTTCCTCACATGTAGAATCAGGCTAATAATGATAGGCCCCCACGGTGTTATGAAATTTAAAGGCGATAATCTATGTGAAGTGTAGAGAACCGTGTATAACACACAGTAGTTGCTATGAATGGTATTAATTTTTTAATGTTTATTTATCTTAGAGAGAGAAAGAGAGAGAGAGAGAGCAGGAAAGTGGCAGAGAGACAGGGAGACACAGAATCCGAAGCAGGCTCCAGGCCCTGAGCTGTCAGCACAGAGCCCAAAGCGGGGCTTGAACCCAGAAGCTGAAGTCCAAAGCTCAACCGACTGAGCCACCCAGGTGTCCCCTATGAATGGTATAATTATTCAAGCTGTCCCACAAGTACTTGTGCTGGTCTTCTAGTACGCTTATGTCCTTAACTTGCAACTTTGTTTGCCTGACCCACCCCTTCAGGAATATTTGTCTTAACAATTGCCGAACATAAGCGTCCCTGGAAACAAATCCTTTTTTCGTGCAGGTTTGCTAACACCCCTTAGACAACGGTTAAAAAAAAGATCAACTGACTAAATTTGAAGATCTAATTAGCTATATCAATCATTTGATACAGCCATCCCCTCTAGTAATTCGAAAGACCCTCTGCAAAATGGAAGGATTTTACAAGCAGAAGGAGGGTGCAGCAAGGAAGTCATTCGCAAAAGAGAAGAAAAGATGGTTTCAGGCCAGGTCATCTTTTGTGGGGAAGGGAACTGCAGGGGCCTTAAACAGATCACCTCACTCGTGCTGATCAGGAAATTTCAGATTGATTGTTTAAGGGCCCCATGTCTGGGAGAAGTCTTGGTTTGCTGTGATGGGGCAAATAACTCCATTTTGAGCTCATTGTTTCTTTTCCCACACAACAGAGGTGGATGATTCCCAGTCTGAAAGCATCAGGTTTATTATTTCTAAAATGACCCAAATCAATGCTAGCCTTCTTCTTTGGGAGGGTAGTTACAAAAGCAGGTCTTGAAGGAAGAAAGCTGAGTTCACAGACGTGATAGGCAGAAATGCCCGGCAGCAAACTCTGCCCCTGAAATCACAGGTTTCGCTCCACTGACCCATTTAACAAGGAAACGATTCATTAATGACTGTGAATAACAGGGGAAAAGGATGATCACACTGAACTTGTCCAGACAACCAAAATGACTTACCGCATTTGCACGATCTCCCTAATAATGCCACCACAGTGATCTGGGGGATTTAAATATTTCCAGATGATTGCTATGAATCTTAGCAAAGTTCTTCTAGAATCAACTCAAACAGGGCTTTATATAAAATAGGCATTCAGGCTTTCATTGACTTGATAAAGAGTAAATAAAGAACAAAGAGGCAGTGCTGCATGAAGTTTCATCCAAACAAACAAGGTAAGGGATTTCTCAGCCCACATTATCATCGCAATCTCCAAGTTCCAGTTAGGTTATTTCAAATTTCTTATGTGATATTCCCAACGATTGCCCTGCAAGCGAAGGCCACTATTACTCAGTTTTACAGGTGATAGAAATGAGGCCCAGCAACTTGCCACTACTTGCCATTGCTAGGCAGAAGATAGGACAGAGCCCCGGTCCCCTGACTCATGTTGGTTCCCTGCCCCATGATATCTCTGTGGTATGTCCTGCTGAAAATTCTGGAAGGAAACTTCCAAGTGGGGAAATCAACGAACCAGTTGAGAAATAGTCAGCGTCCCTTAAAGTGTGCTCCTTCAATCTCAAATGTGCCATGACATTTCAAGACTAAGTTTAGGAATTACTGCTCACCAGCTAATCTGCCTTGATGTGCACCACATCTGAGATCTGAGCAATCCTACCACACAGCAACATGTACAATATATTAACCCTGTGTTCCTCAAACTTATTTGAGGAAATAAAGAAAATTCCTTTCACGTGCATTATCTATTCAGATCTCACAGAGGAATATTGTTTAGGAAATATTTTAGATTATCTTAAAAACAACTATTCAGTGACATAAGTAAATTAACTAAAAAATTGTGCCTCATTCTACCTTGCCTAATCCCTAGTTTCTTAGGCCCAAACTAATTTCTAGAAGTAACCCTAATTGTAAGGAACATTTCTGGACATGCAGCCTGCTATTAGGAAGTCTATAAGGAGAGATGAAACTTTCAAAAATTGAAATAGGCTTTAGGAGGGCAGATTAATATAAAAACAGAGTTTCTATCTCCAACCTCCTGGTTCCTTTTTTTTTTTTCCTCCACCTATAGCTTTTCGTGTGTCTACAGCTATGTCAGTGTTATGAGGAGTAAGATATTTCTCCTTCTCTTCCTTATCTGTGGCTCTCTCCAAAGAGAACTTTCTCTAATTTGGAAGGAGAAAACTTTGGCTCCTTAGAGACCAGCATCTTATATGCAGTGTAGAAAGGTCACCCTGTGGTGGCCAGGAACACTGACCTGCAGTGGTAAGGAAAAAGGGACTGTAATTTACATGCCCTTCGAAAAACTTTATCAAGCATCAATTAACCAACCAACTGAAATTTACACATGAACAGAGTAAGCCCTTTCATCATCAGACTTCTTTTGACCACCTTCTCATCAGTGGCTGCACATTTTGCTTGGGGGAGGCAAATTATCTAAGAGACCGAATTTGCCTTTGCAGCCATTTATATCACACGGGTTCACTGTGGAAATTTTGTAAGCTAATAGCATACATGATAATGACTTTTTTTAAAGATTTTTTTAATGTTTATTTTTTTTTTTAATTTTTTTTTTCAACGTTTATTTTAGTTTTGGGACAGAGAGAGACAGAGCATGAACGGGGGAGGGGCAGAGAGAGAGGGAGACACAGAATCAGAAACAGGCTCCAGGCTCTGAGCCATCAGCCCAGAGCCCGACGCGGGGCTCGAACTCACGGACCGCGAGATCGTGACCTGGCTGAAGTCGGACGCTTAACCGACTGCGCCACCCAGGCGCCCCTTTAATGTTTATTTTTGAGAGAGAAAGAGTGCGAGTGAGGGAGGGGCAGAGAAAGAGGGAGACAGAGGATCTGAAGGAGGCTCTGAGCTGTCAGCACAGAGCCTGATGCAGGGCTCGAACTCATGAACCATGAGATCATGACCTGAGCCAAAGTTGGACACTTAACCGACTGAGCCACCCAGGCACCCCAGGATAATGACTTTTAATAAGTCAAAAAATAATAATAATAACACTCTAAGCCAATCACACTATTGTTCCAGGCAAGGAGAGATAAAAGGAATAAAGTCCTGGGGCACCTGGGTGGCTCAGTGGGTTAAGCACCTGACTTTGTCTCAGGTCATGATCTCATGGTGTGTGAGTTTGAGCACCCCCTGGGGCTCCTCTGCTGTCAGCAGAGCCTACTTCAGATCCTTTGTACCCTTCTCACTTTTCCTCTCCCCTGCTTGTGTGTTCACTCTCTCGCTCTCTCTCTCAAAAATAAAATAAACATCAAAATTAAAAAAAAAAAAGGAATGAAGTCTAGTCTAAGTTTTGTTGTGTCTTTACACAAGTTGGTACTTGGGGGAGATGCCATAGCCAACCCAAAGCTGAAGTCCAGCTGCCAGCGCAGAAGGAATCATCTCCTGTTGCCAGAGCACGTCTCTAAGGAACGACGGAGCCAGTGTCGATGGCAACATGATCTTTGTGGGGTCACTTCATGGCTTTTGCCGCTGTTGGTAAAAGACTCACTTTTACTCCTGCAGGAGTCAATTGCCCCAAGGTTTTCAGAGAGCTGTTTAGATCAGTGAAACACAGCCTTGCCCAGACAAACATTCTCGGATAATCCTCACACACTCAGTATTTATAGTCTAAATGTCCCCTTGCTTTTTCATGTATTTTTACTGATAAGTCCCCAGCAAGACCTTCGGCAGCTGAGCTACTGAGCTCTTATGTGAGGACAGATGAAATGGTGCTCACTTCCGCAGCACATACGCTAAAAACTGGACCAATGCAGAGACCAGCATGGCCCCAGCACAAATTCACAAAGCGTTCCATAGAACAGATGAAATGATGACATCCTGACACAACTTACTTCATTCTTACCTCAAAACAACTTTACTTCTAAAAACAACTCCATTTTTCTGGTCAGAAACAAATAAATTAAAACAACTTTGCTTAAGTCCTAACAAGAGGATATGAAATCACATCACACCAGGACACAGCCCTGCAGCTCCCCAGTTAACTACGAAAGCAACTTCCCTTGAGAGAATTTTGACTCTTCTTGACCCCCCCCCGCCCACCTTTGATATCCAGATTGAATCATTGAGCCACATTGCCAATTTATGGCACATATTTCCCACTTGGGGAAACACACGAGCTTCCTTGTTTATGGCCATTCCCTGAAGCAGCAGTGTTTACGGCTCGTCTTTGGCGTCACCCAGGGGAAACTGGCTGCTTTCTGCGACATTGAGTTTTCCTTCTTACACTATCCAAAATGGCCTCCCAGAGATCTCCCTCCTTCTCAGGTTCTCAGTTCTGAGGTTTCTTCTTCACCATCAGGACAGTTCTCTCAGGAAACAGTCTCAAGGCTTAGGACAACATGCCCCAGAGGCCAGCCCCTCCCGCAGCCCACAGGCTGTGGCATTACTTCCTCAGTGGCCCAGGCTTCTCTCCACAAACAGGGTTTCTCAAGAGTGGCAATGGGTTAGGGACTTCCTGAGCGCCAGCTGGGAGACACATGGGGGTCCACAGCCACCATGTCCACCTTCCCCACCTCCGTGCTCTCCCAGCACTCCTGAAGCAGGGGTTTCCCAGTGAGATGGTGCGCTTCCTCACAGCTCCCGTTCTCTGGGAACTGAGCCCTGGAAAGAGCTCCATCATTTGTCAAAACTCTATGGCCAACACTGAGCACTTTTGGGTCACCTTTCTGGGAAGGCCAGTGTGCTACCATCTCTTCAGTCCCTCTCCTGCTCAGAGCAAGAGCAAAATTAATTCCCTAGCCATTACAGAGTGCAGCATTCTTTCTTGAAGATTGTAACCACCCAGGGCAGAAAAAAGCTCAAAATATTGCCCTTCTTAGCTGCTTGTAATGTCCTCTGTACCTTTACATCACTCTACCCAAGTTAGAAGTGGTACGTTTCTTTCTTTCTTTTAATGTTTATATCTGAGAGAGAGACAGAGCACAAGCAGGGGAGGGCACAGAGAGACAGAGACACAGAATCCAAAACAGGCTCCAGGCCCTGAGCTGTCAGCATAGAGCCCAATGCAGGGCTCTGACTCATAAACCCGAGATCATGATCCGACCCAAAGTTGGACGCTTAACTGACTGAGCCCCCCAGGTGTCCCCGAGTGGTACTTTTCCTAAAGTAAAAGTATGGAAAGGAAAAGTGGTCCTTTTCCTAAAGTATTGAATAATATCTTCCAATAACAAATAGTTATTTAAATAATAAAATCAAACACATGTAAAATGCACATAAGTGCTTTATCAGTGTTAATGTTTACATTGTATAAATATAGTCAATATGAATAAACTCACATAAAATGCTATGATAGTGACTATTATTATTCCCATTTTACAGATTAGAAAACTGAGGAAGGGAACAATAAATTCCCTATACAGCCAGTATAGTGAGGGGGAGAGCTGGTGTTGCTTTTTCCCCTCCCACTCTACCTGGTATCCTTACTATAAGGTATTACTCACCCTGGGAAAGTTTCTCTCTCTCTCTCTCTACCTCTCTGTCTCTGTCTCTGTCTCTCTGTCTCTCTCTCTCTCTCTCTCACACACACACACACACACACACACACACACACACTGTTAAGTTACTCTGGCTTATTGAAGACCATTGCAATAGGGGTATTGCAGTAGGAGAGAGAGGGGCGCTCAAATCCAAATACAACAAGGACACGTGGGGATTTATAGCCAAGGTGCCAAGAGAGGTGTCAGTGGAGGGAACGTTGCTGAGAGGAGACATCAGGGCTAGGGGGATTCTTGCTAAACTGGCTAACAGGCCCAAGACAGGATGAGGGCCAAGGTAGAGACCTAGCTGAGAGGAGGCCTCAGAAAGGACCTCACTAAAGTTTGGTCAAGGGGAGAGTCTGTGCCAACACATGTGCATGCGCACACACGCACACACACACACACACACACACACACACACAGAGACATGCCTGTGGCCACATACTCACTACGTGAGACTTGCCCTCTGGCAGTCTCACTAGTGTTCTTCCTTTTCTTAAAACAACCTGCGGGCAAGTCAGTGATCAGAAAATTTGAATTCTAAACATGGCCTCCCCCTTGCTCTCCCCCTCTTTATCCTTGAGCCCTGGGGTAAAAAAGGATACACTGAGCAGGCATTCTCCCTTGCACAAGACTCCCCTAGAAAGTGTTGGGTGGTGGAGAAAGGCAAGAGAACCATCATCGGGGGTCCCCATCGTGTACACTAGGTGGAGGCAGGCCCGGTGGGGCAGAGTGCTCCAGGAGCGGCCGGAGGCGGCCTGGCAAAGCAGGCTTGGGGCCCTGTGCAGGTTCCAGGAGGAGAACGAAATGCTCACTTAAACTGCTTTGGGGCTGGGCTATGTAACAATGTTGCCAGAGGGGAAATTAGTGCTTGGAAGGGTTTCCTGGAGTGACTTCAGACAAAGGCTCTCTAGCACCCCAGCTGACTGGACTGAAGCACACAATAGGGTCAATGAACACTGTGAAGAAAAAAAAAAAAAAAAACAACCTTTGAAATTGGCAAGGTGATTGTGCCTTTCAGTGGAATGCAGGATATTGTCTGGAGGACCCTTCCAGGGTTGTTGGATTCATTAGACTCATTAGAGTCTGTGCCTTGCTTGGCCTTCAACTGTTTTGCAACTCTAGGTTTTGACTTGTGGAGACCTGAGAGCCATGCAAATGATGCCTGTCCATTAAAAGCAAATGAATTTGGTCCGGTGAAATCACAACTGATTTCCACCCCTGTGGTACAGGCTGTTTTTGCATCAACTAGCAAGTTAAAATCAGCATTTCTGGTTGCCCATGTAAGTCACCATCTTTGGCTTTTCCTTTGAAGTAGTTGTAATATCGTACTAGTTCTCTCAATATTAGCGAGTTAAATAAAGTATTTGACATGGGTCCATTCTGTATCTGTATGCGAGTCATGGTTTTACTTTGAAAACAATTATTCTCTAACAGTTGAGAGTCCACAATTCAATAGCTAACAATGAAATCCTTTCTCACTCCTCTGTTCTCAGCCGTGACCCTAAAATTAGACCAGATGCCAGTTCGTGCTGGCTCTCAGAAAGACGTAGCTTTATGGGTTTTTTTTTACAGCTTTTTATTACTTTTTTATTTTTTTGAGTATGAAATTTATTGTCAAATTGGTTTCCATACAACACCCAGTGCTCATCCCAACAGGTGCCCTCCTCAATGCCCATCACCCACTTTCCCCTCCCTCCCACCCCCCACCAACCCTCAGTTTGTTCTCAGTTTTTAAGAGTCTCTTGTGGGGGCGCCTGGGTGGCACAGTCGGTTAAGCGTCCGACTTCAGCCAGGTCACGATCTCGCGGTCCGTGAGTTGGAGCCCCGCGTCGGGCTCTGGGCTGATGGCTTAGAGCCTGGAGCCTGTTTCCGATTCTGTGTCTCCCTCTCTCTCTGCCCCTCCCCCGTTCGTGCTCTGTCTCTCTCTGTCCCAAAAAATAAATAAAAAAACTTTGAAAAAAAAAATTAAAAAAAAAAAAAAGAGTCTCTTGTGTTTTGGCTCCCTCCCTCTCTAACCTTTTTTTTTCTTCCCCTCCCCCATGGTCTTCTGTTAAGTTTCTCAGGATCCACATAAGAGTGAAAACATATGGTATCTCTATTTCTCTGTATGACTTATTTCACTTAGCATAACACTCTCCAGTTCCATCCACATTGCTACTAAAGGCCAGATCTCATTCTTTCTCAAAAAGGCGCAGCTTTAAAAGTAAGTGAGTGAAGTTTTAAAAGGTTCCTTGCAAGGGGACTAAGGACCTCATTGGCCATGTGTCATTCATTGGTAAAGACCACCTGGTTCATGGAGGTTGCACCTGGGCAAGCAGGAAAATATCAACCAGCAGCACCTGGCCAAAGAAAGGTCCTGGCTGGGGGGGGGGGGGGGGGGGGGGGGGGGGTTGTTCTGCAAGTATAGCTCATGTGTGCTAGCCTCACACTAGGAGAGCTGGGACAAAACCTTCCTAAAGAGAGGGGTGGAGAAAGCAAACGTGCAGAGAGCAAGAAAGAGTTCTAACTCACATCACTTAAGTTACTTGAGAATTGGGGATGTTTTAGTTGATATAGTCTCACTTGTCTATTTTTGCTTCTGTGGCTTGTGTTTTTGGCATTGTACCTAAGAAATCATTGCCAAAGCAAAGGAATATTATTCAGCCTGAGAAGGAAATCCGGCCATATGTGACAACATGGATGAACCTAGAGGACTCTAAGCAAAGCAAAATAAGCCAGTTGTGGAAGGACAAACACTGCATGATTCCACTTGAATAAGTATTTGAAATAGTCAAACTCGTAGAAACTGAGAGTGAAAAGGTGGTTGCCCAGGGCTGGGGGGTGGGGGAGTAAGGAGTTGTCATTCAATGGGTATAAAGTTTCAGTTACATAAGTTGAATAAGTTCTAGAGATGTGCTGTACAACATTGTGTCTATAAATAACAATACCATATTGTATATTTAAAACAACTTTGTGAAGAGGGTAGATCTTGTGGGGCAAGAATATTCCGTCTCCTTTACAGGGAGCAAGAACTCCTGTGCCCTTTAAAGTCTTTCTAGCTGGACAAAGAATCAGATTGACATGAGACAGATTAACAGGAGAAAATCAAATTTAATAGTATTATGCATGGAGAAGCCACATAGACATGGAAATTCCAGAGTCAGGCAGGCAAAATGAGATGTATATGTCATCCTGAGCTAAGGAGGATGGGTAGGGGTCTGGGACTTTGAAGGGAAGGAATGAAATTCACAGAGCAATGAGGAGAAGAGCAGATATTTGGTAGTTAGATGTTTTTCTGGCCAGACAGATGAGTCCCTCAGATAAGAATTATCTCTGGTAGTAAATCATTATTCTGGGAAAGACCCCCAATTTAGATTCTTCTGTTTAGTTAAGGGAGGGCCAAAATTTCTCTCGAGCCTGCAGGGTTTTGATTGTCATCAGCTCAGAATAATCATCATGCCAAAGTGACCATCTTTGGGAGGCCTGCCCTTGACCCTTACAATCTCGTTACCACAATAAAGGAAGGAGGAAGAGAGGAAGGGAAGAAGGGAGGAAGGTCAGGGGAGGGCGGGAGGTAGGGAGGGAGGAAGGAACGAAGGAACAAAGGAAGGTGAAAACAGAGTAAGAAACTTAAAAAAAAAAGAATTGGGGGCTCTTTCAGATTCCAGTTTTTCACTGCAATGTTATTAACCCAAACCCAACAACACAGACTAGAACATGGCTATCATGATGGGGGGGGCGGCGGGGGACAGGCACCAAAGTTACATGGGCAGCTACTCCATTCCATGCCCCTGAGTTTTGAGCTCCTTTGATCCTTCTTAACCTGAGAAAAAAGGGTCAGAGGCAGTGAGCAGTACGTGCCCCATCACCACACCACTGCCCAACTCCTGCCACCACCACGACAGCAAGTAGCCTGGTGTCATTAAATAACACACGGGCCCCACGGATCAGCTGGTTTCCAATCATGGTCCCAAGACCACCTGCATCATAAAGCTTGTCAGAAATGCAGGTTCCCATTCTCCACCCTACACATTCTGAATCAGTTGGTGATATGAATGTCCCTAAAAGTTGGTAAGTCATTAAATTTTAGTTCAAACATCCAAAAGAGGGAAGCATGTTGCTTATCCTCTGTGGGCCTTAAAAACCAGACAGAGCTGAGTCAGAACTGGGCTCCAGCTCTCCAGCCATGCAGGCTTCTCCCACCAGGCCCTGCTGCCTCTGAGGCACAGTTGAGGTTGAGAAATGAAACTAGCTTGATAAAAGTGTTTTGCTCTTTACCATCTGTTTACCATTTTCAAACCATCTGTTCCTTCTCATGAACTATTTTGGCTATTAAGGCAGTAGGGACTGGTGATTAGGGCTGGAATCTTGACCTAGAATACCAAGATTGATATTCTGACTTTGCCACTTTCGAGCTTTGAAACCCTGGCTAAGCTACTTAACCTCTCTGTGCCTCAGTTTTCTCATGTATAATAACAGTATTTATTATTGTTGTGAAAGGTATACTCATGTAATTAATACTCTTTAATGCAAGTTGTGATAGTTTAACACAGGCTGTGTGAATTCAAATAACAATGTATGCAGAGAGTTTAAAGAGAGCCTCATATGTAATAAATGTTCAGGAAGTAATAACTGTCACTGTTCTTATTATTGCCTTCTCCCCTCTGATTATTTCTTAAGATAGGATGAGGGTTTAACAAATAATTTGCATGTTGTGGGTTAATACTGAGAGGCAATGGCCCAGATGTCTTCTTAGTCCCCTGGCTTAAACTCCTTCATTTGGCCTTATCAGTCAAGGTCACGACCTTGAAGTCCTGCCCAGGTGCAGTTTCAGTGAGAACTGAGCTTGGCTGGCACAGACTGTATGAGATAAGAACATGAAGGGGAACCCAATTATGTTGTGACTGTGAGATATGTCACTGCTGGCTACTTTTCCCTTGGCTAGCTTTCAGTAGCATCAAAGGTCTCCTTTAATATTCCATCCCCCTGGCAAAAATCAGAAAGGCGTCAATGAAGACTGAGCACAGGCTCCTCGGGTAAGAAAAATTTGAGAAGTCTCCCTCCCACCCTGATTGGACCTTGTTCTTATATACCTCCCCCAGCTTTCCTACCAGGTCCCAGTCAGAGGACTCTCTCCGCACGGAGACTAGTGTTGTGATCAATTCTGTACACCTGGCCTCTTCTGAAGCACTTATAGCATGAATCTTGTCCTTTTAAAAGATGCCATCAAGAGGTGGCTATTACCAAACCAAGTCTGTCACTTAAATAAAGATCGAGCCCTGGAAGCGAGAATCACTTGAGGTAATAACTCTTCTTGCTGTTAGGAGAACTCATGACACTCACCATGCGCATTGGGTTGGAAAGTCATTAAAACTGCAGAAGCATGTTGTGTTACAGTGCACTCTGTCATGGAACCCCTAGACTCCTCCGCCCCCCAACGCAACATAGGCTGGTAAGCGTCACAAGTCTCGGAAGTGCTGCCGGCTTATTAAACAGCAAATATTTGTCCGATGGTGCTGTGGGCACCGGAGGCCACAGGGGATGTATGAGAACCATTCTGCATGGCCACGTGCTGTGCTCCTGATTTGGAATGAATACTGCAAGTCTCTCTGAAGTTTGATTTCCTCACCTGGGACACGGGGGGCAAATACTTAAGTATATTAGTTAGGATGCTTTCTTTGGGTGGAAGTTACTGAGTGCTTTAATAATCATGGGAAAGCCCATCTCATGGAACAGCAAATGCCCAGGTATGCCGGGAGCCAGGGCCTCCCTCTGCTTTGCTTGGCTCTGGCCTCTTCCCTCTGTGCTGGCTTCTGTTTCAGCTATAGACATTCCAGGCAAACATCTAGATACCAGAAGGTCCAGAGTAAGGAAGAAGGATGTCTCTTTCTATGTACCTGTCTTTCCTCAATGAGGAAAACTTCCCCTACCCCCAACCCTACCCAGCCAAGCTTTACTCAGGCCTCCCTGGCTTGAGCAGGGTCACATGACTACCTCTGAACCAATCACTGATGATGGATGCCATGACTGGTTTAGAGTATTCAGCACTTACTCCTGGGCTGAGGGCGGCATCACCTTTCCCTAGGACAGCGCGATAGGATAACAAACCTAAACAATAGCAGGACTTTGCAGACACGGAGGAAGCAGTAACTGGCTGGGGTATAGACAACCCACAGTGTTTGCTCAATACCCTATCAAATTCTACCATGAATATAGGAGATGGTGGATGAAAATGGCCCACCCAGTGCCTGGAAAGTGGCAATAATAATAGCGGTTGACATTTTTGAGGACTTATAATGTGCCTGTCACTTTACATAAATTCTCTGCCCTATAAAGTAGGCACCACTGGTATGCCCATTACAAATGGGGAGGCTGAAGCACAGGTGAGTTAAGTAACTTGACCAAGGCAGAGTCTGCATTGAAACTCAGGCAGTCTGACTTCCAAGTCCTACCCTCATGCATTCATTGTCTAAGACTTACTGGAATGGTAAGTCAAGTTCACCACCACATCTCTAGCCTAATCTCAAGAACTGTGTCAATGTTAAGTTCAGTGGGATTCACACACATGAAAAATTTGAACACAATACAATACAGCAGCTAATGACAATCTCGGTGGTATAATAGAGGATAGAAGTAACCCACCCACATGCTGAGCATAGGGAAGACAGTAGGGGATGATGCCATGTTAAGAACGCAACAGGGCCTGAGCCTTGGTGGAGGTGGAGGGAGGCAATGGAGAGCATGCCAGACTGGGGTAGCAGCTTATAGTTCTCAGGAATAAAAAGCTACTCTTATGTGACTTGGCCAAAGGGAAGTGGCTTTGGAATCTACTCGAAGGAGTGGAGAAGCAGAGTAGGGTTCCAGCCACATTAGACTCTGGGAGAAACCTTGAAGGCTATTTTGCTCACAAAACCTTGGACTTCTGAGCTGCATTACAGTGGACTTCCTGAGTCATACCACTTTTGTGCAAGGCAAACCAAATCCTATCAGTAAACTCTAGAGGTTTCCTAGTGTTCTCATAACTCATGCCTGTGGGCTCCAATCTGTAGTATTTTTTTAAGTTTATTTATTTATTTTGAGAGAGAGAAAGAGCACACATGAGCAGGAGAGGGGCAGAGAGAGAGGGAGAGAGAGAGAATCCCAAGCAGTTTCCACACCCTCAGCGCAGAGCCCGACTCGGGTGCTAGAACTCACGAACTGTGAGATCATGACCTGAACTGAAATCAAGAGTAGGATGCTTAACCAGCTGGGCCACCCAGGTGCCCCTCTATAGCACTGTAAACTTCTAAGAGAAGTTTGATATAGGTGGACAAGGCCTGGAATGCCCTGCTGCCCCCATCATGGCAAGATCTCCTATAGATTTGAGTTGGATGAAAACAGGTGCTCAAGTTCAAACTCAAGGTAACTGCACATATGCTCATCTCCCCAAGGATTACATCCCATGCCTGCAGTTTGGGGGCCCAAGTCTTCTGAATGACTGAAGATTTGGACCTAAGCCTCACATTCTTATGAAGAGTACCTTGGGCTTCCCACTCAGAGAGAACACGACAGTGTTAAACACTAGATGGTATTTCCCAGAGGAATCTGACTTGAGGCAGGGAATTTCTCCTTATGTGTTACACCTTTCTCTGTAGCACCAACTTTCATTCCAGGGAAGTATCTCCAAGAATATGTTCTGGGTAGCATTTCAAGTCATATTCTGTTCCTAGGTTGATGTGTTTCAATCATATTGCTAGGTCTAGATCCTATTGAGTGAGAGTTTTGTCTCTCATCAGGTCTTGTTTATGATCTTTTACTTTATGTGGTCTTAAAAGTACTTCCCAAATTCCTTTGAAATCTGATATTTAGGCAACAGGTACTTCTCTAGGTTAGCAAATTAGATCCAAGTTGGAGAAGGATGCTCTTTGTCATCAGAGCTGGAGTTTAAATTTAGAGCCTTGTCACTCACCACTGGGTGCTTCTGGGCCCAGGACTGAACTTAGGAGGCAAAGACCCCACAGGCCAGACAGCAAAATGCTCCATCCAGGCAGGGTGAGCAAAGCATAAGGAAGTCATCTAGATCATTCTTTGGCACCTAACTGGTGTTTTAAATGTTAATTTCCTCCCCTCTGTCCTTTTCCCTTTATGGGGAGCAAGGGAGGTTCAAATGCAGTAAAAGCGGAAGAGTCCTTGTGTAGTTTACAAGATGCTCGATTGTGTTGGAAGAGTCCTTGTGTAGTTTACAAGATGCTCGATTGTGCTACTAAATTGCTGTGTTCCTTGGGGCAAAACCTTTACCTTCTCTAATTCCATTTTTCTCATCTGCCAAAAGAGGAAGTTGGATTTGATATTCTCAAAGTCACCTGTATATTTAGAATTATACTTTTATTATACACTGTGTACATTCCCCAAGTTCTGAGTCACAGGAATTTCCCCAATTCATCTGTCACATCCAGGCTCCCCTGTTGTCTCCCTCAAGCAAGGAGGTGTGGCCTGGTTTCTTCTCTTTCAATTTGGCCAGGAGGACCCCTCCTGCTTCTGACCTGTTGTGAAATGGCTGCGGGCTGAGATTAACAAGTACCTACCGACCCCTTAGGGGGGATCTGGCGGGGACCCAGTGATAGTGATCTCAGAATGGTCTAGACTGCTGGCAGTTTAGTCAAAGTACCTGATAGCAAAGATGTCAGCAGAAAGGAATGTGAGGTCACCTTGCTCTGTGGTTTACGAACTGTGGTGTCTCAAAGACCTAAAGTTTCCTCAGAGCCCCTGGAGGCTAAGGGGACAGGGAGGCAGAAACAGATGGGCCCAGCTCCCCTCCACCATAGTGGGTTTACCTCTGGTTCACTTACTTCCCAGGTTTCTTCAAAAGTTTCTGCTGGAACAGTATATTGGCTGAAAACAAAAGAAAGCTGGAAAGTCACCAATTTCATCTTAACCCTTTCATTTTACAGATAAGGAAACTGTACTTCATACTTCAAAAGCCTAAGAATGATTCCTATACCCTTTCCAATCCCACTTTCAGGTAAGTTATCCTAAGAAAGGATTGATTTGTGTAAGTGTCAAGAATGTTTACCATGCTGTGGTTTAAAATGGAAAATCAATAATGCCCGCAAGAAAGGAGTAGTTGAACAAATACTGGTACATCTCTAAACATGGCATATGGGGAAGTCCCATATATCATAGAAGGAAATTATTTATATGGAGGATCATCTACAGTTGACCTGTGGCACTCACCTGTCCCTTCTCTCACCTACCAGCTCTCTCTCATGCATGACCTCTACCTCTGCCACCAAAAGAATAAGTATGTCCATACCACTGTCCTATCCAACTGTCCCCATGCTTCCATTACCAGTGCATGGGAAGTCTGCTGGGTTCTTGGCAAAACAGGTAACTCCAAGCCATATTTTTTCCTGATCCTGAATCAGCCCTGCATGTGCCCAGAAGCACACAGTCTTTTTAAATGGTTCCATCCATTTCTGGCCACCACTGCCTTCCCCACAGGTTTCAAGTCCAATACTTCAGCCAGAACTAGAATAGACCTCACAGAACCTTCCGTTCTCTCTTTCTGATTTTACTTTTCTCTCTTCCCACAAAATAAACCAAAAATCTCCTCCTTATTCCTCATATTATAACAAAAAACATTTTCCCTGGATCTTGTCAATCTACTACCTTACGTGGCAAAAGGGACTTTGCAGGTAGACATGAAAGATCTTGAGATGGGGAGGTTAGCCTTGTAGGCTCAGTGTAATCACAAAGGTCCTCATAAAATGAGCCAAGAGGGACAAAGCCAGAAAAAGGTGATGTGACAATGGAATTAGAGATCAGAGTGCTGAGCTGTGAAGATGGAGAAAGTGACAACAGGCCAAGGAGTGCCAGCAGCTTCTAGAAGGTGGAAAAGTCAAGGACACGGATTCTCCCCTTGAGCCTCCAGAACGCATGCAACTCTCAACATGTGAGTACAGCCCATAAGACCCTTTTTTGACTTGTGACCTGCTAAATGGTGAGGTTATAAATTAGTGTCATTTTCAAGTCACTAAATTTGGAGTAACTGATAGCAGTAATAGGAAACGAATACTGGAAGTTCAGGAATATGGTTGTCATGCCAGGAACAGCCAAACTATCCTATTGTATCATGGTCAGGGCAGAGTAAATATTCTTTTGCTTATGTGTGTTTCTTATCTTTACTAAAATGAACATTTTAGTAACAAAAAATGACAAGTTACTATCTTCGAAAAGAAAAGTCTGATGGACCATTGCCTTACAGTCCTAGAAGGGAGCTGGCCCGATGGCAACAGTGGGGAGGGGAAAGAGTCAATGGGAGATCCAGCATGTGGTCTGGAACATTTCTAACACCCATTATTCCCAGGGCAACAGTGTACAGGAACTCTTGAGAGATGGCTAAAACAGCCCTCCAGAGCACCTGGCTTTCCCCACACTGAATGGAGAGGATAAGCAGGCACAGAAGAACGAGAAAAAACTGAGAAAAAAATGCATTAGGCAAAAACAGAAAAAATTAAAATATTATGTGAAAGTGAATCCTCAGACATTTTATGAATCTGTATGAAGGAGGCAGAAAGAGCAAAGGTCAATCTGCTGGCTACGCTGAGAAGATGCATGGCATGGAGGGATGTTTGCAGCACCTTTTTCTAGCAGATTCTGTGGGGTTCCTTCCATCAGAACATCCCATCCACACCCTTCCAAGAAACAGTCCTTTCTGCAGGTTTTTCCTAGCCCTTTCTTTCCCACCAAAATCTGTCATATTCCAAGGACTTTCCAACTGTCAGATTTCATTAAGTCAATGTCATCAGGCAGAAAGGAAAGAGGTACGTGAATGATTATAGATCCTAGTTCTAGAGATCCTAGGATTCTAGATCCTAGTTCTAGAGAAAAGAGCTATAAAAGGCATTCTTCGGGGAATTGAGAACATTTGAACAGGATATGGACAACTGGGGGGAAAAAGGACTATAGACTAGTTATTGGATACTATTATAGAATTATTGTTGTAAGTGAAAATTATGGATATGTGGGAGAGTGTCCTTATACTTAGGGGACTTAGGCTGATTGATGTACTTAGGGATAAAGCATCATGATGTCCGTAAATTATTTTTTAAAAGAAAGCAAGCAAGGGCACCTGGGTGGCTCAGTCGGTTGAGCTCCAGACTTCGGCTCAGGTCTTGATCTCACGGTTCATGGGTTCAAGCCCTGCATTGGGCTCTGTGCTGACAGCTTGGAGCCTGGAGCCTGCTTCAGATTCTGTGTCTCCCTCTCTCTCTGCCCCTTCTCAGCTCTCTCGCTCTTTCTCTCTCTCTCTCTCAAAAATAAATAAATCTTAAAAATATTTTTTAAAAGAAAGCAAACAAACAGGGCAAACTGTTAAGAGTTATTGGGACCAGGTGGAAGGTAGGTAGGTGTTCTGTGTACTGGTCTTTCAACTTCTCTCCATGTTTGAAATTTGTAACAAAAACTTGGGGAAAACACATACACACACATCTGCCCTAGACTGCATTCCAAACAGGGACAATTTATCTATTGAAAAGTGTTAATCTGCTGAATGAATTGTGCTCACACATTTTTTAGGGGAAATATTTTCTGGAGGAAGCAGCATGGTTAGTAGTAAAAACTAAATTCAAAGAAAAAAGATCAAGATTCCCGTTCTAGGTTTATCATTTACTAGTTCTCTAACTCGAGTAGCCCTATTTTGGGAGGTTGCAATTCATAAATATAACCATACATATGGCTCTTTCTATAGGAATTCCATTGGCTCTTTTTATGGGAGCCAATGAGTGAGGAAGCTACTTTTGTGCAGAGGTACCCCGATGATACCGTTATGTGTCCACCTGGTTCATAATGCTGGCATCCTGGCAGGGGAGGGGTTCTCTGAAACCTCTGTCCCCAGCCACATGCTCCTGAGCTATGGTGACAAAGTATTTGCCCTGCCCAAGGTACCATTGCCCCACTAGCAGGAGATGGATGGGCGGCCTGGGTCACCTGATAGCTGGAAATGGCTTTGAAATTATGAAATGTCAAATAATATCTAGAAGTAGAAATATCCAAATCATGTGGGAAGGGGCCATCCCCGTGGACAAAGAACACCAGACATCCACTAAAACAGTTTGTTTTGGAATAGTGTCCATTCATCCTCAAAGCACCACAGTCCATGTAAGATAAAGAGAAAGCAGATACGTGGGAGTCCACATCTGTCATTTTAAGTCAGCCTCAGAGGAGTCAGGCAATGTCAGCATCAAAGAAGGAAAGAAAAATAAAGATTTTACTAACCAGAATTAAAGCTCCTGAAGGAGTTTTGCATGTCCGTGTTCTCCCTAGAAATTGGTTGAATTGGATTGAGTTTTTTTACTCTTTGCCAGAGTCAGGAATAGGATACAGGCCTCTTCTTCTAAGTCACAAACCTCAAAACTCATTTGTTATCCCCAAACATAAACACTTAGCAAATACAGAAATAATTATCTATCTCAGAAATTCTATTCTGGTGGGTTCCATTTTTTATTCTGCCAAAGATCTTAAGATTTCTGAGGAAGTTACACAGGCCTCTAACTCCCCCTCTTTGTTTTTTATGTTGCAAAGTCTCTCTTTTACTTAATTTTAAAATTCCGAGATGATAGCTTTCCTCTTTTCTGTACAGGTAACTTCAATTGCCCTTGCTCCCTTCCTTGGGTCTGCTCCCCTGAAATCTGTCAGCACTGAACATCTATCACCACAGCACACACACCTGCAATGGTACACACCCTCAGACACACACACACACACACACAAACACATGCACCTAAACAGACTCATACATTTGAAGACCACGCTCAAATCCCAGAGGTTGAGATTGTCCTCAAATAGCGTGGGTCAGGCAGCCCGGGTGACTCTTTAGGTTAAGTATCCGACTCTTGATTTCAGCTCAGGTCATGATCTCACAGTTTTGAGTTTGAACCCCCGTTGGGCTCTGCACTGACGGTGTGGAGACTGCTTGGGATTCTCTCTCTACCTCTCTCTCTGACCCTCCTCCCCACCACCCCCCCCACCTTGATCTCAAAATAAATAAATAAACATTTGAAAAGAAAACTCATGGTTTAACCAGTCCCTCCAAACCTTATAAAATTATAACATCTAGATAAACTTCTCAAGTTTGGACCAACTGATGTGAAGAAGGTCAATGTCATATTTGTATTTATTTTTTTTAACCTAACTTATTGTCAAGTTAGCTAACATACAGTATGTATACAGTTATGCTCTTGGTTTCAGGATTCCCATGATTCATCGCTTACATACAACACCCACTGCTCATCCCAACAAGTGCCCTCCTCAATGCCCATCATCCATTCCCCTACCCTCCCCATCAACACTCAGTTTGTTCTCTGTATTTAAGAGTCTCTTATGGTCAATGTCGTTTTTTTTAAGTCTCATCTATAGAATATCTTTCAGGATATGGATTTTTGGTTTGTTTTTTTTTAACTTCACAGGACATGTATTAATTGAAGTTTCTTTTAGAATGTTGGCTCTGTCTACTTTGCTCAACTTCTCTGTATTAGTAGCAGCAGCATTTAAAAAGCATTTGTATCTCCAAAGTAGTGTTCTTCTTAGCAGTTGAACTCCTTGCTCCTCCAATCATGTACTTAGGCTTAATAAATAATTTCTCCATATATATGTTTTTAAAACAGTAAGCTTCATCTCATACCTCTGGAATTACTAACCTCTAAAAGGATTGAGTCTGGAATAATGATGTTTTACTGTATTGCTTATGTAACTGAAGATCAGGGTGTTCAGTCAAGATTAAGTGAGATGGGAACACCTGGGTGGCTCAATCGGTTAAGCATCTGACTTTGGTTCAGGTCATGATCTCACAGTTCATGAGTTTGAGCCCAGCATCAGGCTTCGGATCTTCTGGCTCTGCCCCTCTCCCACTCTCTCTCCCTCTCTTAAAAATAAACATTTAAAAGAAAAGATTAAGTGAGATTGGAAATTATCACAGATTCTATAAGTAGAGCACTGCCAGGAAGACTAAGATTTCAGGAGTGACCTGTCTAGTGTGCAAAGCAAAGAAACAAAGAACTGAACTAACAACCCACCACTGTTTACTTAAAAGCTAAGGAAAACACTATAAACCTCAAAGTCTGATGGTCCCTGACCTGCCTTTTGAAACTAGTTTAAGGGTATCCTGGCCTTTGCAGCTCCAGAGAAGGAGAAAGGAGGGAAGTATACCTCCGGGACCATCTAGCCCCTCCAGAAGTTCATTGTATTTCTGATCAGTGCTCTTTGGGAATTTTTTTCTCAAGAAAACAAGGTATGAAATTCAAGAGATTTTTGATGTTTATGTCCATAGTAAAAACGAATGGATTCTTCCAGTTTATATACACAAGTCCCTATTAAAAGACAAAAATGACATATTCAAGGTCAATACTAAAACTGCTCTTAGGCATCGAGTTGAGTACTTGCTTACCTAAACTATAAGACCAGACATGGCACACAGCAAGGGCTGCAGTAGGGATGATTTCCAGGATACACACAGTCTTTGATATGTCATTTTATTTTATTTTTTGTTACATGGGTTTCTGCCTTTTTAAGTGAAACAAAATGATTTAGCAGAGAAGGAGTGCATAAAAATAAAATTGTATAATGCAGATCAATTACGAAGGCTAGCCAGACTTTGCAAATACCTGCTAGAAACCAGGAAACAGAAATGAGATGAACAAAGGCAAAGACAAAAGTTTTACTACCTGTGACATAATCTTTTCCAGAAAGACTCGATGCTGTTTTGGTCAAGAGGCCAAATTTGAAGACATGATGCAATTCTCAATTTGTTACTGACTCACCTTGCAGCCTAAGACAAGTCACTTATCTCTATGCCTTGGGAAGGACTCTGGTGAGTAATAAACAAATAAAAATGGAAAGTCCTCTATGAACTAAGAGGCACCTCCTATCTACAGAAGTCCCAGGAAAAATTCAGGAAGATTTGGGATTCCCCACCCCTCAGCCCTGAAAGTCTAGAACTTTCCTGTGCTAGACAGTCCCCAGTCATGAAGACTCAGTCTAGCATGTTTCCAGAGGACTCCCACAACCCTAAATCTCCCCCAGCAAACCAGTGCATATTTAAACATTTTTTTTTAATTTGAGAGAGAGAGAGCATTTGGGGGGAGGAGCAGAGGGAGAGAGAGAGAGAGAGAGAGAGAGAGAGAGAGAGAGAGAATCTCAAGCAGGCTCCATGCTTAGTGCAGAGCCCAATGCCAGGCTTGATCCCACAACCCTGGGATCATAACCTGAGCCATAATCAAGAGTCAGATCCTTAACCAACTGAGCCACCCAGGCGCCCCACAGTGACTTAGATTTTTAAGAGGACTTTCTAAACAACTGCCAACATCAATTATATATAATTGTCCAGGTCCATCCTGAGTCCAACTCAGATTCCTCACCCCCTCCCCACACAAATACAAACTTCTGACATCAAAGCAATAACACTACAGCGGGATCACACCTGCCTGGGCCAAATTAAGATCCAGCATGTGCTAACCTTCCTCAGGGAACAAAGCCTCACTTCTGGGGCACTTGAAAAATCACAAATAATGGGCACTGACTGGATTTATCACAACATATGGCAATGCTTTTAACCGATTAATTTAAAATCAATTAAGCAGAACACTCAGTTGACTATTGACAGTGAGGTCTCTATCCATACTTACGAAGCCACAATGTAGACTTCTCCATCCAGCTGCACACTTTGCTCAGAGTTCAAAGTATCCTCAGTTTGATACAAGGTACAGCAAAAAAAAAGGGGGGGGAGGGGTTGGTGGGAGGACCAATATGAAACAAAAAAGACAGCTTTCTTTTACAGTAAATTTTGGCTATCATTTGGCTGGACGCTGAGATCAGTTGCTAATTAGACATGGAGGCAGATCAGTCTTGGTCAATATTTGCAGCAAATTTAAGCTTTGAGCTTTGTTTTTTAATCAATGCATTTCTAATTGTCATGTTGGTTGCTCTCTTGGGTGTGACTTTGTTATTCGTGAAACGCAAACTCTGTACTCAGGGAACACAGTTACCCACAAGGTTGAAGATACACCCTTCTTAGTGGGGCCGACAGAGCCTCATGTCCTACTTCCAAAACCAGAGGAACACAGAAGACGGACGATTCCAGCTCACTTTATACTTTCCTAAGCCTGCTCTCTGCCCAGAAGAGTTTCACTCCTGTTCCTATGACAAAGAATCAGACTGAATACAAAGACACTTACACCCCACGTGGGGTGGGGAAGACTGGGCTTTGGCACAGAGCAGTGGGATGGGGGTGAGAACCCCACCTACTGCTTGTAAGTTGTGTGTGAAATAAGTTACTTCAGTACTTCTTAAATATGAATAACGTATGACCCATTTTAAAGGGAAAATTGTTTTATCTAGATTCTTAACTATATGTCTACAGATGGCCCCCATTTGAGAAACACTCACCCCTATTAATGTACGGTGATTTTCCCCACTGCACACATGCAAGTGCATCTATTAATATTCAGGAGTTTTCATTTCAATCCTATACTTATAACAGTGCTTTTTTGAGTGTGTATTAAACAGTTTTTGTACCCAGAAAACCACATCCTTTGACTGGTCCAGTCCATTTGAATCTTTCTATGAACTGTTTTTTTCCAGCTTTTACCCATGTATCTTTGTACAGGTTAAATTATTAAGCAGTAACGATGCTGACACGGTGCCAGGTACACAATAGGAGTTTTAAAAATAGTGGTTGCATTCCAAAACTAGCTTTAGCATTTAGATTATTGCCATTCTGTTTGCAATGCCAGCCATTTGAGAGGGAGCCCGGTGTTGGAGTTTAATTAACTCCGGTCCTTTTTCAACAGTTCCTTTCAAGCACGCAAAGGCAGACTTGAGGAGTGGTGTTAATTGAGTCACGTCTAAAGTGGAGGGGATTTAAAGAGCTCATGGGGGGACTCGTCAAGGTGTGAAGCCTCTCAGATTCTGTCCAGGCAACAAGATTAAGTCAGACTTGAGAACCTTATTTATCCATTGGCAGGGGGTGGGGAGAATCAGAGTAATTTCCTGAGTGTCCTACTTAGTTCAGCAAAGCACTTGTTCTTCCCCCTCCTTACTTCCACATCCTCCTTTTCTCTGAAAGACTCTCCCCTCCCCTCCCCTTCCCTGGCCCTTCACCTCCTCTCTCTGTTTGGCTCACTGTTCACCTTAACCTTTGCATAGTAGCCTAGACCTCACTTCCTCTAAGAAGCTGGTTCCCCATGAATCAACAGCTAGGGTACTATCCCTTTGGGTGTCATCACATAGCACTTACTAGGTTCTGGAAGCATTCACTTTGTATGCCCACAACTTGGCACCGACTCATCCCTTAGCGGTTGCTACGTGCTAGGTCTCGGCCATGTCATATCATCACCAGCAAAGTTCCATGAGGTAGGCCTTGTTTGTATCCATTTTCACAGACATGAAAATGGAGGTCTAGAAAAGTTAACTTGCTCAGGGTCACATTACCGGGAGGCATGAGGGCTGAAATGCGTGAAAAATATACTCTTTGACTTTATATATATATATTGAACAAAGCAGATTCACCAGCAACTCACCTTTGCTGGTCCCAGCCTCTGGTTTTTTAAAGCCACTCAGGCCAGAATCAGAAGGTAAGCTCTATGTCAGAATGATTCAAAATAGGATTTATTTATTGAATAGATGCTTGTGCATAATACAAAAATAAAAGCTACAAAAGAGGAAACAATGAAAATTAAGATTCTGCCCCACCCCAACTCAGAGCCAGCTAGATGCCTTTTCCAGAAGTAACTATGAAGATCTATTGTTATCACGACAGGTAGATCTAGAACTATATTTTATAAACGATGAATCCAGCCTAGTAATGGATCAATGCAGTGGGTCCAGAGCAGCATTCATTTTTTAAGGTCATTAAAAAGATATATTTGAATGAGCACTGGGTGTTGTATGGAAACCAATTTGACAATAAATTTCATATATTAAAAAAAAAGATATATTTGAAAGGATTATGTTTCACACAGCTTGTGTGTTGGTTTTACACATAGTGTAAATGTACATCGGAGCCACAGAGTGTAAAATGTAACTTTACAGTTCTCATCACAAGGTAATGTTCCAAGCAGTCTGCAAGCCACTCACCTGGTAGACCTAGAAGTTGGAAATTATGAAAGCCACTCCCACATAGAACCTCCATCCTTACCTCCCATGAGTCACTTTGGAACCCAGAAACCTGAATGACCCTAATGAAACAAGTCAGATCCATTTCTTCTCTGTTCAAAGCCCTTCAGGGGCGCCCGTCTGAGGAGGGCAACAGCTATGAGGCAGCATGTATTTCTCTTTGTTTGTTGTGTTAGCATCCTAAAAAAATATATATTCCAAATCAAAAATATGGGCTGCATAATATAAATAAATATGGCTTTGTGGGGAAGGGGCTCTGGGAAGAGACTTCACAGAGATCGGCAGCATCCTTCAAAGCGGCTGAAATTAAGAATGGATATTCACAACTAGGGTCTGTATATGAGATGAGCCATTTTAAATACAGGACATTCGTACAATTCCCCTGGAAGAATTCTGGGCGTACCTGAAGGAGAACACTGCCCAGAACAGCTGGCCCATAGACAGAGAGGCTCCCAGGGAGGCAGGACTCTGCATCCATGAGAGGATGCCGAGAACCAAGAAATGAGCAGGGGTCCCACACAAGCCCCCAGTCTATAGGCACGAAGCAAGAGGGGCTGCTTCTTGTGTAGGCAATTCCTGCAGCCTTGGTCCAAGGTGAACGGCAGCAGGAACGCAGTGTCTGGTGTGCTGCTGCACGGGACAGCAGCACCATAACAAAATAATGAGGCCAATTCTCCGTGCCTCAGAAACAGGAGCAGCACTCAGCAGGAGAGTAAAGCGTGATGCCGCATCGGCTCCTTCCCTTCCCTCTCCATCCCTCTTCGCTCTTCTCTGGAGCTGTGGCAGCTTTGTCCTCTCAGTTGCATGTGGGGCCTCCACTGGGACACCTCATGCTGTCCCCAGCAGCACAGGGGTAACCAGACTCTGAAGGGGCAGCTGCTGGAAGTCAGAGTGTAAAATCGTGGTGCATTTGTTCATTTGTTGACTTGGTTACTGTCTGTCTGTTGGATTAGTGAGCTTGCATGAACAGGGATCTCATCTGTCTCGTTCTCTACCAAATTCTCAAGGCCACGGACAGCATCTGACACAAAGTTGGCAACCAGTGAATACATCTTAAACGGATGAATGTTCAGCAACAGAGAAAGTGGGAGCTGTGGTGGCCATAGGTTCTCCAAGGACAACTAGGCAGATTGCGAATGGTTTGTACCCCTCTGTACCTGGAAGGTAGCCCTGTATATCCCCTCTAGGGTGACTTGACAGTTTGCCATGCATATGGTGTAGCTGTGCCTTTGTGTGTTTACCAGGTGAAAAGAGACGGCAGGCAGAAGGAAGTTTACAAGCAAAAGCACCAAGGCTTGTAAGAACACAGGGCACAGCATTACCAGGAGTGATGGAGGTGCCGCCTAAGAGGTCAGGTGCCTGGGAAGGCATGGCTAGAGGCTAGGCTGGACAGGTAAGGTCCGGTTGTGGAGACACACACCATTAACAAGTTTGCACTTTATTCTGTAGCCAACCCGGGATCCCTTAGTGGTTTGGAAGCAGACTAATGACGTGATCAGGTAACTCTGAAAGCAATATGAAAGAAGGATCAGAGAAAAGGAGGTTCTGTAAGTAGGGAAGCCAATTATGAGTCTATGACACATGTCCAGATTCAGAGATAATGGGGGCTGAGATCAACATGTCACCATGGAGATGGCCTCTGGGACAATGAAAAGAGGTGACCAGTTGGAAATGTGAGTGTGAATGTTAGATCAAGGTTGAATATTCAGACCGAAAGTCACATGGGTCCTGTTGAAGTCATGGAAGAAAATAAAAACGCCTAATTTGAGTAATGTATCATTTAGAAAATCTGATGAAAATTGGTGTTTTTAGTTTCAGAGGCTTTGCACATACCCACCAAAAAAGCCAAGTAAAGGTCCATGGACATCAGTTAAGAACACCTGATTGAACAGAGGAAGAATGACGGAGCCCCACCCTCTCTCAACGACTACAGTTGGTATTGGCTACAGCCCATCCGAGAGGTAGGAGAAGAAGACAGGACCAGAGAAATGGAGAACTTTGTTCTTGAGGTCAGAGGTGCCTCACACAACAAACACCAGGGAGACTAACCACATAGCAGAAGATGAATAAAGAGATAGAGCTCACTTCTAATTTTTTACATGTTTAGAAAAGATAAATTGTTTACGTAGAAATGACCAGAAAGCCTCATCAAAGAACTCAGGTGGGTTCAGACACAGTCAGGTGCAGGTGGAGTGCAGCACTCTCAGGAAGCCAGAGATAAAGACGTTTCCCAGGCAGAAGCAGGTCTCTTTCTTCAGTAAACTCAGCAAGACTTGCTTACCGACTGAATCACTAATAATTTCTACACTTCTATACGTAACAGACTCTGGTGTGCAGGTGTGTGCAACTGCCTACATGTGTGTATACACCAAATATATACACGATACACAGTATTGTGTGTATACACCAAATAGCATATTTATCTATATATGTGGATATGAACACATATTTACATATAATTTTTCATTTACATAAAGGTATGTTTATCCACTTAGCATATATACATATGCATATGCCATATAGTCTAGAAAACTGCCATAATGTAATATTTAATAAATATCCACATGCTCCTTCTATATACATGGCTTGGACTGAGGACACCTTGGCTGTGACCCAATGTTTATGATGATTCGCTGGAGAAATTTCTTTGTGGTCTTACTATTAAGAAGAGTTGATATTCTCTTGAATAATTTTTTTTGTCTTGCACGTGACAGAAATTTTACTCTAGACCAAGCTCCCTTTTGAACATGACTACTAGAAATCTGGGAGACAAATTTTGGTCCCAGTTGTAACCAAGTGCATGGGGATCTATGTGGTGCGTTAAAAAAACAAAAAAACAAAAACACGACTTTCACTTCTGGCTCCATTTTATATGCCTTATTTTTCACTTTTCGTTTCACTCACTTCTTTCTGTAGGTTATGTGCCTTTGTAAGCTTTTCTTTTGGCATATAAACATGAAGAAACATAGAAATGACATCACAGAGGGAGACTTTAAGGTCCAGAACATTATCGCTGGGAAGAAACCTATTATTGTGGCCGGAGTTAAGGCATGTAACGATGATAATGGGTGTGTTATTAGGACAGCCCAGCAGCGATTACAGGGAGTGAGACAGATCTCAGCCCAGGTCACAGTTCTCTCTGCTGTTAACCAGTCGTGTGGTGGGAGGCATCTTATTCTCCATGTCCTCTCATCTCGAAAACAGTGACTTCTTGGGATTTGGGGGGATGGCTTAAACGAGGCAACGTATAGAAAGCACTTTAGCACAACGCATTCCATCAGTTAGCTACTGTTACCATCACTATCTTTTGGACAAGCAGAGCTAGGTCGCCATTCCTGGCTCGGTCCGCTGTAAGAAAGTTCTCTCCCCCACACACACACACTCCCCGCATCTCCCACACCCACAGTTGCCAGGCGGCCAGCCGTCTCCCGCCAAATACGGATCACACTTCTGGAGCGCACCTCCGCTCCCGCCGCCTCCCGCGGGAGTGCAGGGCGCCAATCTCCGGCCAAAGTCCCGCAAATTGCTACCAAGAAGGCCTGGGAGGCGCGGGCTAAGGCAGATCCACACCTGAGCGTTAGCTCCTTACCCCGCCCCGGCTGCCCTCTGACACATACAAGGGGGCCTGCGAAGGGCCCCGGGGTCCTCCGCGAGGCCGGACTGGAATGCGGGGGCGGGGGCCCCAGCGCGCCGCCGGGCTCGCACCTCCCCCGCGGTGCCCCCGGAGCTTCCCCAGCCCTCGGCTCCCCTTCAGACTTGACCCGGGGGCCGGGAGCGGCGGGCGGCGCCGCGGGGCGCTCGCGCTGGATGGGGGCGGGCTTCGGAGAGCAGCCCGAGAGCGCCACACATTTCCTACACCGATAGCATCAGCGCGTGTCAGGTGGTTGGTGCGGGCGAGAGAGTGCGCGCGCGCGTGAGGGCGAGAGGGCGCGCTCACAGAAACTTTGTGCCTGCGGGTGCGCCTCGGGCGGGCTCGCCGGCTGCGAGAGCGGCGTGTGGGCGGCCGGGGGCGGAGGGGCCCGGCAGGCGGCGGCGGCGGTGGCGATGCGCCGCGCCCCGTCGAGCCCGTCCCGCCGCGCTAGGTGAGGCGGCCGCGGGAGCGCCGGCCGCGGCCATGGGCACCCTGGGCAAGGCGAGAGAGGCTCCGAGGTGAGTAGGGGCCCGGGGCCTCGGCGGCGCCGACTTCCTTCCTTGGGGCGGGCGACCCCGCGAGCCCTCTCAGGGGGCGGGGGGAGGAGGTAAGTGGGGCGGGCGACATGGGTGCCTCCTTCTACGGGAAGTTGCTGACCCGGGGTCCGGGCGGCGGCAGGCCAGGGTCTCGGCTCAAGCCCGGGGAAGCGGGCGGCCGGGCAAGAGGGGCGGGGAGCTGGGTCGTGCGCGCCACGAGCTCCGGAGTTGCACCGACGGCCCTCCCCACCCGGTCCCGGCTCCCCGGCGTCCGGCACCTGGGTCTCTCCCACTCGCGGACTTTCCGTACCACCCGCACCTGCGGCGGTCCCGGGGCTCCGGCAGCGCCACCTGCCGGCCTCTCCCTGCCCTGCGGATCCGGGGCAGGGCCCGGAAAGGCCAGTTTGCAGGGAGCGAGTGGCAGTCCCTGAAACATACGGCCTTCTGGGTGGAAACTATGCGCCCCTCCACCCCCACTGCGATTCTAGAGAGATGTGTTAGGAGCGTCTCGAAGATGAAGTTAGTGTGGTAGTGCAAAGTCTTTTGGCAGGGGAAAGAGGCCTGGGGGGTGGGGGGGGGGGTGGCAGGCAACTTTGAGTGTGCCCCCTTAGAGCAGGGAGGGCCTGGGCACAGCACGCCAGTGGGCTCTTCCCAACTTCCTCCACGTGGACTCTAGTGTGACCGGCCCGCACAGACATGCCCGCGAGAGGCAGGAAGCTTTGCTCTGCTGGACTTTTTGGAGCCGAAGGTTCTTGGCCCTTTCTGCACTCGGGCACCCTGACGGTGTTTGCCCCAGGGTGCAGCCCTGCACCTTCCCTAGATTGAGGGGAGGGGTGTCTGTAAGTTAAATTGAGTATACATTAGAGGGCTGAGGGAGAGGACAGGACTGGAAAGAATCCTAACCAGAAGCCAACCAAAGCCATCTTCTGCAGAGAAAGTTGTGGAAGTCTGTGTTCTCATTCCTCCGTGTCATCGCTTAACTCACTCTTCTTGGCTAGTTTTCCTAAAAAGTTCAACCTGAAAGTGTGTGCCCTCTGCTGAGGCACCTGTGCTGGAGAGGATTTCACCTGAGCCAGGTCAGAGTTTCCACCGCCTCCTTGCTTCCTGAGGCAAATTCCATGCAGCCTTGGCCACTCATAGTTCTCAGAAAACCCCTTCAAGTTAATGTGTTTCTCTCTGGCCTTATTTTTTTATTTTATGTTTTAATTTACATGGGAACATTTGGCTCCAGTCCTTTAAAAATATGCCTTTGGAGACTTAGAGTATTCTTTCTATGATTTTTAAATACTCTTTGATCTACCTATAATGAAACATTTTGTACATCCTTATCTGTAGACCTTTCACCAGAAGACCGAGTGGTTTGAAGGTTTGTCAGGAAGCAGCAGTCAAGAGACTGAGCAGCCAAAGAGCCGAGTTTCCTACTTTATGGCGCAGATAACCCTATCTTCCCAGACCTCTCGGGATGCAGTGTGGTTTTTAGTGGCATCACTTCTCCCTGGTGTCTTGGGCCCAAACTGTGCGTCTCTTTGGCCTCCATTCTCCCAGATTACATTTCTCACTTTCCCTTCCCCCTACCCTAAATACTCCCTTCACACTCTTTTTCTTTCTGTGTGGATCTACCCTTAGTTCCCTCTTAGTTCTGATAAAAGCATCTGCCTCTAAGAATCACCTTGTGAGCCAAAGTGGTTTCCCCTACGGCTGACATTAGGGAGCATTACCAGAATTAGAGCCAGCGCACTTTTCAGAATCCTCAGTGGTCGATGCCACCAATCGAGAGAGAAAATGGAATGTTTCCTGGATCCCACAGTTGAGAGACAGAGATTAACACCTCCCAGCCCCAGGGGAAAGAGCTGTATATGGAGATAGGGCCTGTGGCCTGTGGTTGAGTCCAGTGGCCGCCTGTCTTTGGAAGGCCTAAGAGAAAAAGACGTCTCTTGAGAAGGACTTCGTTTTCATCTTTCCCGCCTTTGCCTTGGTGGGGGTCTTCGTGGTGGAAAGGCAGCAACGGAGGCAGAAGTGTTTCCAACACTGGACAACGAGCACCAGGTTTAGAGAGTTGTCTGTACTTAGAGGAGGGGAAGGGAGCCTAGCCGGCGAACAAAGCGTGGGGCGCAGGAGGCCCGGCTTCTACCAGCCTCTGCTCCAGTGGCATTGCCTTTCTGAGCCTGGACCTCCACATATGTATATGAAAGTTTGGAACGTGACCATCAAGAGCCTGCCCAGCTCTGAAGACTGTTCCAGGGGCCCACAGGAGGGTATGAGGTGGAGACTTTATGTTATCAGCTATGCTTTTGGATGATTTTTGAGTCTTAAACTTTTCAGCCTCTCTGTGGCAGTCTCCTTCTAATTCTAATGTAGTGAAAGTTGTATGGTCCCAAGCACAGTAAATACCTATCAAATAAAGCCAGAGAGGCATCAGGTACAAATCTCAGATCTAGCACATATGAGCTGTACAGCCGTGGCTATGTCATTTAGCAGCTTTTAGATTCAGTTTCAACTTCATGTAATGGAGGTGATCTCTTTCTGGGGTATAGGCTTTAAAAATCATTTAAACCTCCCAGTACAGTGCATGTGATATCATAGGTGCTAAGTTCATTATGGTCATTATTACTTTCTCTTGATTTCAGATACTGATCTGATCCTGGGGTTATCACAGGGCCTGGATAAAAATCAGTCATGGTCAGAAACTTAAGTCCTGTAACACCAACTTGATCTTTCAGAAATTACTTCCTTGGGTTAGTAGATTCTGGGTAGCCAGTTGTTGATGCAATTTCACTGGGCCCACCCCAGGCCAAAAGCAGAGTCCAGTGGTCACTGCTGGACCAGCGCCACGGAGCTAGTTTGAAACAGATCAGAGGGCATGGTCTTCCCTCCACTAGTCTGGCTGCGTACCGGGTGGCCCATAGTTCAGTACACTCTCTTTTAGTAGAGAATCCATGTGTGCCCCCAGCATTTCATTTTGATCAAAGCATTTCAGCCCCTTCTGAGGGATGAGATTATATCTTACTGGAGCAGCTTCCCCCAACACTCCACCTGGAACTGGTTCTCTCTCTTCTGAGAACATCACGCTTCTTACGCTTGACACCCACAGGACACTTAAGATTTATAGAGCTGTCTTTTCATGGTGTAGGTCTGGTTCTCCAACTAGATTTTTGAATTAAGGAACGTCTAGTTTACCTTTCTACAACAGCAGCAATAACTAATGTAAGGAGTAGGTCTTACAGTTTACAGAGTACCTCACATGGACTGTCTCACTCCAGTCCCCTTCCCCTCTGGCCTATCACAGTGTCTTACTAATAGAATAAGTACTTATTAACTAATGCCCTTACATGTTTAGCAAAATACATAGTGAGTAGCTAAAGTTATGGATCTGAGGCACAAATTTTTTTGTCTCCTCTTCGGTCGTAAACTCTGAAATAACCAAAGCCACAGAATTAATGATATGTTCAAAGAAGTTAACCAGCTACGACACCCCTCACTATTAAACCTGAAAAGATTATAGATATGCATCTGTGTGTTTAAATAGGAAAGAAAGTAAAATACTTCATCATTTTGCAAACAACTTGACCTGTACTGATGAGGTCATGACCAAAGACAAAAGCTAAGTGAGAGAGAACATAGGTGACCTGTTGGATTCCTAAGCCATTTCCAGATCCAGACTCCTTTTACATTCAGTTCCGAAATAAAGCTCACATAAGCTCTGCTTTTTTTTTTTTTTAAATCAGTATTCCCCAATTAAGGACTTGATAGAATAATATTTAGTGGTAAAAACTGACATATAATGATTGCCAGTATTATCAACAATGGAAAACAGAATCTTCAAGATTTGTGAGAAAGGCAAGATTAGCTGAAAATCTGAACACCTCCACTGTAAATCCTCTCCCTTGCACATGGGTCTTTAGTCTTTGACTTCTCCCCTAAAGTTCAGAGGTGTTTTTGAGACCACCTGACCTTCTGCAGCATCTCTGGTACTGCTCAAGATGAATGAATTCAGTTGAAGATGAGACCAAATGAAAAAATGCTTCAGACCCAAGTCAGTGGACTTCCAGCTAAAATATTGGTAGGAGCTAAGGACTACCTACATGGCCTGGCCTCTGCCTCTCTGGTTCAGGAGCCAGAGCCAGCACGCCAAAGCAGTTCTAATCCCAGACTGAAGAGCCCTCGTTGCAGCCCTGAAATCTCACCTTATTATTTGCTTGGGAGATGTCTCTTTAACAGCCAACCAGTCCGTTTGGTGCATTTGCCAAGTGGGAGGGGTATGTCTTCTATCAGCCCAACTCTCAGGATTAATTGTCTTATCTCTACTCCTTTCCTGCCCAATCTGCCTTCAGAGCTTGGAGCTGCCAGTCTGTCTGTCCCCTGGCTGCTTGGCTTGCACTCACTGCCTCCCCTCTTTCCCCAGGAAACCGTCTCATGGCTGCAGAGCTGCCACTAAAGCAAAACTAGAGGCGAAGTCAGCCAGCAGCCCCTTCCCTTCTCATCCCAGCCTGGCCCAGATCACCCAGTTCCGCATGATGGTGTCTCTGGGACATTTAGCCAAAGGAGCCAGCCTGGACGATCTCATCGACAGCTGCATTCAATCTTTTGGTGAGTTCACTAACTACCCACATGCATAAAAATCTATTACTTTGTTCTTCCTTAAAAAGTTGCTTTGTGGAATAGCAACCTGGATTGTATTTTGGCTTTAAAAATATCTTTTGAGCCTTTGAAATGTTGGAGACCGTGTGCAGTGCCTATGGCACATGACTGTGTGGGTGTAATAGGTCGTGATGAGAGGCGTGATTTCAAGTGAGAAAAGTTACGGAGGAGAGTTTGCATTTCCATTTCTCTTAGGATGGAGGTTGTTCCTGTGATGAGAAATCTCATAAAATGCTACTGTGCCTCTGGTGCTTTGACATTCTTCTGCCCTTGTGTTCGTACGGCACACAAAGACAAGGTTACGTGAGCAAACACTGTTATCAAACAGAAATTTGAAAGCCTTTGGATCATGTGGATGATAGAGTGTAATAATCCCCCTTACAATTGGAGGGTAGTTGTGAGGGACTAGGAAAGGACAGGATTTAAAGCCAGAATGTCTGTGACTGGAAGATACTGGTTAGGAAGTATTTGTGATTGGGGGTCAGGGATCTGGGCGGGGGGTAAGCAGACACACACATGGACCGTGAATTCTCTAGAATGCTGCCCTCTGTCATCACCATGCTCAGCCTGAAGGGTGCACGGTTTCATGCAGCTCACGAGCGGTTATCTGCAAAGATGCCCATTTTTAAAAAAAAATCTTATAAGCACTGTCTTTTTTTGGATTGTGATTTGTGAAATAGTGATTGAAAAATACTATATATTGGTTCCCCTCAAAAAAGGAATTATTAAAATCGATGGAAAATTCATAGATTTCCAGCATCACTGTTCCCCCCTCTATGCCCCCTTTGAACCCCTGCGTCTCCCACCAGGAAGCAGATGAGCACAGGTGGCTCAGCTCAGAAGTGGCTGCCCATCTCAGACCCTCGTGGAGCCTCCTGGGGGATGTAGGGGAGGCTCGACCCGATCCCAGGCAGCACAACACGCAAATCAGTTAGAATTCAGAACTAGGGATTCTTGGCTGGACATGTTTACCGTTGGGCCAGACCTTATTTATGGAATCGGGAAAGATTTGACATCTTAGGGATACTTGTTTAGTACACTTCAAGTACAAAATTGAGTAGTTCTGATGATTTCCACATTGGTTTAAAGCAGCAGTTCTCACATGTTGGTGCAGAATCACACGGAGGTTATCTTTTTTATGAACACAGATTGCTGGGTCCTCTGGTGGACCTGGGGTGGGGCGCAAGGATTTACATTTCTAACAAGTTCCCAGGTGATGCTGATGTAGCTGACCCACGTACTCACTTTGAGAACACTACATTATTGTTGTAGGCTTTTTAACTTGGAAAAGGGGCAGCACTTTTATTATTACTAGGTGAGCCTCAAATTTTAATTAAATTTGTATGTATTTATACTCTAATTTTTCAGTTAAGAATGACACGGGGAGTGGAATGAATGATTGTCTGTTTTAAAATAATCTTAGAAAATACATGGGCAAGGAGGTGAACCTAGAAGTCAGGAGACTAGTGGGCAGGTGGCTGTGAGGAGCCATTGTTCTTCCTGGGTCTTACTTTCAACTGGCTCCCAACTGGAATGAGCTGCAAAGTTCCTCACGCAGTCTTGGTAGTCCTACATACCAGTCTTTTTGCAGGGCACTGTTGCTGTTTCAGGAATAAGGATGTTTATTCTTTTTCCATTTCACTTTTGAGAAAATGGGGACCGGGAATGTATTTATCAGTAACTTTCTTCCTCTTGTGCCAATCAGGCAACTGCTGGCTGAGGTCAAAGCTGTTTTCCTAACCTTCCAATAATCATGACATCTACCTGAGAAATAGATGACCAGTTCTGAAGTCCTTCCCCAAAAGAACCAAGCCTAATCCACTCCCCTCAACAAATCCTACAGGGGCAAAAGATGTATTGTTTTCTGGAATATGTTGAACTGAAAAAAGTACCTTAAAACCCAAAACCTTTAAAAATCCCATAGAGTCCAAGAGTCTTATCCACTCTGAGGAAGCATTGATTAAGCCCCTAATGGCAACAGACACAGGCTAGGCAGTGCACAAGGAGAATTACTGTGACCAGACCCCTGTTCCAGTATCAGAGCTTAGAATACCTGAGAAATGCACCTTTCAAGGGAAAAAAGATAGATACACAAGGCAGGGAAATAATCTAAGGCATGTAGGAAGAATACATTCTTTACACATGTGGAGTTTTGAGAAAGTTCATTTCAAGGGTAAGGATGGATTAGGGAGAACAGCCACTGTTCAAACTCCTCTTTGGCCATGGGATTGCAGGGGGAAGGTGGGTAAGTAAGATCTCAAAGTTTTGCATAGTATGCATGCACGGTTTCCTGCCACAGAATTTATATGAAAGAGGTGGAAAAGAAAAGACATGCTACGTCTGGAGGGAGTGGGAGACAGCACGTGATTTTCACTCATGGGGTATCGTGGCCATGTGTCGCCAGGGAGGGGAGGGGAGCGGAGTTCGAACAACAGAGGTGAGCATAGCTGGGGATCATGAGTAGCTCTTGACAAAGAATAATCCGTGGCAGAGTGCCTGCCGGTGCTTCTGGAGGTCTCCTCGCAGGTGATCCGAAAATAGTACAGAGTGAGCCTTCTGTTTCTCTTGAACCTCTTCTTACTAGTTATTTTCCCATGTTTGTGTCGGAAAGTTTTGCTTTAGAAGAAAGCAGTCTAGCTTAGTTTTTTGTTAATGAGTTGAGATGTCTTATCATTTTAATGCCTGTGAAAAGAGAGGGAAATGGTACAGACATGTGGGGAGACTATTATTGGTTTGGTTTTGGTAATCTTGCACTTCAGACTCTGGTTGCAGCCACTCTCCCACCAACTTGGGGGGAGAAAAAAAAAAGGAAAAAACACCTGTTTTGAGAATAAAGACTAATTAGTTAATTTCTACTACCTTTTCAGCCGCACCTTCATGCAGATGCTTTGAGGAGGTTTGAATTACCTAAAGCAGTATGGTGCAGTATGGTTGCTATTAGCCAGATCTGGCTATTTACATATACATTTCAACTAATTAAAATTAAAGTAAATGTAAAATGTAGTTCCTCAGCCTCACCCGGCATATTTCAAGTGCTCAGTATCTGCAAGTGGTAGCTGCTGCTGAACAGAGTAAACAAAATATTTCCGTCATGTATGGCAGAAAGTCTGTTGTGCAGTGCTGGATGGGGTAGATGGTTGACTTGAAGGGGGAAAGCAACAGAGAGACCTTCTGGAAATTGTGGAACTTGCATATTTCTAGCATCTCTAGGTAATAGCCTGAATACTCGCTAAGGTATCATAGACATTTGGATTTAGCATCCTTACTGATGCCTCTCTCTTTAGTGTTATTAACTATTAATTACCACCCACACTGTTCTCAGAGAGAGGACTTATGACAATGCTTTTAAGGATGGGTGACCAGCACATACATATTAAGGGTAGTCTTGAAGGTCTCACAGCAAGCCTCCTATTGTCACATACAGGGTTACAGATCTGTGATTAGAAACTCAGAGCCTTGAGTCATAGTTCATTGCTTTAACCATGAGACAACCCACTCCCACCTTCTGTTTTAATTGGAGGTCATGCTTTACATTCTCAGCAAATTATTGCCCGTTAATCCACTCTTCAGCTGAGCATAATGAGGCAAATCATCACAACCTGGTACATTTATGTCAAACGTATGTGAATAACACCATCTGTTTCAGGGGTAGAAAAGACCTATGAGATCATCTGGTTTTTAATGTTTTTACTTTTTAAGAGGGCTGCCAGCATTTGGGGCCAAACGGAAGGCTTCTCATGTCCAAATTCACAAAACTTCCCTTGTTCCCTTCTGAATGCCAGACAACTTTCAGCAGCATGAGAAAGAAAGCTGTGAACGTGTCCCAGAAAGGGACCCTCAGCAAGGAACCCTCCTGCTCCCAGGTGGGGTGTAGGCGGACATTCAGCGTCTCTGTCGTACCTGTCAGTGTGAAGGGAAACGCAGCTTAGCTGATACCTCTATATTTATAGAGCGTTGTTTATTTTTTATTGGCGCTCCATATGTATTGGTTTTCTTTTAAACTCAAAACAGCTCTGAAATTGGAGGGTCAGGTGGTATTGTCTCCCCTGGACAAATGAGAAAATAAATTGGGCCTCTGAGAATTGATGCAATTTGCCTCGTGCCCTCAGTCTAGAGAGAAAACATGCTGCTCGAGTGCTTTTTCCTCTGTCCCCAGCAGCCCCTTGCAACCTGAGCTGGGGCTCACTCATACCCCTCTCCCAGGAAGGCCCCTCTTCATGCACTGGATACCTGCATGGCACATGGGACATGCCTGAACCCTGGCCCACCTTCTGCAGGCCTAGTCTCCCCCAGATTAGAAGTTAAACTCATTCAATATGAGGACTGTTCATTGGACCCCACATATATATGTCTGCCTGAAATTCTATCTTGAGCAAAGTGTTAATTAAAATTTCCCGTAGGTATTGTGCTAATGCTATACAAAGGCCTCCCAAACTAATAGGTATATTTTCTGCAGCACGGAACACTTAGATGTTAGACGTATTTTATAGACCTCAGCTTGTTAAGGGCAAAACACTACACCCACTTTTAAAAATTGGAGCCAAAGAAGGCAAACACACACTTTTTGGGACCACACACAGTTCCCTCTGTGGCAAAGGGAAGGCTAGGGATTTCTCACCACTCTGCAGGTTACAGGCTGTGCACCACAGTGAGGTGTCCAGAGGCAACAGGAACACAAGACCAGAAGCCAAGGGCCATGATATCGAAGGGCACTCAGACCCAAGGATGGGCAACTCCAAGGAACAAAGCCAAGTGTAGTGTCAAGAAGGGACGGAAAGCCATGTCCATTGTCGAACACAGGCCCTTTGTGAAGAAGACCCAAGGTGACCCAGTAGCCTCCTCAGTGGAACCCCCAGGTGCTTGGGTGTCACATACAAAGGATAGTCCTTGGGACACCCATGTTCTAAGGCTTCTAGGCATCAGAACAGCTCCAGGGCGTGCCTGTCATTAGCCCTCTGGAGCAAATTCACATCCTGTGATCCAGATGCTATTTATTCCAAGCAGTACCTTTGCTGCATCTTCGATAGGCTGGCATCACCCAGTGCCCAGCCTGGCATGTCCGCCTCTCATGGGTGTGAGGTACAGTGACTGCCAGGCTCAAGAAAGAAGGAGATGGGAAACCCCTGTCACTCGAATCTGTCTCTCCGCCTGGTGGTGTTGACGGCAGGCTTCCCTCTGTCCAGAGACATGAGGGTTACCACTGGGAGACATAGACAGATGGTGGACTGACGTTGGTTGAACACTTACTTCTTGTGGGCTGTAGGGTACTGTGCGTTTACCTGAACTGGGCCCGTCAATCTTTACAACAATCCTAATTAATAGGGAGTGGGAGCTCGGGGTGTCACATAACCTGGAGAACTTGGCCCAGTTCATTAGTTGGAGAGCCGCTGGGATCTGAACTGTGGTCATCTTGTCTCCGACGCTCTTGTTCGTTCTACTCTGCCAGAGGTTCTCCAACTTGACCATGAACAGTAATCATCAGGGGTGGGGTGTGTGCATTTAGATTCCTGAGGGTCAACTCCAGAGATTTTCATTCAGCCAGCAGTCGCTGTGGTTTTGATGGAGGTGACCCACGAACTGATGGTGAGAAATACTGTCCTACAGCACACTTGCTATCCCTTCTCAACTGTGCCAACTTCCTTCCAAACTTCCTGCCTGTCAGCGGTTTAGCCGTGGAAATAGACAGCGTGGGTGTTCCTTACAACTACAGTTTGGTTCTTTGCACTCAAAGGCAGCATTCCTCGCCTGCATTTCTGCCTTTAAGCCATGCTCAGACCAGTTTACTGGAGTGCTTAGGGCCCTGGACCCCGTTGTATGCTTGTCCCCCATAGGACAGAGCGTGGCTATGCTGGGAAACGGGAGAGGTGCTTCATCTAAGTACTTCTCCAGAAGTGCCGCTTTGCCAACAGATGTTTTAAGGCCAGTTGTTGACATGAAGGTTGTTGAGTCTGTGATGGAAACACATCAGGAAAGGATGTGAAAGCAAAAGCACTGTAATCAGTAGTTGACCGAAACAGCAGTGATTGGGCGGAGGCCACTGGAGGTGGTCTGAAGTGTGGGTCCTGCCCCAGGCCCTCCTCCTGGTGGTGGGACCCACCCTCTTCTGCTGGCGAGGTTACAGCTGCTGGATTTGGTGGCTTGTTCTGCAGGTAGTTTGGGCTACCACCTAGCTGGGGTTGTCCTAGAGAGGGAGACAACAGGGGAAGACGAAGAACCTAAGCAAGGCCGGCTTCACCAGCACCATACTCGGTCTAGTGCTGTTACAGTGTTGAAGCTCTTAATCTGCAAAAGCAGTATTAGATTCCCAGGAGTTTTCAAGCCAGTTGTTAGACACAACCACCATTAAAAACCTGAAATTATATTAAAAATGAAGGTAAGAGGGGCACCTGGGTGGCCTCAGTTGAGCGTCTGACTCTCAGTTTCAGCTCAGGTCATGATCTCATGGTTTGTGAGCTCGAGCCCCGAGTCAGGCTCTGTGCTATTAGCACAGAGCCTGCTTGGGATTCTCTGTCTCCCTCCGTCTCTGCCTCTCCCCTGCTCGCTCGCTCTCTCTCTCTCTCTCTCTCTCTCTCTCTCTCTCCCCCCCCCTCCCTCCCCCTCTCTTTCTTTCTCTCTCAAAAATAAACATTTTAAAAAATGAAGGGCCTCCTGGGTGGCCTCAGTTGAGCATCTGCCTCTCAGTTTCAGCTCAGGTCATGATCTCACAGTTTGTGAGCTTGAGCCCCAAGTCAGGCTCTGTGCTAACAGCACAGAGCCTGATGGGATTCTCTGTCTCCCTGTCTCCCTGCCTCTCCCCTGCACGTTCTCTCTCTCTCTCTCAAAAATAAAGAAACATTTTAAAAAATGAAGGGGCTCCTGAGTGGCTCAGTTGGTTAAGCCTCTGGCTTCTGCTCAGGTCGTGATCTCACGGTTTGTGAGTTCAAGCCCCATGTCAGGCTCTGTGCTGACAGCTCAGAGCCCGGAGCCTGCTTCAGTTTGTGTGTGTGTGTGGGGGGGGTCTGTCTGTCTGTGTCTCTGTCTGCCCCTTCCCTGCTCATTCTCCGTCTCTCTCTCGTTCTCTCTCTCAAAAATAAATATTTTTTTTTAATGAAGGTAAGAACCCTCAAAACTCATCATTTCCTAATGCATGACCACATTTTACTATTATTCTCTAGTCTCCCGAGGTTATGCCTGTGGTCCCCACACGGTATGAATGCTACACGGTGGTATGCTATAGTATATGCATCTCCTCCCCACCCCCTGATCCGTGAAGTCATGCTGGTTGCTTGAAATTGGCCTGGGTTTGGGGTATTTATACCATGGAATAAATGTTTGTCTACTAATCAGGGCTTCACACACACTAGTTACTAATCAGGGCTTCTGGTTGAACCCTGTCCCTGGAAAGGCCACTGTTACAGGTTTCTGAGCATAGCACTTACTCCCAGCTGCAGGGTTTACTTACATAGCAAGGTGTCTGTGGTAAAACAAGAAATGTTATTTTGTATCCCCTAATTAGGAGAAATAATATTTTGTCATCCTTTGGCTTCCTTCATGTAACAATCATATACAACAACTCCATGTGCTCTTCAAAGAAAAGGAACAGTTCACCTCAGCTTAGAGATAAGAAAATCAAATGTGGCTGAAGTTGAAAACTTTTCTTAAAGTGACAGTGGAACTTAAAACTAAAACTCAGTCTCACTCAGAAGTTGAAACTATTTGTTTTCATTTTTGCTTTTTTGGTTTACCTCCTCTAAACATTCCCCATGATTCAGCTGTCTCTCATTTCTGACCAGCCAGACCTCAGTTTTGTGACCTCCGTTCTCCACGTGTTATATGCTCTGTTTCTCAGTCCATCTATGTACTCATTTGCCTCCATTTCCCGCTACGTGGTAACAGGTGCTATTGGTAGTTGGATAGATAGGTAGATCCGTATTTATTTTATATATATATAGGGGCGCCTGGGTGGCGCAGTCGGTTAAGCATCCGACTTCAGCCAGGTCACGATCTCGCGGTCCGTGAGTTCGAGCCCCGCGTCGGGCTCTGGGCTGATGGCTCAGAGCCTGGAGCCTGTTTCCGATTCTGTGTCTCCCTCTCTCTCTGCCCCTCCCCCATTCATGCTCTGTCTCTCTCTGTCCCAAAAATAAATAAACGTTGAAAAAAAAATTTATTTTATATATATATATATAAAATATGTATATGTATAATATATATAAATATAAAATATATATATGTATAATATATGTATAAATAATTCCAAGCTTTTGTTGAATATGTTTTCATAAGTTTCTTTGCCAACTATATTTCCAGTTTTGTGAACTGTTCATACCCTTTATCACTCGCTGTTTAATGTTCTTATTATTAGAGGTTTGCAAAAGCTTTTTATTTATTTTTTAAACATTTTTTTAAACGTTTATTTATTTTTGAGACAGAGAGAGACAGAGCTTGAACAGGGGAGGGTCAGAGAGAGAGGGAGACACAGAATCCGAAACAGGCTCCAGGCTCTGAGCTGTCAGCACAGAGCCCGACGCGGGGCTCAAACTCACGGACCGCAAGATCATGACCTGAGCCGAAGTCGGACGTCCAACCGACTGAGCCACCCAGGCACCCCTGCAAAAGCTTTTTAAATGAAAAGCTCTTTGAATACCATTTGCTATAGGCATCCCTCCCACCCCAATCCTATTTTCATATTTTATGTTGGTTTGGGGATATTAATGTCTAAAAATTTTACATTTTTATGTAGTTAGATTGTACCACATGTTTAAAATCTTTTGCTTTATTAACTCAAATTTTTTTAAAAATATCCTTTTTACACAGATACAGTGAATGCTCCATTGTCATTTTAATCAAAGTTTGAATAAATCTATTGTATGATACAGTTCTATATCCCACTCTTGTGAATGATCAGTGAAAGCTTGTCAGGTTTTTGCTGAAGAAAAAGAAGCCTCCAGTTTTGTTTCTGAGACTCATTGGCTTAAAACCAGAGAGTCTGGACAGTCGCTTTGTCACTCAGGGCCTCAGTTTCCCCTCGCTATGATGGCGTTGAAGTGACTTCTGAAAGTGACAGTGTCTGGGAGAAGGTGTCATAAGGTCTTCTTGATCATGATGTTGAATGTGAATTTGAAGAAAGTTCTTTACAAGTAATTTCTATGTTTAAAGAAAATACTTTGTTCTATTTGAAGCCAGTACGCTTAGGGTGGAGACTTAGATAACCAACCAAATTTAAATCCATTTTTTCCTAAATTATTAATATAGAGTGAGTCTGTATTGTTCTTACACGTTTTTACTGTCATAAAATGTACAAAGCATAAAATTTACCACTTATATAGACTTTTAAACTATTTTAGTAGTAGTTAACTTGAGTATTTACTGTGAACAATATGGTGTTCATATTAATATGTTATAGATACATAGTATCACTTAATCCCCACCCTTTTATAAGTTCTTGTATTTACAAAGATCTGACACTTAGCTCTCATATTTACTTTTCACATTTCAATAACTTTAAAAATTATGTTCACTACAGAAAATTTAGAAAATACAGATGAGCAAAAAGAACAAAATTGCAGTCCTCCTTTCTACCACCAAGAGCAAGATAAGCACTATGAACGTTGTTTGGTATATCTCCCTCGATTCTCTTCCGTGCATGTTTACATGTACTGTAGTCTTGTTGACTTTTCTATGGTAGACTTACTGTTATTAACTCTTTGTTTTCCATAATTCACATTTTAAACAATTGTTATCTTAAAACCAATATTAGTATTGGTAAAGAGGTATGCTGGCATACAAAGTTGCTACTCAATCATCAAATTGATTTTTTTTTAAAGTTTTGCCATAATCCCTTCAAATGTGGGACATAAAGTTGAAGGTTGTTTGGCAAGTAAAATGAACCTAACAAGGATCAAGAAAAGTAGCTACTCATTTCTTTCTAATGCTAAGTGCTATAAGCATGACTGATTAGAGTTACGATAAATCAAGGAAACAAAAAAATGCTTCCATTAGCTTAAAATTCTAGATGTGAAGGTTTGTTTTGTTTTTAATGCACAGAGAAACTCAGATGGCTTTTGTTGAAGAGAAGCTTTGCTTTCAGAAACAATGAAAAAAATCTCCTGTCTTTATTAACTTTCTGAGAGAATCTTAAGAAGTAGCCACTGGGAAAGATACATAGCAGAAACACAAAGATGCCACAGTTTGGTACATCTGTGATTCTTCTGCAGACTAAGAGAGGTGGTGGGCAGTGGTGTGGCATAGGCCACGTTGAGTACTTTGGTTTTTTCCAGAGAGTGGTCAAGGGCCTTGCTGAGGTTCTTACCAAAATCTTGAAGCAGAAGATACTGCCAGGCTGGAGTTTGGATTGGAGGGATACCAATGATTAATTGAAGTGGACAAAAAAAGTGAGGACTTGAGGCACTATCCTTTTTTTTTTTTTTAATGACAGTTATTGTCAAATTGGTTTCCATACAACACCCAGTGCTCATCCCAACAGATCCCCTCCTCAATGTCCATCACCCACCCTCCCTTCCCTCCCTCCCAACCCCATCAACCCTCAGTTTATTCTCAGTTTTTAAGAGTCTCTTATGGTTTGGCTCTCCCTGTCTAACTTTTTTTTTTTCCTTCCCCTCCCCCATAGTCTTTTGTTAAGTTTCTCAGGATCCACATAAGAGTGAAAACATATGGTATCTGTCTTTCTCTGTATGACTTATTTCACTTAGCATAACACTCTCCAGTTCCATCCACGTTGCTACAAAAGGCTATATTTCATTCTTTCTCATTGCCAAGTAGTATTCCACTGTGTATATAAACCACAATCACTGAATTTACCCAAGGGATACAGAAGTTCTGACGCATAGGGGCACTTGTACCCCAATGTTTATAGCATCACTTTCAACAATAACCAAATTATGGAAAGAGCCTAAATGTCCATCAACTGATGATTGAGGCACTATTCTTGATGGGGGGAGGAAGAAGCAGAGATTGCCAGTTTCATAGTGAAGGAGACAATGGGCTAACCAGAGTAGTCAAGCGCTCAGAGATGAAGTCATCTGGGAATTTCCGGGGCGGAGGAGAAAAGGTAGCCATGTCTGGCTTCCCTTCACTGATCACTCTGAACCACCATCCAGGACTCATTTTTCTAAGTTTTTTTTTTTTTTTTTCAACGTTTATTTATTTTTGGGACAGAGAGAGACCGAGCATGAACAGGGGAGGGGCAGAGAGAGAGGGAGACACAGAATCGGAAACAGGCTCCAGGCTCTGAGCCATCAGCCCAGAGCCTGACGCGGGGCTCGAACTCACGGACCGCGAGATCGTGACCTGGCTGAAGTCAGATGCTTAACCGACTGTGCCACCCAGGCGCCCCTCATTTTTCTAAGTTTTAAGAGGGCACCCACAGCATTTAGGAGGCCAAGAAATATTCCAGTATTAGCATTTATGAGTCTGTTGTGTTAGACTTTAGTACAGTCTACAGAAAGTTCTTAAATCTGATGAGCAGTTAATCATTTTGGTCAGTTTTACCTCCAGTTATTTAATGCCAGGTATATAGGGGGGTTTTCGTGCTCCCTTGCCCTCTTACTCCCCAGTTCATTAGCATCATGGGTTCCAGATTTACTCCATCCAAACCTGCCTTGGTGGGTTTACCATTTACCTCTACTCCCAGGTAGTTCAGGTCACACAGTGAGTCCCTCCAGCTTCTATGTGCTGTCTCCCAGAACTTAGTTGTGGTAGTCATGCTGCTGGCTGCCGGGCCCTTCAGTTAATGCCAAGGGTAAGCTGAGTACTTGGTCTCAGCGCGTGACTCTGGGCTTCACCTGTTTGGTCCTGCTTCAAGCCCCAAAGGAAAACTCCCCACACTTACTATACCCATGGTTCCCCAACCCTCTCTGTCCCCAGTGGCTTTGAGTCCCCTTACCTGGTCTGAAACCACCAATATCTACCTGAGATGGACTTAGCTTTAGTTAACTGAGAAACTGTGCCCTCAAAATTGCGAGAAAGCTAGAGAAGAACTCTGGATTGAGAGAGACTTAAGGGACATTTCACCCAGTCATAGTGTGTGAATATTTTTTCTAAAAATTGTGTGCATGTGTGTATGTGCATATACATACACACATACACTGGTAATTATGTTAGTATATGATTATTTGTATTTAGAAATTTGTATGCTGACTGGATAATTCTCATGTTAGGGAATTACTATTCATTTTGTTTTAGGCATGTTAATGCATTTTTTCTTAAGAGTCCTTATTCTTAAAAGTGTATACTGAAATAGTTACTGTTGAAATATCGCATTTGGGATTTGTTTTAAACTAATATGAGACAGAGAAGTGAGTGGGGTACACATGGACCAAAATTGGCCATGTGTTGATAGTTGTTGAAGCTGGCCAAACCCGTAGAGGTTTGCCACAATTGTTTTGCCTATTGTGGTAAATGCTTATAATTTTCCATAAGATCTTGGGGTGCCAGCCGGTAGATCATGCAACTCTTGAGGTTGTGAGTTCGAGCTCAGCATTGGGTGTAGAGATTACTTAAAAAAAAATAAAATCTTAGAAATAAATATAATTTTCCATAAGATCTTGAAAAGTGTTCTCAAACCTAAGAAAAGTAGATGATTAAGAACTAAAGAAAATTCAAAGGAATGTATTGTTCTAACTTTCTTGGATGATGAGCTAGAGTACCAGGTTTGTGTTAAGGAGGGAAGCAGAGAGTAAAGAATAAAAATGGGGTACTTTGGTTCCATATCACTGAAATTATTTATTCATGTCCCGTACTCGATTTTCCCCATCACATGCAGCCCGTTCTCTATTCAGCATAGAGATGTTGAATTTCTTGTATCCAGAAAGACAAAAAATAAAACCAAACACTTTGATCTTCAACCCCATCATCAGAGGTGGGAGTTGGAGTGAAGTGAGAGAATGTCGTAGACTCTCCCCACCGCACCTCACCCCTCACACAGCCAGTTTTGATCTGGAAAATGCCATGGCTTTGGCACAGCCTGATTTCAGCAAGGCAGTGAGCAGACTGCAGAGGGACCCATGGGAGACCACATAGCACCATGGTCTTTGGGATCTGTCCTGACTCTGCCACTCACCAGAGGCTGGCCTGTGGCAGGCTGTTTTACTGTCATTTTCTCATCTGCAACTGCCAAAGGATCCAAAACCACATTTTGGAGATCTAAGATGGAGATATGTGGCTGGAATGGCTTTGTCAAAGAAATAACCAGGATGTTACCATGATAGACAGGCAGTATGAGCCTAGGAAATAGTGCTATACATATTTTAAAATTTTACATGAACTTGAGCTACATTAATAGTTGTTCAGCAAATAAGTTGTTCAGTAAATAAAGCAATTCTCTAATTTTTCAATCTATTAGAACAATGACAGAAATCTAACATGAACTATCCTATGGAATTTATTAAAAGGAATATAAGTATTTCATATAACTAAGGCACGAGAAGAGTATAGGATGCCTGTGGAGGCCTTGGAAACATCTGAAATTAGGGACTAGAACATTATCAGGAGACACTAACATGTCTCTGTCTCTTTCTCTGCCCTTACTGTTCCCCTTCTTCTATCTGTTCTCTTTCTCTTCTCTCGCTGGCTTTGCTTCTGTTTGGCAGTTAATCATTCTCTTTCAGTGAAGATTTGTTTCCTTCATGGACAGGAAGTATGGCACTAACATCTGCAAATCTTATATCTCTTACCATTGGAGATTTAATTTTTCCCCCCTCAAGTTCAACGAAAAAATTGCCAGGGAAGAACTTGATTGGTTTCAATTGAGGCTACTGCTTGAACCAGTGATCTGTGGTCACAAGGGTGAAGCCATTTAAGAATGGAGCCTTTCTCTCTAGAAACACATGAGTGAAGTTGGGGAAGTAATGTTTCCCAAAGGAAGGCTGATGTTCTGGGCATACAAAACAATATCTGTCTATTGCACCAAGACCTGACCAAACACTAGAGTACAAAGTGTTATTAAATTCAGGTTTAGTCTCTGGGTCTTAAGATAGGAATGGAATGTTAGAGACAGGATAGAGGAGATAAACAGTTAAGAAATGATATAGAAATAGAAATTATGAGGATATAAGATGGCAGCACCTGAAAAGAAGACAAATAAGTGGCTTTTTCTTTCTTCTTTGACTTAACAGTGTTGGGCATATGTATGCCCTGATACTGTTAAGCAAAGAAGAGTTGGTATGAATTATTTACCTCCAAGAGGACGAAGAGTAAATGGATTTAAATTTCAGCAAACAACTGAAGCTTCCCGTTCGTAAAGGTATTAAACATCAAAATAAGAACTTCCAGGTTTGGCTGTAATTAAATATTGGGTACTGGAATTATTTTCCTTCTGTAAACAACTATGTAACTGGACAAAATATGTGAAGCAGGTATTTTCAGGTATTGAATGACAGGACAGACTTGTAATTGTGGATGAAATCAAAAGACACAAGGTAAACCCAAAATTCATCTTGGCCCTCTGCTTGGGGGCACTTTACAAATTGTGGTACAGGGAACTAGGGCCCAGATAGCAGTGTCTTACCTGACAGAGGAAACAGAGTTTATATTCAGGGCTTCTGGGATGGCTGGCATTGGTGGAGTTGGGTACTAGGGAGGAGGGATCTCCTTTAGTCTTAGACCAAATACTAAACATGGTGGGAATCCATGACACCAAATAGTTAAGGAGGTCTGTGAGACAGAAGAAGTTTCATCTCCTGAGAAATACTGCAGTTACAACTGGCCAGAATGGAAAGAACACTTTGGGCATTCAGTTGAAACATAAAAAAGATTGCCACATAGGTGTTGAGGTACTCTAGCCCTAGAATAAGAGCTAGTCTTGACCCATCCTAATGAAGCCTAAATCTAAGCCTTGACAAGATCAGTTTGAGGTTCCCATAAATTAACTGCCTCTGCAAAGAAATGTGATCCAAATTCTCAGAATTGTGTCCACTGTGTCCAGCATGTAACATCAAACTGCAGGAAAATATGACCCATGACCAGAAGAAAGAAGGTTAATAGAAATGAACTGAGTTGATGCAGATGTTGGAATTAGTATATAAGGAATTTAAGAAAACTATTATAAAGATGTTGAAGGATTTAAAATAAGATGAATGGGGAGTGGGGTGCCTGGCTGGCTCAGTTGGTGGAGTGTATACTCTTGATCTTAAGGTTGTGGGTTTGAGCCCCACTTTGGGTAGAGATTACTTAAAAATAAAATCTTTAAAAATAAATAAGGTGAACAGATGGGCAACCTCAATAGAGAAATGGAAACAATAAAAGGAATCAAGTGGAAATTCTAGAAGTGAAAAATACACCAAAAGGAAAAATTCACCAGATGGGCTTAATATACTCCATTGGATACTGAGAAATGGAAGATCTGTGAATTTGAAGGCAAGTCAGTATCTCAGAAAAGACTGGGAAAGAAAAAATGGAACAAAAACTAGAGTTTCAGGTGACACAACTAGAGCTGATATGGAGATGAAAGGACCTGGGACGGCCAAAACAACCTGAAAAAGAAAAGTAAAGTTGGAAATTTTACAGTGCCTGATTTCAAGATTAACTGTAAAGCAACAACAATCAAGACCATGAAGAAAAATATATCAGTGGAACAGAATAATGAATCCAGAAATAAATCCACATATATGGGCAATGTACCAAAGCAAGTCAATGGAAAAAGGAGTGTCAACAAATGGTGACAGAACAAGTGATATCCATGAAAACAAACAAACCATTACCTATATTTCATACCATATACTAAAAATAATTTGAGATGAGTCTGGGACTTGAATATAAAGTTAAAACAATAAAGTTTCTAGAACGAAATATAGAGGAATATTTTTGCAAACTTGGGGCAGGTATTTTTAGACAGAATGCAAAGGACTTGCCATTAATGATATATTTTGTAAGTTGAACTTCATAAAAATAAAAAAAAAATTCTGCTCATCAAAGGATACTATTAAATAAGTAAATGGCCAAGCCACAGAATGGGGGAAAATGCTTGGCAATACATACCTTTCAAGAACCTTTATTCAAAATCTGTATATAAAGAACTGCAGCAACCAAATAGTAAAGACCAATGTAATTGCATGGAAAAATAGTTGAACTCCAGCTTCACAAAGGAAGATACATAAATACAAATAAACACATGAAAAATCCTCAACATTACTGGAAAATGTGAATTATAATCTGAGATACCACCAGGCGCCCACTAGAAAGGCTAACACTGAAGACTGACAACAGCAATAGGTGAGGAGGCGGAGCATCTGGAACTCTTAAACATTACAGATGGTGTTGTGAAATGATCTGATCACTTTAGAAACTGTTCAGTTTTTTATAAAGTTAAGTATACATCTACCCGATGGCCCATCACTTCCACTCCTAGGTGTTTACGCAAGAGGAATGAGAACATGTATCCACAATATGACTTGTGTAAGAGGGCCCATAGCAGCTGTAGACCCAAAAATCCCACACTGAAAGCAACCCAAATGCCACTGAACATCAAAAATAATAAGAAGAATGTTATTTATAGAATAACATACTCACCCAGCAATAAAAAAGAATGGACCACTGATACAGTTAACATGGGTTAACCTCTAAAACATTTTGCTTTGTTACACACAAAAATACATACTGTATGATTCCAATCATGTGAAGTTCTAAAATAGGCAAAACTAAATCTGTGATATGAAAAAATTACAATAGTGGCTTCATGGTGGGTCGAGTTGGAGGAGCTGACTAGGAAGATTAGGGAATTTGCTGGGTCATAGAAATATGCTAAGTCTTGAGAGGAGTCTGGGTTACATGGATGTATGTATTTGTCAGAAGATGTCAAACTGTACATTAAGATATGTGCCTTTCACTGTACCTCAATTAAGATAGAAAAAGTTATTTAAAAAAAAAAAAGACAACAACAGCACCCAAACAGGTGATGAGAAAACTGTAGAAGTTCATTCTGTAGGAACTTTAAGAGAGGGGAGGTCTCCTTTTAACAATCCGTGGCCCTGTGGCAGGGTTTGCTAGAAGGCAGAGCAAGACTTTTGAAGGCAGCAGATGACTAACTTCTGGTTCACCTCTGGTCTAATCCTTTGGGTTCCTCTGTGGTTGTGTGTGCTCTAAAATGTGAGGAACAAGATCTGAGGGACAAAATGTCTAGTAACTCAGAAGCTAGGGCTCCCCTGTGATGACTCGTAGGGCAGGGGTAGGGAGATAAATAAGACCACCCACATATTTTGTTTTTTAATCATTCTTTTGAGTTTGTTCCGATTGTTTTACCAGAGTTGCTGAAATGCTATAAAATAACTAGCGTTCAATCAATCCCCCTGTGAGTTCTCTCCCTGGCAGAAGTGTTGTTAGTGGTAAAAAGCCAAGAATTGGGTGGTGAGAAAGGGAATGAGAAGTGTTTTAATATCATGGATAAAATGCCCCAGTTTAAACAAAGTAGACCAGGGTCATCCGTGGGATTGAACTTTTGGTGTCCCTTCATCACGCCTGGGAAGTGATAGACCCCAGTGAACACTTCCTACCATACCAAGGGCAGAGGGGAAGAAGACTGCCTGCACATCACCATAGACAAACACCATTAATGAGGAGAGCCTGTGAAGACCCCAGGAGAGCTGACATCCTTATTTTGGAGAGTTTGAAGGGCCCTCATCTCTGCTTCAGGGGTAAAATACCACCTCAGCATACGGCTGTGCAAGCCCGATCAAGAAGAAAGCTTTGCTAGTTAACAGTAGGAAGCTCCCTGTGGCCCAGATCAATTACCTTTGATCATGGTCCTCTGGCGCACCCCACATTGATTTCTGATGTGCTTCTGATTGTGCTTCATAAGTTAGAACTAACCAAGGCCCATTGGGCATCGGTAATGTTGATACCAGGTCGCCTGTTTACTTCCCTTGCGTCTAGCCCTGAAAACAGCCAGAAGACCTCACCACTGATCTCTGGAATTGGATGTGTCCTCACGGGGTCATATCATAGCTTGCAGACCTACCCCAGGGTGTGGAATGAACTAAACAGTCTCAATCAGCCTAATCAAACTTGACCAATCATCAGATCCCTAAAGAGATTTTAAAAAAAATTCTGTGCCCCATCCCTGGCTATCTTGATGCTAGCAGGTATGAGATGGGGGCTTGGAACCTGTTTTGGGGGAGGTTGTCTGGTTTATTCTTGCTTGTTTTTAAGCTACCCAGTAGGTCTTGAAAAATCAGGTTTGATACGTTCATATGCTTCTGGATAAGCCTGAACATATTCTTTCTAATATAGAAAACCACTGATTTCCAACCCCCCTCCCTCCCTGAAACTCTTCATTAAGGCCTCCTCACGGTGGGGGGATCCACTTCACCTACCAAAGCCCAAAATTTTACACTATTGGGAACATTTTCTATTATGTTATCTCTTGTCAGAATGACTGTTATTATGTAAATAGTGGTTGACGATTATTGAAGTCTCCAACACCTTAATAGGGACACCTTTCCTATGGTTTCTGTAAGTAGCCACATGTGCGGAGAGGCAGAAGGGAAAGGGAAAAAACACACCAGGTAGGGAAAGCATTGAAGTGCTCACCTGCTTCATACTCAGCTCTAGACCTCTCTGGACTGGCCGAAAATTATAATTTTACTTAAGTCACTAGTATGGATTGGGCAGATATGCCAGGTGGTGCTTCTAAGGGACCAAAGATGAAATGAGGATATTTACCCCCACTGTGATAAAACTCAGCCCAGCAGGTGAAGCGAAAGCCTTGCCAACTTTCAGCCTCCCTCCCTGCTGACTTCTTATACATTTGGGGGGTCTGAATTTGTTTGAAAGTGAGTGGTCCAGCATCTCTGTGACAGATCCGGGGAGCCCTAAAGTCTTTGCTCCCTTGTAATCATGGATGGCTTCCGTATGGTTCCTCAGCTTCTAAAGCAGATGGGGAAGGGTGTGAATGGGGAAGGAAGTTCAGAATTAAGATGCTAAGGCTGGCAAAGTGAGGTGGGAGTGATAATAATTGCAAATAACTGTCTTCTTTAATTGAAAATTAGTTGAGTTTAATGAAGAACAGCATTTCATACTCTGATATGACCTCACTGTGACAGCAAGTGCACATACATATACATACACACTTTCTAGCCTTCCCTTGGTGGCTGTGTCTCTTTGGGTCTTTGCGGTTAGGGGGAAATATGCACATAGAAACTAAAATAAGTTCAAGGTTCTTTAGAGATGATCCACCTTGAAAAGAGAAGGGCCAAGGTTGTAAGGTGCAAAATGTGGTAATTGGAACAGAATGCTGGGTGAGAGGACACTGCTTTGCTCCTTCTGTAGACCATCTGCTCTGGCAGAAGGTGAAGGTCAGAGTAAGGGCAGCTCCCAAGTTTAGTGTGTGAAGTCCCCACAGTGCAACCCTAATCTCCATTTCCACATTTCTCTCCCTGCCTGGCCAGTGCTTTCTGATTCAGCCAAACCGGGCTTTACATCTTTTCCCAGATATAGTTGTAACTGTCTCGTTTCCCACAAAGCCATTTCTCCCCCAGCCCAGAATATGCTCACTTCCATCTTCATCTGTCAAAATTTGAGCCCGCCTCCACACTGCCTTAGTGTTCTGTTGGTACCTCTCTCCAGGCCCTTGCTGTATTTGTACCGTATTTTTTTAGACCTGGTAGCTCCTGAATACTTAGTGGGACAGGATCCTGGTTATCTCTGCACACCCCCCACCCCATACCTGTCACAGCACTCTTCAAACAAAATCCCTCGACTGATGATAAGAACATCCAAACCTGAAACTCCCAACTCTGCTCTTTGGTGATGGTGTTATCCATGAGCCAGTTGTTTATCCAGGAGTGATATGCAAAATACTTAATAACCCGTATGGCACAGGCCCTCATCAACCTGAACAGATGCCAGTTGGGCAGATGGAACATCTTCCCTGTTGTGCCTTTCTCATCTGTAAAAGAGATAGAGTCCCTAGCCACCTCCCAAGTTTATTGTGATAGTCCAATGAGATATGCAGGTGAAAGTATTTTGTAAAGTGAAAAGTGTTATGCAAACCAAGTCAGGGTTGTTGAGTGGGACTTCTGGGGTATGTGTGTGAGGTTGGTTGTCCTGCCCATTTGCATTGCCCTGTCCTGTGCTCTGAGCAGGATCCCAGGAGCTGACTGAGGAGGTGTTGGTCAGTTGAACAGGCTACAAAATTAGAGAAATCTTGCCATCAACCTATTAGATCCCACAGAAACTCAGGATCTCAACTTGTTCAAGCATCTCCCCTTACTTTTCAGTTCTGAAAATGTAAATTTTTCAGTAAATAAGTTTTGGAAGAGCTGATCAAAATGAAAAGACTAGAAAATGCTTTTTGAACATTAGTCTAAAAATTTTCTCACTGAGGGCTTTGTCTTATTTTTTATTGGAGTATAGTTGACATACAATATTATATTAGTTTTAGGTGTACTATATAGTGATTTGCTATTTATCTATATTACAAAATGATCACAGTAAGTCCAGTTACCATCTGTCACCATAAAAGTGATTACAGTATTACTGACTATATTTTCTATGCTGTAGTTTATATCCCTGTGATTTGTTTATTTTATAACTGGAAGATTGTACCTCTTAACCCCTTTTGCCTATTTCACCCATCCCCCTAGTCCTCTCTCCTCTGGCAACCCCCAGGTTATTCTCTATATTTATGAGTCTTTTTCTGTTTTGTTTATTCCTTTCTTTTGTTTCTCAGATTCCACATATAAGTAATCATGAGGTATTTGTTTATCTCTGGCTTATTTCACCTAACACCTTCTAGGCCCATCCATGCTGTTGCAAATGGCAAGATTTCATTCTTTTTTGTGGTTGAGAAATAGTCTATTGTATACGCATACCACATTTTCTTTATCTATTCCTCTATCACTGGACAAATAGGTTGCTTCCTAGTTTGGCTATCATAAATAATGCTGTAATGAACATAGGGTTGCATATATCTTTTTGAGTTACTGTTTTTGTTTTCTTCAGATATATACCAAGAGGTAGAATTGCTAGATATGATATTTCTATTTTTAATTTTTTGAGGAAACTCCATACTGTTTTCTATAGTGGCTGGACAAGTTTACCTTTCCACTGACAGCACAGGAGGGTTTCCTTTACATTCTCACCAACACTGGTTCTTTCTTTCTTTCTTTTTTTAACATTTTTATTTTATTTTTGAGAGAGAGAGAGAGAGAAAGAAAGAGAGAGCGAGCGAGCATGAGCTGGGGAGGGGCAGAGAGGGAGATCCAGAATCTGAAGCAGGCTCTAGGCTCTGAGCTGTCAACACAGGGCCCAATGAGGTGCTTGAATCCACAAACCTTAAGATCATGACTTGAGCCAAAATCATATGCTTAACCAACTGAGCCATCCAGGCACCCCAACACTGGTTATTTATCTTTTGGATAATAGCCATTCTGACAGGGATGAGGTGATAATTTATTATGGTTTTGATTGGCATTTCCCTGATGATGAGTGATGATGAGCATCTTCTTATTTATCTGTAGGCCAGATAAATGCCTTCTTGGATGTCTTCTTTGGAAGAATGTCTATTTGTGCCCTCTGCCTATTCTTTACTCACATTTTTGGGGAGGTGTTAAGCTGTATCAGTATTTTACATATTTTGGATATTAACACCTTGTCAGGTATATCATTTGCAAATATTTTCTCCTATGCAATAGGTTGCCTTTTTGTTTTGTTAATGGTTTCCTTTGCTGTGCAGAATTTTTTAGTCTGATCTAGTCCTAATTATTTATTTTTGCTTTTGTTACCACTGCCTGAGGGGACAGAGCCAAAAAAAAAATATTGCTAAAACCAAGATGTCCAAGAATTTACTGCCTATGTTTTCTTTTAGGAGTTGTAAGGTTTCAGGCTTTCTATTTAGGTCTTCAGTCCACTTTGAGTTTATTTTTTGTATGGTGTCAGAAAGTGGTCCAGTTTCATTCTTGTGCATGTAGCTGTCGAGTTTTCCCTGCACCATTTATTGAAGAGGCTGTCTTTTCCCTATTGTGTCGTCTTGTCTCCTTTGTCATAGATTAATTTACTGTATATACATGGGTTTATTTCTGGGCTCTCTGTTCCATTTTTCTAGGTGTCTGTTTTTGTGTCACTCTCGTACTGTTTTAGTTGCTGTAGCTTTATAGTATATCTTGAAATCTGGGATTGTGATACCTCCAGCTTTGTTCCTCTTTCTCAAGATTACTTTTGGCTCTTGGGATGTTTTGTGGTTCCATACAAATTTTAGGATGATTCATTCTAGTTCTGGGAAACTACTGGTTTAATTTCATTACCGGTAATAATTCTATACCGATTTCCAATTTCTTCTTGATTCAATCTTGGAAGATTATGTGCTTCTGGGAATTTATACCTTCTAGGTTGTCCAATTATTGATATATATGTACTTATTGTTATTTTGTAAATTGTCTTGTACGGTTGTTTTCATAGTTCATCTCTGTTTCTTTCTGTCTCTTCCCATATAATTTGATGACTTTCTTTAATGTTATTTTTGGGTTCCTTTTTTTTGTGTGTATCTATTTTAGGTTTTGGGTTTGTGGTTACCATGAGTTTCATATATAACACCCTATGTGCACAACACACAGTTCAAACACATTCTAAAAGCACTAAGTTTTTACCTCCTGTCCCCTAAATGTTTTATGTATTTGACATCATATTTTACATTTTTATTTTGTGTATCACTTAACTAATTATTGTAGATCCTGTTGTTTTTACTACTCTTTTCTTTTAGCCTTCATACTGGCTTTTATAGATGGCTGATCCATTACCCTTAGTATATGTTTGCTTTTACCAGTGGTATTTTTTCTTTCCTAATTTTCTTCTATTTATAGCATTTCCTTTTCTTCTTAGAGAAGTCTCTTTGACATTTCTTACAAGGCCAGTTTAGTGGTGATGAACTACTTTAGCTTTTGTTTGTCTGGGAAACTCTATCTCCTTCAATTCTTAATAGGTAACCTTGCCAGGTAGAATATTCTTGGTTGTAGATTCCTCCCCCGTGTTACACTTTGAATATATCATGACACTCTCTTCTGCACTGCAAAGTTTCTGCTGAAAAATCAGCTGATAGTCTTGTAGATATTCCCTTGCATGTAACTAGTTGCTTTTCTTTTGCTGCTTTTAATATTCTCTCTTTAACTTTTGACATTTTATTTTATTCTTGTTTTTTATTTATTTTGAAAGGCAGAGCACAAGCCAGGGAGGAGCAGAGATAGAGGGAGAAAGGATCCCAAGCAAGCTCCATACTGTCAGTGCCGAGCCCAGTGGGGGTGGGGGTGGGGGGCGGGTGGCCCTTGAACTCACGAATTGTGATATCATGACCTGAACTGAAACCAAGAGTTGGCCGTTTAACCAGCTGAGCCACCAGGTGCCTGTAACTTTTAGACATTTCAATTATCATGTGTGTTGGTGTGGACCTCTTTGGGTTCATCTTGTTTGGAGCTTCCTGCAATTCCTGGATCTAAACGTCTGTTTCCTTCCCCAGGTTAGAGAAGATTTCGATTATTTTTTCAAATAAGTTTTCTGCCTCTTTCTGTCTTCTCGTTCTGGGATTCCTGTAATGCAAATGTTAGTACACTTGATGTCCCAAGGGTCCCATAACCTATCCTCAGTTTTAAATTCTTTTTTCTTTCTGCTATTCACTATGGATGATTTCCACTATGCTATCTTCCAGATTACTGATCTGTTCTTCTGCATCTTGTAATCTGTTGTTGATTTCCTCTAGTATAGTACTGGTATTATATTTTCTCTTTGTTGAAATTGTGACTATATTCATCCATTCTTCTCCCAAGTGCAGTGAGCATCTTTATGACCATTACTTTGAACTCTTGATCAGAGGTATTGCTTATTTCCATTCTTGTAGTTCTTTTTCTGAGGTTTTTGTCTTGTTCTCTCTTTTTAACCGTATCTCTGTCTCCTCGTTTTATTGAACTCTCTGTGGTTTTTTTCTATGTATTCAGTAGATTAACTCCATCTCTGGGTCCTGAAGGACTGGCCTTGTGTAGAAGGTGTCTGTGGGGCCCAGAAGCACAATACCTTTCGTCACCAGAATAAGGTGCTCCACAGGCATCTCCTGTGTGGGATATATGCACCCTCCTGTTGTGGATAGGCTGCAACTGCTCTGTGTGTGGTGGAGGGAAGGGCTGACTGTAAAGCCTAGCCATGACTATTATGGGTACACTGGTGGGCCAGGATGCTACCCCACCCCCCAACGGTAGGAGGTGTTTTGGAGGGGCATTGGTCCCACCTGACGCCACCTGCTGGGTGTGGCATAGTGGGAGCCACTCGGGCCTGGTGCCAGTCCTGGCTGAGGCCAACTTCTGGGTGTGATGTGACAGGAGCCACTTGGAGAGGGCATTGTCTCAGCCAAGGATGCCTGCCAGGTGTGGCAGGGCAAAAGCCCCCTTGGAGGGGTGCCTGCCAACACAGGCGAGTTGGGTGGGACAGGTCTGCAGGGGAACAGTGGTGTTGGGTGACGATTGCTAGCAAGGTAGATAGAGAGTGTCAGAACTGGCACCCACCAGTGTTACCAGCTAGACAGAAGCAGAGGGGAAAAAAAAAAGTCGTGCCTACAAGCACTTCATTCCCAGAGAAAGTTCCTACAAATCCCTACCCCTCTAGCACGTGCTTGAAAATCAGTAAATCTCCTTTACATGTGGCCCAGATGTTTTTTCATCTGCCATCTCTGTGCTGGGTCTTGGAGCGAGTGAGATTATGTGTGGACCCTTTAAGAGTGGAGTCTTGATTTCCTTTAGCCCTCTAGTTCTGTCTGCATTAAGCCCTGCTGATTTTGAAAGCCAGACTTTATGGGGGCTCATCTGTGGGGGTGCAGGTCCCCAATGGTGGGGTGTGCCCGAGGTGGAACTCAAGCCCCTCACTCCTCGGAGAGGACCTCAGTACTGGTGATATCCCTCTCACTTGTGCACTGCCATGCTGGGGGTGTAGGTCCTGCCCAGACTGCATCTCTGCCACACCTACCCCTCTCGATATGACTTTTTCTTTATATCTTTAGCTGTGAACGAGCTGTTCTGCTCCAGGTCACTCTCAGACAGAGTTACTGTGTATGTAGTTGCAGGCTTCTTGTGTCTGTGGCAGGCGCTGAGTTCAGGACCCTCCTACTCTGCCATCTTGATCCGGCTCCTCACTTGAGGACATACTGTTCTATGGCACAGTGACCTTAAGACGAAGGATTCTTAAAAGTATCTGAGAAGCTCTTATTGTTACTGTGTCAAGGGACTGTTCTGTCTAGATCTGTGAATGGAAGGAATTAAATGCCAGTGACATTAACACAGATTGAAAGAACAGTCTAAATCTTAGTTCCTGCTTTGTCCTTATAGTTTCTCAACTCTTGTTTTCACCCTTTCTTTTTAAAAACTGTGTTAAAATTTCCTCGTCATCACCACCCCCCCCCCCCCCCCCCCCCACCCCCGCCGCATCCTCTCACATTCTCCAGGTCCTGGGAATATAAATCCTTAGCTGTTTTTTCCTTCTAAAGGCATTTAACTCTTCACAGTAAGTGTGTACTTACTGTTGTGTGTTAACAGTGGTTGCTAGCCAATGGCTATTCTTATATGCTATGATTTAAGTGAAGGTAATGAACCCAGTGTTAATGGGTACAGCAGGGGACTAGAGACTGTAGGAAACTGATGGTTTCCATCATAGACTAAAAACCCTGGAGTCAGAATTATAACCAGGACAGGGGTGCCTGGGTGGCTCAGTCGTTTGAGCATCTGACTTTTGATTTTGGCTCAGATCATGATCTCACAGCTCATGAGTTGGAGTCCCACTCAGGCTTGCTTGATAGCATGGATCCCGCTTGGGATTCTCTCTCCCTCTCTCTCTGCCCCTGCCCCACTTGCATGCTCGCCCACCCGCCCTCCCTCCCTTTCTCTCTCTCAAAATAAATAAATATTTTTAAAAAAGAAACAACGATAACCAGGACGGCAGTTCCCTTTCCTCCCAGCCTCTTGTCTTTGGGACCAGTACTGAGTTATTTTACTTCTCTTGAGTGTTTCTTCATGTGTGAAATGGAGAATCATCTAGCGTACATAGGTGGTAATAATTAGAATACCCGGCACATGGGATGCTCGATCCATGGTGGCAGTTGTCGATGTTAGTATTCTCATTTACAGTCTAAGCTGGATCCAGCAACCCTCAGGTGCTGAGGTGAAGGATATGCCTTTAATCGTCACGCCTCTCAGAATGAGAAGCAGTGGCATTCGGTGGAAAGGGCAGGGCTTGTGTCAAAAGACCAGAATTTAAGCCCCAGCAGTCACTCATCAGATGTGTCACTTGAGGCAGATCACACCGCTTTACTCTCCCATTTCCACCCCCCACCTCCCAAAAAATAATAAAAATAATACCTGTCCCACCGATTTGCCATGAGGCTCAAAAGAGCTAGCATCTGAGGAGACTGTGGTCGGCAAGAAAGCACCAATAAATGCACTTCAGCAACAGAGTGAGGGTTTCATGTGCCTACGTGACAACTGTCAGGCAGCCTAGATATTCAGGACCCACAAGTCAACCAGATGTTACATGGTTTGGACTCAGTTCAGGACCTTGTTCTCCCCAGAAGATATCACAGCTCCTTCCTTATCTCTACTGATCTCCTGATTATCTCTCTACTGGGCGGCATGGGGGCAGGACATTGCCAAGTTCTCACTATGCAAATGAGCAGGCTGTGGCTCAGAAATGATCAGAGCTATCTGAGGCCTGGGAAGCCTGGGTTCAAATCCCTGGTCTGCCACTTCATAACTGAACTCGGGGAAGTTAGCTTAGCCCCTTTCTGCTTCAGTGTCTTTCTTAATCTGTCAGATAATAATATCACCTATGTCATAGAGTTAATACACGTAAAGACTCTCTTACACGCAAGAAGCATTTCATGTGTGTTAACAAAAAGACACAGAGAAGGAGACATGGTCAGGCTAACCTTTGAACGTGGTTCATTTCTTCTAGTCCGATGTCGCATTTACTCCAGCAATGCCAAATATCCTCCTGGCTCTTCCATCTTCTAGTTGGTATCAGCATTGTGTTTCACTGCTGCATTTGGGCTATTTCTGTAAGATGGTGACAGCACCAGTTTCTGTAAGATGGTGACAGCACCCAACACCAGTTGGGGTGTTTTGGAACATTCTTATTTGGCTCTTGGCTCCTGAGTAGAGGGAAGTTTCTTTTTTCCCTCAGACTATAAGAGATTCTTTGCCCATCCCTGCAGTTCTCTCTGGATAGTAAGGCTGTCTTACTATCTGTTCTCTCTGGATAGTAAGGTGTGTAGGTCTGTTAGGACCAGACTTGTTTCTCAGGTCCTCATGCAGATTTCTCTGGCACCTCACTAAACTCTGAGCTGTCCTCCTGTCTTGAGAGTCTGAGGGGTAGGTGCACTTCAAACCCAGGATTGCAAGGAAGTTAGGAAGGCCCCCAACTAACTCTGCCATGGAGCGGGACCGTGCCTGAGAGGAAACCAAGTCCAGTCTCATTGGCACAGGCAGCATTTCATACCACAGTGGATAGCCACTCTTTGAGTTATGGTTATAGTGTTTCATGAAAAGTCAAGAGTTCCATCCGGAGTAGCTGGAGACTAATAGGAGCAACGAGAAAAAACGGTATTCCAAACCCAGCAAGAGAAATAAGAACAATTCACCAACTGCCGGAGTGCCTCACAGTTTACTGAGCACCTTTCTGTATTTAGTCAAACGTAATCTAATCCTATACAACCAAAGAAGGCGGGATGAGACTTTCACAGTAACTTCTGTCTGATTGCAAAAGACTTTGCTGAGTGGCTTTCGCCTACATGGTGATCTGATGATGGTCTCGTACAAGACTGCTCACTGCAGGGGATTATACACCGAGAGCCGAGTCTTTGGTGAAAGCACAGTTTGTGATGAGACTATACTCAGCGTAGTGCTGTCTGATGTCAGTACATAGCAATTGCCTCAGTCCTGTCATGCCCTGGAATGAGGTCTGTTAGGATAAAGTCACACACACTGAGAAAAACTTGTTGAAGAAGGTGGACTGTGAGGCTAACCAATCCATCTCAGCCAGGCCTTGTACTAATTCTTTCCCAGGAGAGCATTTGGGAAGTTCCCCAGGCTGCTTCTTAGTACCTATTCGGCCTGACAACAAATATGCAAAAAAGGCTCAAAATGTAACAGTCAAGAATGAAGCCATAGGAATGTGCTCCAGCGAGCAAGGGAAGAGTGCTGTCCCAGATTTTCCTCCCTGTTTTGTTTGCGTTTGTCTCTTTTTCTTTGTGTCCACTCCCCCTTTGCTGGCCTCTCTCCCGGCCACCTGCTGGCAGCTGTCTGTGTCCTCTGGGGAGCCAAGACAGGTATCTGCCTGACACATCCCTGTGCTGCTGTGGTGGGGGAAGATGACTGCGTGAGCCAAGTAGGCTCTACTGACGGTAGCTCACCAAAGACTCAAACAGCAGCATAGCTACCCAGGCAGATAATTTGCTCCCAGGGATTTGGACCCAGAGAAGCAGCTGCATGCTGGGTTTAGTTGGTGCTGTCTTCTGACAGTGGCTGACAGAGTTTGAGGTCATGGTGTTGTCCTAGGGTCAGATCACAGGGGCCCACCCAGCACCTGTCACACCTCTCCCTCCCTGTTCTCTAGGTGCCAGCCCAGTTCCCCAGCTCCCATCTCAAGAACTGTGTGCAATCTGCAGAACTGACGAGGACAGCTTCCCTCAGCCCCCTTATTCTTCAGACGTGACAGGTCCAGATTGAGGCAGCAGTCCCCAGGGAAGGCCAGCTGTCTTGCTCAGCAGAGGCGACACAGCTAAGAGCTCTTTTTCACATTAGGCGATTCATGCACTTGGTTAGACATTTATAGATTGCAGTCGCTCATCCGAAAAATCTGGGTCATCTTTTACATAGAGCTTCACGCTTTGGAAGAAAAGCCATGCCCAGGGAGGAACATTCCTGCTGATGGCTTGGCCAAGGGAGTGGAGAGAGCACCTGCTGCACCAGAGAGGGGGAGGCAGGCCGACACAGGAGGGCTGGGAGCTCCCAGGGGCCTTGGCATTTCCACCCACATGGCCACTGGCTCACCAGGCATTCTGGGTTCTGGTTGTCCTAGCTAAATTGTGCCAGCAATAGCTGGCTTGTGTTGATGCCATGAAAAGTGGTAGGTTTGTTAGGCTCTCCAGGGTGATTGTTAGGGAATGTGTCATGATTGTAGTGAGAAAGTTGGTCTGTATGGGTGCAGGGCTTCTTGGACAGAGAACCAGAAGTGGGGCTGCTGGTAAAGGAGTTAGCCTGGTAGCATGGATGGCCAAAAGGTAGAGCTCTTCCCAGTATAACCAGTCTTCACCCCATTCACCTAATCCCTGAAGGGACACTGGTGCCAAGGTAAGAGCCCTGGGCTGGGGGCCAGAGGATCATTTCTGTCCAGGAGCCTCCACTCACCAGCCCTGTGACCATGGCCAAGGCATGATTACCTTATTTCTTCATCTTTAAACTTGAGCCAACGGTCCCTGAGACAGCACAGAGTTGTGAAACTCCCACGTTCCACACAGGTGATTCTGTATGTGGAAACTAAGTGCTATAAAAACAAAGTATTGCTATTAGGTGTTGTCATCTGGGGAGACCAGCGCGGTTCTCCACTGGCTTCAGGGACAGCGTGTGTGTGTGTGTGTGTGTGTGTGTGTGTGTGTGTGTGTGTGTGTGTGTGTGTGTGTGTAAGTAGATGCTGTTCCACTTGAAATGCCTGCCTCACCCTCCCACTCCACAGCTCTGCCCCAACAGGATGGAAAGTAGGTAGAATGAAGGGATGGTGCACAGGTTCTTTTCCTTCACCAGGCATCTCCCTGGTTGGCCTCTCTGGGTCAGGAGTCGAGAGAGGCCTGATTAGACCAGATCCCCTTTATTGTAGAGGCTGCTGAGCCAGGTTTTACCCTTCTCTGAGTCCCTCGCCTTGGCTGTCATCACCCCCCAGGGGTTGGGTGGGAGCAGAGAAAAGAGGTGAGCCTGACCAGCCTCTTCTTGGGTAATACTCTGCTTTTTAAAGGCCTGTTGCAGAAGTTTGAAATTGCAGGTCATGGTTCAGTTGAGGCTTGCGTAGTGTCTATGTCATGGGATTCCCTGGCCATTGCAAATAAATAATTAAAAGCCAAATTCAACCAAGATACTCAGAGCTCCTGGACACTGTACTGGGCCACGGAATAGGAAATATTCTAACTAGTCCTACATCCTCGCACTCACAAGGCAGCCTCCATGCCTTTGGCCTGGGTGTGATATGCCAGGTTATCCCAGAGGGAGTAAGAGCAGGGCTGGTTTTACAAGGCACTGGGAGCCTCCCTTCTGCCACATCCTCACCTTACATTTAAATGTTTGTCCTGGGTTAGAGCACTAACCACTTCAAGAAATCGCTGCTGTGATGTAGATCTCTCTGAGAGGGTTCACCCTTCTCCACCCGAGGAGCTTCTTGATCTGGATTAACTGCTCATTCTGTCACTAGGCGAGGCCCAGAAGGCATGAGGTGAGGAGTCAGGAGCACCTGATAGGAAGAAGTACAGCAGGACGCTGGGCAAGACCGATGGTGTCGACCTTGGGTCTGCTGCTAGAGTTTGCATCTGGCCAGAGCTGCCTGCGAGCATCTCACCCCGGCTCCGCGCTCAGTGGCTTTGTGCTAGTTGCTTGGAATTGGCCGTAATGGGAGTATTTAGGTCATGGAAGTCTGCAAACACTACAAATCAGGGTCCCCCTCACCCCCAGGAGAGCTGTTCTCTAAACTCCCACTCGCGTACCGCTGGCAGTGGCCGTACTGATTGTCTCCCTTGCCCTGTGAAGTATGACTCCATCCTGGTAGATCACTCGCTTCCTCCTGCTTGTTCTCCTGCCCCCAGGCTTGCGGGGCTGGGGCACCAAAGCAAGAGCAAGGTGGTATCCGACACGTGTTGGAAGCTGTGCAGGTGGTAGAAGTTGTGAGAGTTGAAGGCATGCATCACCCTGCTCCTCCTTCACGCGCACTTGCTGCCCCAGTGGCAGCTGTTGGCACCAGAAAGCAAAACAAAACCAAGGACAATGACAAACTGTTAAGTTGTTTTTTCAGCTTGCTGATTTTTTTACCTTCTCCAAACAGGATTTAATGAATGTAATAGTCTTGCTGTCAAGTAGATTTTATTTCTTTAAAACATTTATGAAGTGTTACACTTCATAATTCTGTGTGTGTCTGTCAGCTTCTCCCTGGATCCAGTCTTCTCATTTCTGGAGACACTGACCTCCATTAGCAGCTTCTGCCCTGCTCTGGGTTCTGGATTCACCTCTGCTGTCATGGTTTTCTGTCCATAGTGTTCCCATTACCATTTTCTGGTCACTGGTTTTGACATACCTGTTACTTTGTGTTATGCCCCCAATGGTGACAGATGGCCTACCTGTGATAAGCCAGTTTCTGAGCTTTTGTCTTTGGTCATGAGACTTCTGTGTTAAGAGATTTCTGTGGAAACCAAAACAAAGAGGAAGCAAAGACTCTGTTCTGCAGTTTCTCTGGGGTGGGCCATATTTTATGTCCATTTTGGAGCAAGTGATTTGTGCCTCATTCCCAGGTGAGCCTGTGCTGTAGGCAGGTCACCCCACTTGTCAGCAAGAAGCAGGGCCTGGAATGCAGCTGAGTACAGATTTACCCTCACGGGATTCTAATCATTAGGGAGTAGTTCGTTGCTATGAGAGGCAAATATTTAAGATTAAACCAAGGAAAGGAAGAAAAGAGTGTACAGAGTGATTGAGGGGCAAAGGGCTGAACCATATGATCTCTTGAATAATCTCAAAGTTCTGGGTCACTTCACCACGGGTATCAAGATGCTTCCTGAACCATCATGAATGGATGGGTCTCTGCTTCCTCTGAACTTTGCATCCTTCAGTGTGCTCTCTGTAAGAGCTTCACCCTTAATATTTACTGCCTGATATTATCATGTGTCTTGGGTATGTCTTATTCCCCAACCAGATTGTTGACTCCTTAATGACAAGGGGCTTCCTTAGAGCTCCTCAGCTTTCCTTTGGGATCTAAGATAGCACCTTGCACAGAGTAGATTACGGACCAGTATTGGTTAATTGCATCAAAAATGTTTCCGGTTGAAGTAGAATGAAAAGTCACTATATGGAATAATTAGGGAACCATATGCTTTCATTAGAAATGTGCAAGTAGATACTAGGTAACAAGTTACCTGTGGTACTTTTAGGAAGAAACAATGCATGAGATAGAAGGTTAAGGTAGAAGATGTCAGAGGTCTTCTCCACACTGAGATTCTGTGATTCCCTATAGTGGAGTCATGGCCGCCACTGAGTCTAATGATGGAAAATGGGTTTTTTGGTTCATAGACACATGACTTTCTGGAAGCCACATGGCTTTTCTTTTTCCACAGGTTGGGTGGGTCTTTAATATACCTCCCTAACAGCGTACGTTACTCCCCAAGTCTAGTGATAGATTATATAAGATTGACATTTTGTACCCACTGAGGTTTCAGCCCTTTAAAGAAGTCTCCCCTAAAGTGTTAGGAGGAGCAGATGGTACTGAGAAAATATGCACATTTTATTATGCATTGCACATTTTACTTATTAGAATTTTTAGTATGACACCCTGCATTTTTAAAAGCCTAAAGATGCAAACAAAATGAAATTATTCATTGAAATATTTAAATCAGCTTACAGCAATTATATCAAAATATCAAAATTAAATCTTGCAGTCTGGAAGGTAAATCCCCCTTGACCACCCACTTAGAAATCTGACTTTGAAAGGGAGGCGCTTCCTCTCAAAAAGGAAGAGGTGCTTGTTCTGTGAGATGAAGTCAGGAAGGGAATACATCCTTAATGAGGTCACACGGAGGCCGAAGATAGCGTTGGAGAGATGTGGTGGTAACGAGGGCAAGTGAACATGCAGAAATTCTCCTGGTGAAACAGAACCAAGAAGGGGGTTCTGGATGTAGATGTAGAGTTCTTCCTCCCTCACCCCATTCCTGCCTCCCTTTGCCGAGTGAGTCATCCCCTCCTGGCCTTACCATTTGCCAGCCTTCACTCCCACAGAGCCACAGTGGGGGAACGTCATGGAACCCTGGAAGAGGGGTTACAAGGCAAAAGTGGAGAGTGAATATGGTTTTGAATCTTGGGTACAGCCCTCTTCTTACTGAAGGACAACTTTAATGATCAATATCAATCAGCCAAGGCATGCAAGAGTTTTTCAGAAATCACCAGGAGTACAAAAGCTATTCTTCCAAATGTGCACTAATTCCAACCCTGTATCCCAGAAGCATCTCTTAGATTCAGCCCTGAGCACTGGAAGAGATCTTAAAGCTCATCTCCTTCAGCCCCCTCATTTAACCCTTGAATTCCCTGTCCTGACAAATGGCCGGGCAGCAGGCAGCTGAGTGTAGTGGAAAGAGCTGGAGTTCTAGAATCAAACAGACCTGGAGCCAGATCCTAACTCTTTTTCTCTTTGACCCAGAACAGATTACCGCATCTTTCTATACTACGATTTCCTCGGCTATAAGTTTTGAGCAATATTGCCAAATTATTTTCAGAATTAGAAATAACATCATGAAGGTGCTTAGCACAGCTCCTGGTATTGGTATGACTTCAATAGATAATAGCTGCTATGCCAGTCAAAATGATATAATCAAGTGTCCCTCTCCAGCCTCCTCGTGAGTATCTCTGTGATGGGAGTGCTTCCATTGTCGCAGTCCTGTTGGTTCGAACCTTCTGCTCCATGTGGTGCACAACCCTCTTTCTTTCTCATCCTCTTCTGGTTCATTCTCTCTGGTTCTGCCATTTGTGGCCACACAGAACAAATCTAAACCTTCTCCCACAAATAGTACCCCAGATATGTGAAGACAATCCTGGTATCCCTCCTTGATTTTCTCGGTGGCAAACCTGGTTAGCTCCTCGAATCCTTCCATAGGTCACTTGGTTTTGATCTCACCCAGGACACTTCTAGCCCCTTGCCCCAATACGTGAGCATGCATGGAAAGATGCCGGCCAGCCACAAAGAACAGTGGAGATAGCAAGCATGTCTATACTGAAAAAGCCTGTGACTGTGTCTGTAGCTCCTGTGATATTCCAGTGCATACCCTACAAATATGTTTCAGTTCCCCTGCTTTTTACCCTAGTATTTGGAACATGACGCTACTACCCTGGTGAGGAACGGAGCGTTATAAAAACTATATTGTCAGATGCTGAACTGAAAAGTTATCCCCTCATAACTGTGGTAAGATGTGATTGCATTAGCCCCCTACCCCCATTTTCCACTTTCTCAGTGTCAGTGATATTTTTCACAAAACTTTAAGGTCCCTGCTCCTTCACTGGAGACCCCGCAGTGTGACTTGCTGTGGCCAGCAGAATAAGGCAGAAGCGACAGCATGCCAGTTCCAAACCTAAGCTGAAGAGGCCTTCGGTATTTCCAGTTGCCCTTTGGTGCCCTGCCGTCACCATGAAAGAACATACCGCAACTAGCCCACTGGTCCAGGGCACCTGGGAGGTCTGCAGAACAGAGGCCCCCAGCAAAGCCCAGCCTCTATGTGCCGATCCCCTGTCCCTAGCCAATTCATAGCACTTGAGAAAAAATAATTGATTACTTTCTGAAGTCACTGAGTGCTGGGTGGTTTGTTATCTGGAATTTTTGTGGCAAGAGATAACCATTACAGAAGTTAAGCCAGAAAACAGAGAGAGGAAAACTAACCAGTTCCGTGTAGTTGCTGTATAAACACGTTTGCCGTGAGCATTTTTACCACAAGCATTTTCACTGCATAACTAATCAGCTGAAACACAATTTTCCAAAAAAGATAAAATCACAAAAAAAAACCAGAAGAGGGACATTCATTAAAAACATGAAAAATGAATAACAAAATTAAAAACACTATTGCAAAATACAAAATGTTTGAGTACATTTACAATGTGTGTTGGCCATACTGTGCAAATAACTGAGTTTATTTTGTGTATTATATCTAAGCATAGTCTTCAAAGTCTTTCATTCATGGTATTATCCTTTTTTTTTCTTTCTTTTGTTTGATTTGTCTTGTGGCTAAAATTTCTTCCTTCATTAAGAGAGGTATCCATTTCGAAATACTAGGATGCATACTTGTAGCTGAGATTTGTATTGCGTTTTGAAAGCCTTCTCCACTGTCGCTTGTCCTTGGCATATTGTCACATGTCCACTAGCAGACATTCCAAGTTTGGTAGGAAATGTAGGTTCAAAACTCTGCGACTGTATAGACCATTATGAGGGCTGAGCTTTATAGCCTGTAAAATGGAAGTGCTGCATGAAGGAGAGATGAGGCCAAACTGTCCACCAGTTATTTTTTTTAATTTTTATTTATTTTTTGAGAGAGTGTGAGCAGGGGAGGGACAGAGAGAGAGGGAGACACAGAATCTGAAGGAGGCTCCAGGCTCTGAGCTGTCAGCACAGAGCCCAACGCAGGGTTCAAACTCGAAAACTGCGAGATCATGACCTGAGCCGAAGTCAGATGCTTAACCTACTGAGCCACCCAGGCACCCCCTGGTTAGTTTTTTAAATCTTGTACGGCAAAATGGCCTTACAGACTATTAGTTTTGTGGCAAAAACACTTGTGGGCCAAGATGCTCGTGGTGAAAATGCCCAACATGATATTAACCCTTCCTCACTAAGTTGAGAAGAATTGATGAAAGAGTGACAGAACTATAACCAGCCTAACTGAATACTTCATAAAGATGATTTGCCAAGTTTTGTTTTTTTCTTTTTAAAGTTCATTTATTTTGGAGAGAGGGGGAGAGAGTATGAGCAGGGCAAGGGCAGAGAGAGGGAGAGAGAGAATCCCAAACAGGCTCCGTGCCATCGTCAGTCCAATGCAGGGCTCGATCCTGCAAACCATGAGATCATGACCTGAGCTGAAATCAAGATTTGGATGCTCTGACTGAGCCACCCAGGTGCCCCAGTTTCTCAAGTTGTAACCTTGAGAAAACAAGTGTGTAGATTATGTATCTCATCAGCAAAACAGCTTATGACAAAGCAAACTGAATATCCAAAAACATGAAAAGTTAAGGGTTCTCCTGTTTGGTACAGTTCACTCATTGACTCAACAACTATTTAATGAATACCTGCCATGTATCCTCCTTGTTCTAGGCCCTGGAAATATGGTCATGGGAAAAACAGACAGGGCTCAGGTCTCATGAAGCTTATATTCTAGTGGAGACTCAGAAAATAACAAACAAAAAGATAACTTCTAATAATGGATGATAAGTGCTGTGCAGAATCTCAGGCAGGGGAATGGCCACCTCAGGTGGTTCAAGGAAGACCTCTCCAAGGATGTGATGTTGAAACTGAGACCCGAATGACATGAATAGGCCAAGAGAAAAAAAGACCACATTGCAGGAAATATCAAATGCAAAGGCCATAAGGTGCATGAATAACCTTGGAAGGTCTGAGGTGTAAATAGAGGGATGGAGAGGAGTGATGTGGTGTGAAATGAAGTGGAGGATAGTAGAAGGGGGCAGAACATATGGAACTTCACTGGCTACAGCAAGGATTTTGTGTTTTGTTACAAGTGTAATGGAATCCATGAAAGTGTATGAAGGACATGACCTGGTTTATGGGTTTCAGGGGCTCACTCCTGGCGTGTGTGTGGAGGATGGATTGTAGGGGGACAATAGGGGAAGCAGGGGTCTTTTAGGTCACTCTTGGGTGGTACTGGTGACATTTTGCAAGTAGAATTCAAGACTGGCTGATGGATTGTGTGTGAGGGAAAGTGACAAATTAAGGATGACTCCTAGGTTTTCTGTTGGGGTAACTGAGTGTAGTTGGTGCTGTCATTTCCTGAGAGGAGGAGGAGGAATGGGCGGGGGGTGGGGGGGGGAGAGAGAGGTCAAGAGTTTTGTTGGGATGAGTTAGTTAAGTTTGAAATTGGACGTCTGAGTAACTTTGCCAAGGAGGATGTTGGACATGTTAGTTTGGTACTCAGGCTACAGATGAGAGTTGGGCAGTCATCAGCAAACAGATGTGGGATTTTAGCCATAGGAATAGATGAGTTCACCTAGAAAAAAGTTAAAAAGTTAAGCAAGTTAAAAAGTTAAAATTTTCAATTTAAAATTTAACAAGTTTCAAAATTTTTAAATTATTTTGAAAAGAAGTGGGAGGATTAAGCCACAGAGTGTGGTGACATTTAAATGCTCAGCAGAGGAAGAGGAGATAGAAGACGAGCGTGAGAGAGAAACTGAGACAGTGTGATGTCGTGGAAGCCAAGAGAAGCAAGTGTTCCGGGAAAGATGGTTGTCAACTTAGGTTGGGTTGGGCTGAATGCAACTTGACTCATAAAGTTAACATGAAGCCAGAGAAAGAAACTATTGGATTTGGTGACCCTGAGAATAAAATATTTAGTGGGAGGACAGAGATAAAAGTCAAAATGGGACGGTTGAAAATGAATGGCAGGTGAGAAATTGATGACAGGTTCTGCTACAAAGGGGAACAGAGAAACGGAGAAGTCTTAGACGTGGTGAGAGCTTAAGGTTTTGTTTCATTTTGTTTTAAATAGGAGATTGGGGCAAGGCGGGGGTAATGTTTAAATGCCATAGGTAGGTAAGGCAGGAGAGAGAGAAGAGTTGAGAATGCAGGAGAGAAAGTGGACGAAGGCAGGATCATCACCCTAGAGAACAGAGGAGACCCCAGGCATGGTGGAAGCCATGGCCTCTGCAAGGCCTCTCATGGAAACGGGAGGGCAGGCAGTGAGAGTAAGAGCATGCACACGAATTGGCGGGGTTGGTGAGGGGAAGGTAAGTGATCATGTCCATTCACTCATATTTTCTCAGTGAACTGTGACTTCAGGTCATCATTTGAGGACGAGCCAGGACTTTCTGAATCCTGAGCCCCGTGTCCTTCATTTGTCATTTGGTGCCCTCGGAGAGATGAAATGGCAGGGCAATTCGTGTCTGTTCTTCCATCTGATACTGTGCCCAGAATCATTCAAGTTCCCGTCAGAGAAGCGAATTCATGTGGTTTGTTTAAATGAAAGCACTCAAACGAAGGAACTCCTCACGGAGATGAGGATGCTGTTAAGGGATGCTGCACCCAGGCTGTCAACAACCACAAGTTACCCCCCACCCCCATCACCACCATCTAGGGCCACAGGGTCAAGGAAGATTAAAAGTGTTAGATCCAATGAGAGCTGGAGTCATGGGGGAGTGGCCAGCCAGTGTGGTCATTCATTGAAGAGGCCTATAGATGCTATCAGGGAAATAGCGCCAAAGCAGAGAGAGGATATGAGAGAAATATCTTGAGTCCTCACCCCTCCCATCTGTTGCTGATGCTTCCCCATGGCTGAACCCAACTGGAAGCTGGCTGGCAAGGGTTATGCAGTCCATGGTGAAGGACAGAGAATAGATCTGGCAGCAAATAACCAACACTTCAGGCCACAGGTGTTGAAAAGATTTTGAAAACCACTCCAAGGGGAGTATTTACACCCAATGCCATATATAGAATGCATCTCATTATTTGGTTCCTGCTGAGCCTTGGAAAACCTAGCTAGCCATGATCTTTGAAGTGAACCATCCTGGATACTTGTAACCCACCCATAAATCTCCAAATGTAATGTTTGTCCATAGTCTTCCTCCTTTATTTTCATCCAGAGGCATATTGCTCTAAAACTAGGAAAGCTTGTTCAGGGCCCCTCACTGGCGTGAATACCTTCCAAGGCCATCGGAGAGCCACAGTCGTGTATTCTTGCCATCGTGTGTTCTTGTCAATTTTACAAAAGTAGTATGTTTAACTGTAATCTGTTAAGACTGTGTTTTTTCACTCTGACCCTAGAATAGGCCCCCCCATTATATGCACTTTAGGCCCCACAAAACTTGTATCTGCTTCTGTTTCCAACAGAGACTCAAGGATACAGTGCAAATTTTATCCCTTTCCCCAAATTCTCCCATCTTTCAGGTGGGGTGGTTAAAGAACATCAAAATGAACAATTTGGGAAGGGGGGAATGCAGCAGGAGGGTAAGAAGCAGAGGAGGGAGGGGTGTGCAGTGCTCAAGACGGGGAGAAGAGCACTGTGTGGAGTACCCCTCTCTGGCCATCCACCTTCAAGTGACGGAGGGTTGTCACGTGTCCCGCGGGGGACTCATTTCTCACGGGGGCCTTGCTCAGATGCTGCTCTTTATGCTTTCAGATGCAGATGGAAACCTGTGTCGAAGTAACCAACTGTTGCAAGTCATGCTGGCCATGCACCGAATTATCATTTCCTCTGCTGAACTGCTCCAGAAAGTTGTCACCCTATATCCTTTAGCACACTGGCTGATGGTCCCCAAGCGGGATTCATTCAAAAGTATTTCAAATCTTGAGATTTGAAATTTGCTTTCATGTTGATTGGTTTGGAATAACCCCGAGTGGTAAATGGGTCCAAATGTCCTTTGAGAGGTATGGGGTTTGTCTGTGTGTCTTGGGTGTCCGCGTGCACATGCACACGTACGTGTCACTTCTGTTGGGTGGGGCAGTTTTAGCAATGCTGATTGCTCTGGCAAGTAGTCACAGCAACGGGCAAACACAGTGGTCTTCAGCGTGTCTGGCTAGTAAAAATACGTGTCCTGTAGGTTAGTAAGAATCCCTGTTCATCCTGTGCAAACTGACGGGGGGGGGGGGGGTGCAGTCATAACTCAGATGAGAAACTGGCTTTCCTGTCCAATTCCTCAATTTTCCCCAGGTTCTGGAAAGAGCTGCACGACACCCCAGTAGCTGGAGTCTGCTGGTGCTTCTGCTTCAGGCAGAGATGGCTCTCAGCCCAGCAAACCTGGCTGGATTTTAACTGTCTTACAGGGTGCAAAGCGAGTAGGGTGGAGAAGGAGCCTGCCCTCTCCTGCTCGAGGAGCACAGTGTAAGCTGTGGCTGTAGTTGGGGTGAGACTGTTGAGCACCTGAAGCCCGGGTCCCTGGCACTGAGTCACGAGTGGTGGCTCTTCTGATCCTTCACCCCTCCCCTGACCCCCCTCCCATTTCATCTCATGGCACACCAGAAGGTAAAAGCCACCAGAAGAGACTGAATCTCTTCTATAACCCTACTTATAAATCTTTACGTTTCAGATCAAAGGAGATGTTTCCAGCAGCATTCCAAGGGAAGAGCATTGGGAGGGGTCTCTGTAATAAGAGGTGCAGGTCGTAAGTGGGTGTCTGGTCTGCAGAGAATTTTTAAACCGTCATAAAGCTGACTCACAGTCTTCCGACTTTTTGTTAACTCCACGTACCAACAGTTCTAAACAGGATCAGTGATTAAAAACTCCTCAGTGAAACACTTGTTGGTCTAGGGACTCAATTGTGCCCCTGGCTGTCCCCATGGTGGGCAGACCCTCTCCCCTCCCCCTGCTCTCTCCCACCCCCCCAGAGGTTTGACCCCTCACCCCTGTCCCTTTCCTCCACCTTCACCTCTGCCTCCTCAATGGCACCTGCCCCTCAGCCTAAAACGCATTCAAGTCTCCCCAACCTAAAAATAAACTTCTCAGCCCTGCCTTCCCTCTGTTCCATTGTTAGGGTTAGAAAATTGATGCACAAATGTCTTAAAATAGTCTGCACTCACTATCTCCAATCTCTCAACTCCCACTCACTTCTTAACTGAGCCTGGGCCCCCACCCGTGCTCAGACTTTCCTCTGATGTCACCAGTGGCCTCCTGGTGGCACCAGTGGCCTCCTGGTGGCTAAGGCCAGGGGCTCTTTTATGTCCTTGCTTACTCTGGGCTTTGTGGACATTCCCCTGCTTCTCCAAACCCTCTCCTGCAGGGCTCCCAGGCGGTGCCCCTGGCTCTCCTCCTTCCTGAGCCACCCCTCCTCTGACTTCCCATCTGGCGCCTTCTCTGAGCACATCTTAAATAAGGGGACAGTGTCCTGGTTTACTTCTCACTCTACCTCCTTCCTGGGTGATTCCCCACCAGGCTCTCCACCTCCATCCTTTGGTGCCATGGACTTTCAAATCTATATGTCTTTAACCCAAGCCATTTTGTAAAAAATATCTGGACTAATTTGTCCTGCCAACACTTGGATCTTAATATGCTCAAGCCTTAATTCGTTTTCTCACCAGCTTCATTTCCAACTACTGCCCATTAATTCTGCTCTGACACCTGCATTTTCAGTTTCAGTTTCAGTGCATGGTGTCATCGCCCATCCGATCGCCCCAACCAGAAACCTCAGAAGCACACTGGACTCCTCCCTGCCTTTCACCTCCTACAGAGTCCACTACTCAGTCCCAGGGCTTCTCCTTCAGAAATGACTCTTAGCTGTTTTCTTCTCTCCCCCTCCCCCCCCCCCCCCCCCCCCCGCCACTCCGGGCTTCATGTGGGCCTCCATCTTCTCTCCTAGGCCCCTCTCTGGGACTGCTGTTCTCCCCCACGTGCCAGTTCACAAGCCACCTTGGACGTTACTTTCTGCACAAGCACGTCACATAAGCCCGTTGCTCCAGAGCCCCTGTAGGCCGCACGGGTAACGCCCCACTCCTCAGCTGCCAGGACAAGGCCTCCACAGTCTGAGTCGGGGTGTCCGTTCAGCTCCACCCTGCAGCTCTCCCAGAAGCCCTTTCTTCCCGACCTGGAACTGCTCAGTACACCTGTGCCTGGCATGCCTTTGCCTCCCTCATTGCCTAGCAGGCAGACTCTTTCAGGATCCTTCTGTGAAGTCTTTCCTGACCTTTTCAGGCCTCCACACACCCCTCCCTTTTAAAGATACATCTAGTATTTTTAAATAATGCTTTGAAAATCTAATTCCTGTCACTTTAGTTTTGTATTGCTAAAGTCAATGTGTCTCTCCTCTCTGGTCCGGATGTAACCTGCCTTGAAAAGCTTTCCATCCGTGACTGCAGAAAGTGTGAGGTATTTCTATTCTGTTAGCTAAATAAATTGACCTACCAAGACTTCTGTCTGAGTTTTGCCAGTGTGATACATATGTGCTCTGATCTTTATAGATGACTGTTTCAAGTCGATTGCCGAAACTTTGCGTCTAGCTGCTGTTTGATTTGTGTTAGTAATATAGGAAGTTGCAAAGGTACTAAAAATTAATTTGATTACAAGTCAACTTAAGAAAAATATATAAATTTTTAACATATATTAAAAATATATACACTGTAACTTATCCACTTACAGGTCTCCTCTACTAATCCGTATGTCCATCGACATCAGGAACCAAAGCTTATTTATCTTTGTTTCTCTAGAACTTAGCTCAGGGACCATCTCATGATTGGACACAACAAATGTTGCCTTACCATTCATGAAAAACATTGGATACTCTTTCTATATTGGGACTTTTAGGTGAAAAACTCAAGCTTTGCTCAGGTCTGGGGTGGTAGAAGAGATTCTAAGAAGGGAATATGAAATAAGACTGCCTACCATTGAAACCCAGGTTAAACACTGGAGGCAGAATGATTTTCTCTTCATGTGTCTGTCTCTGTTTTCTGACCTGGGAGTAATAGAATTATTAGTTAAATAAGCTAAGGGTTTCCTGTTGTTTCCTGATTTTTCACTGGTAAAAAAAAAAAAAAAGACTGGGATTTTGAAACATGCTTTGAATGGCTCAAATGCCTGAAAAGTAGTCAGAACTGTACTGTACTTCATAGTCCTGGTACCAGATGTGAAGAGAAGGAAAATGCGTGGAGCCTGAAGCTTCCAGCAAACAATGGCCTTAAGCCTTGCAAGGCAGACAGACCCCTGAGCCTCTTTTACTGGCCTGCATATACTGGGTGTTCCCCTTCTCTCCCAAAGGGAGAAAGCGGGTGCTCTGCCTTACTTCAGGGCTGCCTTCGCTATGGTTTAGGGGCTCTGATGAGCGGGGAGGTTCTGCCCTTAGGATGGGTGCCCTGCCTGCCTGCCCCCTGCATGCAGAGCACCCGCATGCACACTGACTGGTTCACACAGGTTCTGCCCCGCCCTCGGCCCTCGGCCCACAGGGATGGATGGTCAAAGGGAGGGAAGGACAGGGAGTGACTGGGAGGAAGAAAAGTCCATAGTAAAGGGCACCATGTTGATTTATAGATCTACTTGGTTGTTTTAAAGGAGAAGTATGTTTTCTCTGCCTTCCCCATTAGAAAGGAAGACAAAAATTTCGAGAAGTCCATCAAGTAATAGAAGTATAGAAGCTGAGACCTATTGATCTGGAATGTGCCTTGTGCTTGAATCTCTTAGCACTGAAGGCAGACATTTCCTCAGCAGTGCAGCATAAGAAATGTAAAGTCATTCTGGTTCACTCTTAACTTCTATGCCCAAAGAAAGGCAGTCATCAAAGCCTTTTATTGCATGCAGTTTGCTGGTTTCCTGGGGTTTTTATTTTTATTGTCCATGTTGTTATGCATGTGGGTTTTTGTGTTTTGTTTTTGTTTTGGTGCTTCTGAAGACAGATTTTATAGGCAGTGAATCTATTAAAATTTAGTTTTTAAATTCAAGTCATTTTATTAAAAGTACAAATTATACAACCATAGCTCTTCTTTAGGGATTCAGGTTTAGCTTGCAAATATTATTCTTTCTATAAGCCTAACATGTTTCACCAAGCATTTTTAAGGGACCCTGAAAAATGTTTGGTTAATTTGAATAATGGTAATTAAGTACTTCCAATGGTTTTAAACTACAATTATGAATTTTAAATTTTGGATTATTTTTAAATACTTAAGATGCCTTCCTGAATTCTAAATGGTTTTTATAATAGTACATTGAAGTTATAAACAGTTACCATTATTTTAGAAGTTCCAAAACTATGATTAAACTTAGTAAGATTTCAGTTTAAAAGCACAAGTCTAAAGCACTTAATTATATATTCCAAATCAAAGTTTCAAGACTATCGTTCTAATATGCTCTAAAATATTACAGGGAGACAAAATCCCCAAATGCTCAGATTCCTTCCTAATCAGAAAACACTAATCCTAAGATGTGGACTTTCCCTTTTCTGTATTTACCTGTGAATTTTTCAGAGGTTTAGGATACACATTCCCACTGAAGGAAGACCACTCCGTCCCATTGAGATCTTTGCCATCTTACTCACTGGCCTCCTCACTGGACTACTCCTACTGAATTCCCAGTAGGGCCTGGGAATCACTGAACCCTGTATTGCAGTTATGATGGCACAGTTTTTAAAAGGGAAAGAAGGCATCGCCTTGCGGGGGCACACAGTGCACATACCAGCCTGATTCCTCAGTGTGTCGATCAAAAGTGGTAGATCCACCTAGGTTCACCATTGGATTGGATTTTGCATTTCTTTGGCTCATAAAAGAAATATTCTTCCCGTGTATTTCTAAAGATCTGCAAACTTAATGGGATCTTACTATTCTTTGATATTCTTAGGATGGCACCCTTCTCATGGAATATTCCGAATGCCATGGATCCTTAAACGTGATCAATGATTGTATTTTGGATTGTTCACATGGCTTTGTCTGACTTGCCATCACAACTTACAAGGTCCATCTACTGAGCCCCTTAGGCGCATGTTACCATTTTTCACATTACTGCTTTTAATTTTCATGACAATACATCTGAATATTCATTCCCCTTCTAACTTACAGCACAAATTGTTTATCCATTACTGGAATCACTTTAAAAGAGAGGGGCTCCTCTTTTTAAGTTGTTTCAGTGGGAGTCCTCATCTCTTGGGCATGGGCAGGAGGCCTTTTGCCCCTTCACTTCATAGAGGCCACCTGTGCTGGGACCTTTCCACGCTGTTGGCTTCCCACTTCTCCTCCTGCAAAGGACTTCTCCTTCTTTCCACAAGCCACTTCATTGTGGGCTACATGGAAGGTCACCACTGTCACCCTTCCAAGGTGATAATATGCAGATAGCTGCACACATCAAGTTGGTTTTTATCCTATGGCCAGAAAGAGAAGAAAACTGGGAGGGGGGTAGTTTTAGCAAATACTTCCATAGATAAGAAGTTGTTTGGTTTCTGTAACAGAGGCTTTTATTTCCCTTAACCACAGCCCTACCTATAAGGATGCCTTGGCAAAGAATTCGCCAGGGCTTTGCCTGAAGATCTGCTATTTTGTAAGGTAATGTTTGTGGGTGCAGTTGGGACTTGTGGAGCGGGCGGAAATGAAAGACTGAAGCAAGGGGTGTTCGTTTTTTCCTCGTGCTCCCCACCTATCCTGTCCTTTCCATACATCACCTCTGGGAGACTGGAAAGGGCAGTGCTGCGTGCTAGAGATCCCTTATTGCAGCAGTGTTTTTCTAGCATGGCTGAGCTTTACTATTTCATACCAGCCTTTTCTTCAGTCTGATAGCATTTTAATATCAAATGGCAGTAGGGAGAGATACAGAGATAAGGAAGGATCTCTTCTCTTTTTCATTTTTATTCCTAATTATAAAAGTAAAACAGGTCATATTAGAGCATTTTGAAAATACAGAACAGAGGGTAACTTTAGTAATAGTTATTCATATCCCACCCCACATTTTGGGATATTTCCTCTGTCCTTTTTCTAAGCAGATTTTTTTTAACATAGCTGAGATCAAAATACATACAGAATTTTGTGTCCTATATTTTTCATTTCATATCATAGGAATCTTCTTCGTCATTAAAAACTTTGTAGACAGTATTTTTAATGGCCATATAATATTCTGAGATCTGATACAGTGTTACTTACATGTGCACTACCCTGTCTTTGGACATTTGGTCTGTCTGTAGCTGTGCCCCTTCTAATTATCTGTGACACACATGCTGGTGCCTAAATCTTTGTCATGGCTTTTTCTGTTATGATTCGCCCCTCCTATCACAGCATGCCGGTGTGCAGGGGCAGAGGACTGCCGGCAGGTGGTTTTCTTCCCATCCCCCACCCCCTCATATTCTGTATATAGAATATGTATTCTGTGTTCCCAGGCATGTAGAAGGACAGGCCAGCCTCTGTGTCTTCCTCATTCCTCTTCATGGGGAAGAACCCACCAAAGCACGAGTCCTCGGCTGCAGTTTTGGATTGTTTTTTTTTTTTTTTTTTTTTTTTTTTAACTCCCACCTTTTAGGTACTGGATAACAGAATTCTGGATCATGTTTAAAATGGATGCCAGCTTAACACACACCATGGAGGAGTTCCAGGAACTGGTGAAGGCCAACGGGGAGGAGCTGCACCGCCGTCTGATTGACACGACCCAGATGTGAGTTTCTGGGTTCGGGCTCGCCTTTCCAAACCACCCCCCCTTCTGTGCCACCTCTGACAGCTGCTCTTGGCCCACTCGGAGAAGCCCCTCACACAGGCTCAGATTGCATCTGATTGGCTGAAAAGTGAAGAGACTGACATTTAATAGGAAAGCAGATAAAGCTATAAGTGACTACTATCCAAGAGCAGAAGAAAAAAAAAGTCCCAGTGGAAAAGAAATCAGGTAGCAAGGTACTGACTAAAATGCACCCAGGTCGTGAGAAACTGAAAGCACCTGCCTAAGCTTCCTCAGCAGCACGTGCCTCAGGTGTGGGCCCTTGTCAGTGAGGAAGGGGCGGTGCAAAAATGCATTGAGGGTTTCTAACCTGTATGGGTGTCCACGACAGATGCTTAGACTTGCAGAGATGGGAAGGCTCACAGGAATATTTCAGATCTTACCTTGGATTTCTTATCTATGAGATTGGCCCACTCTGGAAGCAGGAGAGCCTTTCCTAAGTCAGGGAGAGGACCGTGCACACACTGTGTGCTAAGGTTTTCTCAGTGTGGCCACTTTGTTTTGGAATAATACACATCCCTGGAATATAGACTTCTAGGATTGAAGCATATTCTGGAGATCATTTCATCCAACACCCCAGGAAATGGAGGCTTGGCAAGGTCATCTGGGGTCACACAGTGGCAGAGCCGAAGCAGGACTGTGACAGCCCTGGCAATGTGCTGTCCCATAGCCACACAGAAATGACTTCAGAATCACATTTCACGGCCCCAAATATTTTTCTGTATGACAGTTTGGATTCACTGTACTTCTCTGCTTAGAATTTACAACTTGAAAGATAAAATTTCAAAGAGTGGTGCCTTGGTGGCTCAGTCGGTTAAGTGTCAGACTTCGGCTCAGGTCATGATCTCACAGTTCCTGGGTTCGAGCCCCACGTCGGGCTCTGTGCTGTCAGTGCAGAGACTGCTTCAGACCCTCTGTCTCCCTCTCTGCCCCTGCCCCACTCACACACTCACTCTCTCAAAAATAAATAAATTTCTGGGGCGCCTGGGTGGCGCAGTCGGTTAAGCGTCCGACTTCAGCCAGGTCACGATCTCGCGGTCCGTGAGTTCGAGCCCCGCGTCGGGCTCTGGGCTGATGGCTCGGAGCCTGGAGCCTGTTTCCGATTCTGTGTCTCCCTCTCTCTCTGCCCCTCCCCCGTTCATGCTCTGTCTCTCTCTGTCCCAAAAATAAAAACAAAAACGTTGAAAAAAAAAATTAAAAAATAAATAAATAAATAAAATAAATTTTTTAAAAACTTAAAAACAAATTTTTTTAATATAAAATTTCAAAGTAACAATGCTCTCTTTTTAAAGTTATAGAACCTGGGGCATAGGGCAGTTCTCACACCCCAGTGTCTTCGTCCCAGTATGTACCTAGCTGGCTTTTTTCTACCAGGATTTCCCACAGTAAGTTCTTTGGGAAGTAGTCAGTAGGATAGTGCCTGACCAGATCTGCTTGAGAGGTAGTGAGTGAAGCTTCCCTTTTGCAGCACATCTCACCCTGTAACGTGTTCATTAACCAACGGGGCTACAGAATCTGTAGCATTTCCCAGACTCATTTGAGCACAGAACCCTTTGTCAAGAGACAAGGTGCTCCTGAATACCAGTTTGGGAAACACAGATCTTTACCCTGCTGCCTCTCAAAATATGGCTGCTTCCTTCTGCTAACTTAGTGAGGGAAATTGAAACACACCGATCGATTATAAGAAATTATAAGAATTATAAGAAAATGTGGGGATTGGGGGGGGGGCACTCTAGGGTTAGCTAGGTTTCCTTGGTCATTTCAGTGGCTGGGAATATCTGAGGGAAATGCCACAAGTCTGCTCAGAGTGACCACACATTCGTGCACAATTCCCTGAAGCACAGCTTCTCATCTCTGTGGTTCTCTGTGCTCTCCTGGCACCAAAGCTGAGATCTCGAACCCAAAGAGAGAGTCCCCATCACCCTCAGGAGAATGAAGGGACACACGGAGGGCATGGAGACAGCAGACATGCCAGGGGACAAAGGAAAGCAAGGATGAAAGGCCAGGAAACTGTGACCAATGCCCGAGACTGTCTTTCCCACGGCCTTAACGTAGACACATTCTACCCAGTTCCCCTTGACATGCTCAGAAGGTTTGTTGAAAACAAGCAAGGCTTTCCTTGTTGGTGCCCTAGAAAAAAAAGTTGATTTGAGGAAAGTGTTAATGCTTTGTTTTGGTCGAAGACAGTTAGCTAATGGTGCTTTGTATATTCTTGTAGATTTACTCGAATTAAAAAATAATTCTGACCTATTCCTTTTTCCCCATCTTCTCCCTTTCATGTTTGCCCACAAAAGCAATGCCCGTGACTGGTCCAGGAAACTGACTCAAAGGATAAAATCAAACACCAGCAAGAAGCGTAAAGTCTCCCTGCTCTTTGACCACCTGGAACCAGAAGAGTTATCTGAGCACCTCACGTACCTTGAGTTCAAGTCCTTCCGGAGGATATCTGTATGTACCCAAGGGGCGGGAGGAAAACTTCCCTGTGCTATTTCAGAAAATAAGCAGAGCAATTCAACAGCTCATCTGCCATCTAACCCTGGAGTCCCTCCACCCCTCCAAAGCTCAGGCTTTCCCATCAGACTTTGTAGAGTCTGGAAAACGAGTACACTAGAAATTTCTTTGTTTCTCCGCTGTGTTCCTCACCTCCTGTCCTCCATGCCATCCCACCACTCATTCAGGTGACAGTTCTGTGGGCACAGGTGACACCCTGCACGCATACATAGACAAGTATACACACACGCGCGCGCACGCACACACACCTTACCCTTGATAACCATTAGGCTTCCAGATTTTTATTTTTAAATTTTCCTTCAAAAAAAAAATGAGGATATGTCCTTACAGAGTTTGATTCTAGGATAGTCTTTGAATAGCTCTGGGAAATCCTGAAATAAAGTATATACTAATTTTCTAGCCCAGAATATAGCCGAGTTCTTGACAGAGTGCTGACAGGGCCCAGCAGTCACCCATGATTCTAGAGATAAACCATGCTGACCCAAACCTTGCTCCTTAAAACTCCCTATGTGATACCAAAGAACGCTGGTTCTGTACAAGAGAACTTGTCGGCATGTCAGATGCCAACAGACCCTCGCTGGCCAATATGCTTTCCTGAGAAATGACACCTGTCGTCCACTCTCTGTCTACCCCTGCCAAAAGACTGTCTTCAACTTTGCTCTAAAAATACAGACTACCTAGTTGCCGGATGCATTTCTTAGAATGACCTGTGTTCCCCAGATGAGGGGATGGGCTGCTCAGAAAGTGGCCTAAACAAGGTCACTCGGCCTGTTAGACCAGGGCTGGGGCCACATGACTCTTTGTCACTCAGCGCCAACTTATTGAGCCTGCTTGTGTCTGGAAGGAGAACTACAAACCAGGTTAGAGTTACTTCATCTTTTCTCCCATGCTGCTGACATCGTCCCGTTTACACACAGCCAAGCGGCCATTCAGCCAGCCCCCCAACTCCCATGTGGAGACAAGCCTCCTAGCACTAATTCACTGGCAAACCAACCCCCGCCCCCAACCCTGACAGAACCACAGGCCCTGACTGGGAAGCTCCTCCCGGGGAGTTTCCATTTGGCAGTGCCTCCTGTGTCACAGGGAGGGACACTGAAAAGAGCCATTTATCACACGGGGAATCTGAGCTGTGCCAGGCCCCAGCTGGCGAGGTGGCTCCAGCAGGCCTCCGGGATGTCTGCACGACGCCAGTGCTCAGACCGGCAGAGGCGGAAGAAACTGCTGTTGAACTAGGACTCTGAGCTAGTGCTCTGCCCGAGTTGAGACCACGTTCTATTTGCAAATGAAAACATCAGTTTAAATTTTTATTTCTTCGGGGTGGCATGATGCCTTCACAGAAGAGGACTTGGGGGATTTTGTTGCACCTACACAGTTCTAAGCAGTTTTCCCAAACAGTAGTGTCCCTCTCATTTGCTATTTCCTGCTTATTATAGTACTTCTGACAGTACTAATTATATTAAAAAACAAGTGGATTCACTGTTACAGAGAGAAGGGTATATGAATGTATTCACTGGAATGAGTCATGGGAACTTTCTCTCAGAACCAGTAAGATTGCTTATGTGTCCCTCTTTTTTTTTTCATGATTGATTGATCGATTGATTTAGAAAGGGGGAAGGGGAGCCCATAGGGGGAAGGGCAGAGAGACAGAGAGAATCCTACGCAGGCCCCACAGCTCTCAGCGCAGAGCACTGTGCGGGACTCAAACTCACAAACCCTGATATCATGACCTGAGCCAAAACCGAGAGTCAGACGCTTAACTGACTGAGCCACCTGGGTGCCCCAACTTATGTGTCCATCTTGAGTACTTTTGGTCTGCTCTTCTTTTTCCACCCATCAGCAATCACAGCACAGCAAAATGGGGCTCAGCTAATTTGCATGTATTTGGTTTAGGTTATGAGTTTTTCTCATCAGTGTATTGCTTACAAGTCAGGCAGGACTACGGTTCGTCTACTGAAGTAACAACCCCCCACCCCCACCCCGCCCAATCTCAGTGGTCTAACAAGGCAAGTTTATTTTTTTACTGACAGTAGAAGGCTAACGTGGGTCAGCAGGGCCTCTGCGGATCCCAGTCACTCAGGGACCCAGAAGTAGGAGGCTTCATCTTGACACGAACTTCTGCCATCTCTGTGCCATTGGAAAGGCAATGCAGCACATCATTCACTGGCTCTTATATCTTTCCCTCAAAAGCCCCATCACTTGCACCCAATGTTCTCCTGGCTAAACTGTGTCACATCTGATTTCAAAGGGGAATTCAGAAGCAGAGAGCTCAACATCCCTGGGAAACCGCACCAAAAGCTTCCACAGGCCTGCTAGAGCAGAGCAGACGACTTGTCCCTCGTGGTCATACTGTCTGAACAGAGGATGGTTTGTGATAGGGACAAGATAGCTGCAATCATTGGTTAGACAGCGATCTCCTGACACATTTCCAGTTTCACATAAGCTGTTCACCGTCAGCCATAGTCAGTACCTTTGTCCACTTGGAAAACTGTGGTCACTATGTTGTAATAGCTAAGCAGGTTTCATGTACCCCACTCACGTGGCCTCTGCCCGAGCTGGTGAGTTGAAGGAAATCCAAACAGGTTTGTTTCAGCATGAGGTTAATAATTACCCTGTCAGTAGCACCTCACGTGTGCAGCGCTCTGAAAAGGTAAAGTGCTTTCACACATTGTTGTGTTACATTAACAATTCCGTGACCTGGATAGGCCAGATTTTATTCTCCCATCTTTTTAAGACGGTTGTTTATTTTTGAGAGGGAATGAGAGCGTGAGCAGGGGAGGGGCAGAGAGAGAGGGAGAGGATCCGAAGCAGGCTCTGTGCTGACAGCAGAGAGCGTAATGCAGGGCTCAAACTCACAAACTGTGAGATCATGACCCGAGCCAAAGTCAGATGCCCAACCGAGCCACCAGGCACCCCTGTTATCCCATTTTTAAGTTAAGAAACAGTTGGGCGTGCAGGGGAGAGAGAGAGAGAAAAAGATTTTTGTGAGAGGATTATCTGCTCGTCCCCTTAATTTCAGCAACAGAGCTGGAACCAGTACAGATCTTACTCAAGTTGAAAATATCGTTACCTCGAAATGCACGTAATACATCTAAGCTGTCAGCATCATAGCTCGGCCTAGCCTACCTTAAATGTACTTGGAGCACCTTACATTAGCCTACACTTGGGCAAAATCTGATGCAAAGCCTATTTGTAATAAAATGTTGGATATCTGCTATAGTTTATTGAATACTGAAAGTAGAAAACACTGGTTATGAGTACAGATGGTTGTAAGCAGATCAGTTGTTTACCCTCCTGATCACACGGCTGCCTGGGAGCTGCAGCTCGCTGCCCAGCATCACAAGTTTTGTACTGCATATGGCTAGTCTGGGAAAAGGTCCAGATTCAAAATTCAAAGTATGGTTTCTTGCGAATGCATATGGCTTTTGCAACATTGTACAATAAAAAAAAAAAAATCCTAAATCAAACCATTCTAGGCAGGGACTGTCTATACTGAGATTTCTGTTCTATATTCTTTAGAATTTAGAAGGGACACAATCAGTAGCTACTCAAATACAGTATTTGGGTTAACTAGTGTGTGTACACATCCACTTATGCCTGATGACTTTTGATGGAGAGAGGCCATGCTGTGGGTAGAGTAAGAAAGATTTCCTTCCCACCATTCTCATCAGCCAAGTGGAAGACATGCGAGGAGAAGACAAGAGTTCCCCTGTCCCGTAGAATCAACTGAGCAGAGGTGATGTGCCCCTCGGATCTCCCAGAATACCAGAGGCAGTCCTGATGGATTTCTTTTTCCCCAGTTCTCCGATTATCAGAATTACCTTGTGAACAGCTGCGTGAAGGAGAACCCCACCATGGAGCGGTCCATTGCCCTGTGTAACGGCATCTCCCAGTGGGTACAGCTGATGGTTCTCAGCCGCCCCACCCCGCAGCTCCGGGCAGAAGTCTTCATCAAGTTCATCCAGGTGGCTCAGGTGAGTGACTAGAGTTAAGAATTTTGGCCTGGGCAATGAGCTAAAGTATCCCCTCTCCTCCAACCTAGTCTATCAATTAGGGCTGCTTTCCTCTCCTAAAGCATGGTGGAGTTTATGTGCCTTGAACTATTCCCAGATTTAGATATGATGATTTGTCTCTTTCCCATATAAGGGCAGTATGGTGAGGACCATACATACTATCTCAGCGGTCAGGATACAGTTTTAGATCTGTTTAGATCTTTTAACATTTTCAGAAGATGCTTACCAGCCTACATCGTTGCCCCCAGTCTGGCCCACACAGCAAAGGGAAATTTTCCAGGATTTCCTGGAGCTGGACCACCTCAGTTCTTAGGTCTTTGAGCCCATATTGTGTCGAATGGCTGCATTTAATGTCTGAGGGCAGAGTTTAAGCACTTGATAAGCGGAAAACAAGGTAGTACGAACACATAATTGAAATTCCCGAGATTCTACCTCCTTTCCCAGTTACTGTCTTGCATAGACACTGACATTGCACAGAAAAGACAGTCCTTGTCCTTAAAAATACAAGTCTGGTTATTTAGGATCAAGGATATAAAATATTAGCTCTAGGTGGTCAAGACCAGTGTTTCTCAAAGTCAGTACATGGCCCACCTACTCTGGTATTACCTAAATGTTTATCCCTAAGGTCAGCTGTAGATCCCAGGAATCCAAATAGCCGTGCTTGGATCCAGAAATCTTTGGGTTAAACAAGTACTTTGGGCGGTTCTTAGAAACCACTGATGTAGAGGATGGTCCGCAGATCCAGTGCAACAAAGGAGGATGTGACACCGTGCTAAATTTGGGACCTTTGGTCTGAAATTAAGCCTAAGGGGGAAAGTGGTCCAACAACTGCAACACCTCATTGCTAGGCTTTGGTATTAGGAAGACTCAAATTGAGAGGCGTGTAACTGACATGTATATTGACTACTCTCATCTCTTTTGTGTCACAGAAGCTCCACCAGCTACAGAACTTCAATACATTGATGGCTGTGATAGGTGGGCTGTGTCACAGCTCAATCTCCAGGCTCAAGGAGACAAGTTCGCACGTCCCACATGAAATCAATAAGGTCAGTGCTACTGGCTTCTCCGGGGCCCCTTAGTACCATTCCCAGGACGAGCATCAACATTTCCCCCTTAAGAGGCAACCCAGAGAGCCTTTCCGGGGCACATCACCCTTTGTCAATTAGGCAAACTGCCAAGGAGGCAAACCCCAAGAAAACCCATAGGATGGGAACGACCCAGGTCTGAGAGTCACTGTGATTCAGTCTGGGCTCAGCGTTACTACACGTTCCAACTGATCAGTTGAAAGAATGTGTCTCTCTCTCCTGCACTCCTATGAATATTCGGAGTCACCGTCTTTAATACTGACTCTCTTCCTCCAGCAACTTGTTCCAAAATGTTTTCCTAAATAGTGCTTCAGTTGACTGTAGTTCAGTTTGCATGTGAGACATGTACAGCGAGCAACACATTAGAAACCTACCTATTCAAATCCTATGGAGAATGACATTCTGGATAGTTGAAAATGACCTTTTCAGGTGCCACTTTGTAATAGTGTTTTGTTGAGGAGTATTTTTCTTAAATGTCCTATGCACTTTTCTACATTCTTTAGCTGTTACAGAATAGACTTTAGTTCTTTATAGCATAGGGCTGTTGTGATGAATATAAACCACGAAGACGCACTGGAGATAAGAATGCAGCTCTGGTGTGGACCAGATTAACTGCTCTTTTGAGCATTTCCATCTTGTGGGAGAGGACCCCCTTACTAACCTCAACCCCAGGCCTCCCAAACTGCATGGACAGACTCTTCTTAGGGAGACATGCCTGTGTCTCATTGCCCCGTTTTTCCCGGGTGTTCAGCCTCCTTCTGGGGAGTCTCAGATTCATCATCCCTGCTCTCACCCCACCCCCACCTCCCAATTCCCTACTAGTTCTGCCAGAACTCGGTGGAACCACTGAAAAGGTTCTTCATGTCTCAGAAGTCACAGAGGGAGACAGTCATGGAGATTAATATGCTCTTGTGCTGTTTCACTTACAAGATACACCTTGCTCCTCTTGGCCTTGGGTCCCTCCACAGCAGTGCTTTCTTGTCTGTAGCTGCTTGACCCTCAGGGTGGTCTGCAGCCAGACTTAAATCAAGTATCCCCTCATCCCCTAGTAGTTTATTTCACCTTCTAAGGAGAATAAAACTATCTCATTTTTGCTGCTAGTCTCTCATCACGTGAGCACTGTTGGCTCAGAGGTGAGGAAGAGGCTGTCTTGCCAGCTCATTGTGAATGGGGGAGGCTAACTTCAAACCTCAAATTCTTCACTGAGGAGAAATGGTACTTCTTAGGCCACAATTTTATTAAAGGAATTTCCAGCAGTGTTTAAAATATTTTGTGCTGTAACATAATTAGTGGTCTTTACTTCCCATCTTTGCCTGTGAGGAAGCCGGCCATCATGCATGGGGATTGGGGTTCTGCAGACTGCCACCTTGAACCAGGCATATTTGACAAGAATACCAGAGGTGGCTGCTCCCTTTTTATGCTGTACAGACCTGCCCTTTCCTGGGCCGGAAGCCCTAATGAAGAGCTCCCCGGGGCCTCGGCCTCACCTTGTCACATGCCTTCTGCTGGAAATTGGTCTATTGGTTCAGTCTCTGGTTCAGGATTTCAGTCTGTGAGTGGAACATCACCTGCTTCCTTGACGTAGGCCTGTTCTGAGAACCGCTGAGAGAAGGCCCACAGAGGGCAGCGTAAGTCAGACAAATGCTCAATAGACCACTGAAGCTCCCAGCTGTTCCCCATGCCTGCGACGGTCAGCACTTCCGACATCACATTCCACACGCGTCTCTGGAAGCATTCAGAGGATACTAGGGAGGGGAACTGCATGGCGTGGGGACAGAGGTCAGGGGGACACTTACTCTCTGCTGTATATTCTTGGACCGTTTTCATTTTTATCTCAGGTTTTTATTTTTATGTTTAAATTTCAGTATAAAAATAAGACCTCACTTAAAATTTCCCAGTAGATAGTACAATCAAGTAAAGCATACTTTGTGTGTGTAAATACACTCTGACATTTGAAATCAGCTAGACTTTTTTAAATCTGGGAGTCACAGTCTGTAGCTTTTAGCGCATCACCTCCTGCCTGACAAATTAGGGATGGGGTGAAATAGTGGGACAGGCTGAGAGGAAACAAGGTGGCCTCTGCGGACAGTACACCCTGCCTGGTGGGCACCTGTGAATGGGTCTCTTCTGTTTTGTAGGTTCTGGGGGAGATGACCGAGCTCCTGTCCTCCTGTAGAAACTATGACAACTACCGGCGAGCCTATGGGGAGTGCACCCAATTCAAGATTCCCATCCTGGGGGTGCACCTCAAGGACCTCATCTCCCTGTACGAGGCTATGCCCGATTACCTGGAGGATGGGAAGGTGAACGTCCACAAGCTGCTGGCTCTTTATAATCATATCAACGAACTGGTCCAGCTGCAAGAGGTGGCCCCACCCCTGGAAGCCAACAAGGACTTGGTGCACCTGCTGACGGTGAGGCTCACACGGGAGGCAATTACTGAGGGCTGTCCGTATGCCACACACCACTCTCTGCGCCTTACCAAGTATTAGCTCAGTTCATTTTCATGAAACACAATGGAGTAGGTACTACCATCATCTCCATTGTTTGGACATGGATACTGAGGCATAAGGATATGACGTGTCAGAGGACCACACGTGAGTAAGCAGCAGAACCTGGGTTCACACCCAGGTGGTAGGGACTCCAGAGGTTATGCTCCTGAGCAGTATGCCCTCCAGAATCCTAGAATTGTTTCTTGCCCCCAGCTACAAAAGCAATCCTCAACTTTCTGGGAGGAAGGAAGCTGATAACAAATTAGGATACAAAACTTCGTAAGAGTTAGGGATAGTGTATTCTCAGTTACAAAAGGGTAAGGCAGTGAGTAAAAAAAGCAAACAAAATGGAGGCATTCGAGTCAAGAATAGGTGAACACATGTGGTGGTGCAGGAGCCTACCTGCATGGTCAGATAAACTCCCTTCCAGAAGCATGATTCTGTAGCTCACCACTGTGTGACTGTGGGCATGTAACTCTAAATCTGTTTCCTCCTCTGTAAATCAGAGATTACTCTCTGGGATAACTTATAACTTCTCAGTTCTAAAATTATACAACTTTTATCTGTATTTTTGTAGAATGGAGTAACTGTTACAGCCTCTTCCTCCCTCACATCATGATTCTAATAGAGCCGCAGGATTCACAGCCAGCTGGGGTCTAATGTTAGCCCTTTTGCTAACTGGCCAGATGACTGTGGCAGGCCTTGGCCTTAGACATTGTCTGTTAAAAAGATGTACCAAATCTTAACTTTCTTGGATCACAGATCATGTGATGAAAACCATGAACCTCCCAGAAAAATAGACACGAGTTCTGGACCTCTTGAAGCCATCCGTAGACTCTAGGTTACAAACAAGATTAGTTATATGAAATTGATTAACTCTTAGTATCATTTTATAATACCTGTTGTCATTTAAACTGGGTTGTTGTAGGGAACAAGTGAGGTGTGGACCATCTGACCACATAGGGCCTTCTGCCTAAGCTCCAGATACAGGCTTAGATATTAAATCAGATCTTAAAAGAGGACATCTTGAAACTTCTCCAAAATTTAAAACATTTTAATAAGAAGGAGCTAATGTTTGCCTTATTGCAGTACCAAGTGTTATGCACTATAAGCTCTGTGAATCTTAAAAACAAAGAGCCTAGAAGAGTAAATAAACAACAGGAGAGGAGGAGGTACCAAGAAAGAAACCCATCAACCCTGGGAAAGGCAAACAACATCCTAGCAGTTAACCCTGTTCTGTTTTGATCTGCAGTTGTCCTTAGATCTCTACTACACTGAAGATGAAATCTATGAGCTGTCCTATGCCCGGGAACCAAGGAACCACAAAGCCCCAGTGAGTTGTTCATATTTTTATGCTAAGATTGCTGCATGTAACAGGTGCTCTACAAGTTGCTCACCGAGCTCATCATCTTAAGGAACAAATCTTTATGTGATAAGTACTGTGTTTCCACTCTGCCCAACCTTGTGCTAGGCACAGAGAAAACTTCACCATATGTACAAGTAATTCTTGGCCAGAAAGAGCCTGCAGTCTACTTGAAGGGATGAGACTAATACAGGAACTGTAAATATATGCCCTAAGCACATCCAAATGACAGGTGCAGTCAGTCAGTGGTTTACTGAGGAGGGAGATGGTGTTGCGGGCCATAGTGATATCTCCTTCCTATTATAAAGTATCCTCACATCATTCGTTTCTCTTCTCTGATTTTTTTGATGATAAGTGTATACTACTTAGTAAAGCCATAGAGATCACCCTGTATTCATCTGGGTCAGAAAGGACAGTCTCCTGGGTCTTTTGACCTCTTGTGCTGACAAGTCCTCACAACAGTGCAGTCCTGGTGCTGCAAGGAAGGATCTACACAGGTTGTCTCGCCCCACCTCCCGTACAGGCAGGTGAAAATTTCAGTTTTCCTTGTGAAGGACCAGAATTCCCCTGCAGTCTCCAGGGAAGCTGCCCAGTCCCCAGATAGTACTCAGGGGAGAGAGTTATCCACACATAAGAAATTCAATTTGTCTGTTCAGGTGGCTACATGATACTGTCTCTACAACCGAAAGATCAAGTTCTAGCTCCTACTCTAATGAAAGCTGTTCACTGAAAATACTTAGCAGGTTCCACTTTCAGGGTGTTAGAGGCATTTCCATGGAAAGGGTACCTTCCTCCATTTGGGCCAAGTCTCAAATATTTAGGAATGGATTCCATCTCCCCTTGTCCAGGCCTCAGGCTTTCTTCCTTGTTATCCTGCCTTTTAGCAGTTTTTCTCCTCATCCACATCTTTATTAACCAGTAAGTAGAGACAGAGAGGAAATTTAAATGATCCAGTCTTTTGCTGACAGTTTGACAGAAAGTCTAATGGGTAAGTTTAAATTATCTGTAGATGGAGATAATATACGTGAGAAGCATTTTGTCAGCTATGAAGCACAACAGTTGTTATTAGCCAGGATTAGAGCTCAAGATTTCAGTTCCACCGGCTCTCAGTTCCTGGCCCTGGCACATAGTTGAGGGCTGTCCATAGATGTAGCCATCAGGTAGCGGGAAAGGAAGTTGCTGCTGGTTGTAGTGCTTTATAGTCACAGGGATTTCTCTGAATATTTCATTTCAGCCACTAACACCTTCAAAGCCCCCAGTAGTAGTGGACTGGGCTTCTGGAGTATCTCCCAAACCTGACCCAAAGACCATAAGCAAACACGTCCAGAGGATGGTGGATGTAAGTACAGCTGTGCTCCGGCAGACGGAAGCAAGGCACATACAAACCGGCATAGTTCTGTATGCGGCCTGGGGGACACGGTGGCAGACGCGCAAAGGTGGGAAACCTGACACTTGTTCCTAGCGCACACCTCATATTGTGCCTGCAGGACAGTTCATAGGTTACGTTTTGCCAACACACTTTGACCTCCTTTTGCCGGGGGGTGTGTCTCCTCTTAGAGACCAAGCAGGAGAGCAAAGCCGTGGATTTGGGGGCAGAGAGGTGGTAGAAGGGTTTTAGTAGAAATAAGGATAATAAGGAGAATCTAATACTGCAAATTTGGCCCTCCTGATTGTCTTCATGGTTAACTGCTGAGGAGAGTGTGTGTCTATATTCATCCTTATGGACCAATCCAGCATAACAGAAAAGTGAGAGCCAGTATGTGTCAGAATAATTAGTAGAGGACTACAGGGCAGGGAGCACTTGCAGCTGGGCTGTTCACAGAAGCAGTGGAAGGGGGGCAGAGCAGAGGGGACACCCCTGTGCAGTGAGCTAGGAGCACGCAGGCACCGGGCAGACGGCACGATTGGTACACTAAGGGACCTGAGGGAACCGTGTCCTCTCATTCAGGCTGAGGAGAGGCTTTTATCAGATGCTCAACCCTTTGTCATTTGGCTAAAGGGAGAAACGATCGGTTTCCCTTTGGTAATCACCAGAGAAACTCCTTTTTTCACAGTCGGTCTTCAAGAACTATGATCATGACCAGGATGGATACATTTCTCAGGAAGAGTTTGAGAAGATTGCTGCCAGTTTCCCCTTTTCCTTCTGTGTGATGGACAAAGACAGGTGAGGGTCTGTGTATGGAATATGAGGCTCTTGGTGCTAAGGGAGCAATCATCACATGAATGCCTGTCTGGTTTTGGTTCAGATCACAACAGACAATAAAAAACACATCTGTGTTAAATGTCTCAGAACTGAAAATTTCATAAACCTGCCAGTTTAGTCAACAAGAAATAAGAAAAACTTTAGTCTTCCTTCTGGCTACAGATTATGAGAAACAACTATTTATTAATACCTTGCCTATTTTTCTGAAGTTGATAGAAGCTCTCTTGGTTTTCTGTGTGAAATCAAAGGTATGGCACGTGGGTTCCAGTTATATGTCATGTACTGTCTAAAGGCAAACCGCAGCATAAGGTATTTCTTTCCCTATACGCAGTTTCCATTTCTTTTTTCAAGTCTTAAAATTTGCTAGGAAAACCTGCTTTGGCCAGATAACACCTCTGTAGAAGTGGATACTACCACGTCACCTCTTTATTACATGCTGTCCATGTATCGCTATTTAAGAGGGCTCATGGAAGTAATCCTCAGTCCTATGTGCTGTACTGCCATGCAAGGATAGAAACAAAAGTGAGGGGTGCCTGGCTGGCTCAGTCGGTGGAGCATGTGCAGCTCCTGACCTTGAGGTAGTGAGTTCGCGCTCCACGTGTGGTATAGAGATTGTTCAAATAAATCAACTTAAAAAAAAATTAAAAACAAAAAGCAAAACAAAAAAGGTGAGTTTCTAAGGCTAGAAGCCAGTCTCGCTACCTCAGACCCTACTCACACCTGGTCTGTCGCTCGCTGGCAGGGAAGGCCTCATCAGCAGAGAGGAGATAACGGCCTACTTCATGAGAGCCAGCTCCATCTACTCCAAGCTGGGCCTGGGCTTTCCTCACAACTTCCAAGAGACCACCTACCTGAAACCTACTTTCTGTGACAACTGTGCTGGATTTGTAAGTTGTTCCTAGAGTGCTTCAGGTCGAACTTGAAGAGGGGTATGAGATGGTATGAATGAGCTTTAGGCCAGGCACAGACCTCATAACCCTTATCCACTATGCCAGCTTAGAGCCTAAGCTCTAATAACCTTGTTATCAAATGGTTTGATGCATGGTTAACTTAAATTTAATGTTACCATTTCTTCCGGATATTGTTTTTACCTCTGGTGCATGAGGCTTGGGACAAATGGTAAGGAAATGTTATATTTGGGACATACTTTTTAAGTAATTACATTCAGATGCTGTTTCCAATGTTAGAAAAAAAAAATAGGAGACATCCCTGCTCTTCCCCCTTCAAAAGGAACTGCTGTTAAGAAGCCATGTAGCTCTGCCCCTCCCCTGTCCAACCTAATCCCTGACCACAGAATTCTGTATACTTGTTCTTTAGTTTGGAGTTCTGAGAAACCTGTTTATTCTTTGATTCATCTACTTCAAGCCTCAAGAAGGCCTAGACCATAGAGGTGCCTGGGTAGCTCAGGCTGTTAAGCGTTCGACTTAGGCTCAGGTCATGATCTTACAGTTTTTGAGTTTGAGCCCCTCATAGGGCTCGGTGCTGACAGCTCAGAGCCTGCTTCGGATTCTGTGTTTCCCTCTCTCTGCTCTTCCCCCACTCATGCTCAGTCTCTCTTTCCTTCCGAAATAAACATTAAAAAAAATTTAAAAAATGAAGGCCTAGGCCATAAGTCCACACTACTGAGCTTCTTCAGAGCATGAGACTGTGATCACAAAATCTTCGTGTTTGCAGTTTAAGGTCAGGAGGGTTAAGACAGGAGATAAACAAGGCTTTCCTTCCTTGAGGAAGAGAGCACAATGAGGGAAAATAAAGAACGGGTATCAATGTCTCACCTAATACCAGATTGATGAAAGATGTATAGTGTGCTCTAACTGTCTCCTATCTTGTCTCATAGCTCTGGGGAGTGATCAAACAAGGATACCGATGTAAAGGTAAGGCTCAGTTTTGTGGATTGTCGTGCTTTTTCTGGTCTTTGACGCTCTCCTAATAAAGCATTTTTTACCGATAGTAGTTGTCCATTGAGTCCACAACTTCTCAGTGCAGCTTACAGCCTCATCCCCAAACTGGCTTCCCTAGAGCACCCACTGAGAGTGACTGCCACCACAGAGAAGAGGAATGCCTGGGTGACCGGTTATAAAGCTTTCCCTTGCAAGGTCCTCTCTCTGTGTGGGTTGTTCTGGAAACAGAGATCACTGGTAGGAGAGGCTTTCATATGGCCATGAAAAGGTGGGTCCCTAAGGAAAGGCACTTTGGGAATGGAAGTGATTACCAAAGGGCCTTGCCAGTTTTCCTCTTATCAGTAGGAACCTCAGGGCCTAATTGTCCTTCCTTATGACTAGAAAAATTCAGGAGTGGACAGGAGACTTTTACTGCAAGGAAGAAAGAGTAAGACCTAAGAGCTGGGAGCCTTTAGGGGGTCTCCTTAAGGTAGGCAGTATATGCAGGATGACTAGGACATGACTTGTCTCCAAGACAGTGGATGCTGCTTGAGACTCATGATAAGGGCTACAGCAAGATGGTAAGATCCAGAGTTGACCAAATACGACTACTAGGTTCATTAGGAATAGCAGGTGTCCTAGCTCCAGACTAGGACAGGCATGTGTGACAAGACAGCCCTGCATGAGTGTGGTTTTGAGACTCTGGAAAAGAAAGCCAAAGCCTTCCTGACTAGGCTGTCTTGTCCACAGACTGCGGGATGAACTGCCACAAACAATGCAAAGATCTGGTTGTGTTTGAGTGCAAGAAGCGAGCCAAGAACCCAGCAGCAATAACCGAGAACAGTACCCCTGGAGGGCCAACATCCAGCCTTTGCTCACTGGGAGCCAAAGACCTGCTCCATGGTAAGGAGACACTGAGAACATTCCTCTTGGAAAGTGAAGTGGGAAGGGTAAAGTTTTCGGGGAGGAAAGATGACCTTTGTCCTTCCCATTCTTAATAGAAACCACCACAGACACCATTGTGGAAGACACATTTTCAGAGTTAAACATCATCTTTAGGGACCACAATTCTGTCACATAAAATACAAATTTTGATGGGAGAAAGGTGGCAGAGAGCAGCATGAAGGTCTGGGGCCTATTAAAGAAAAGTTAAAAGATGGAGATACAAAATATCATCATCCAAAACACTCCTCCAAAAAATACAGGGTTGTTACTTTAGGATAAATACAGTAATTTAAATATTCTGATACTTCTGTTAATTACAGTTTTGAGCTTTATTTGGGTAAAAATTTAGTGTTAAATTATGTCCTCTGGGGGAAAGTTAAACTAGGAACCTTATAAGGTTTCTACTATTAGAAATTTTTTTGTTGTCCAGAAGCCACGCTGGATTTGTACACTATCCAGGCTGGGTCCTGGGCAAGGGTGTTGGGTGGAAGAAGAAAACCAGAATGATTCCTCTCTCCTTTCCAACCAGTATCAAAGCTAGAACTTCCCTATGCTATTCCCACTATACAAATGGGTCCCAAAGAAAACTCCTACCTGCTCCTATAATAGGACCAAACCTTGAATGCTGAGAGCTCCCAAATCCCAGGGTCCACAGAAAATATTTATGGACTGGGACCCCTGGGTGGCTGTCAGTTAAGCATAGGATTCTTTATTTCAGCTCAGGTCACGAACTCACGGTTGGTGAGTTCGAGCCCCACATCACCTGGGCTATAAGAGTGGATCCTCCTCAGGATTGTCTCTCCTCTCTGCCCCTTCCCCCTCATTCACATATGCTCTGAAATAAAAAAAAATTTTTTTTTGAAATGTTTACTTTATTCATAGACCGTTTCTCTTGCACTGAGGCAGGGACTTGAGCTTACCTGCAGAAACAAATCTTCTGGGCAGCCTTTGTGCAAATAGAAAAAAAAATGCCTGTGGCTCTGGTAGCCTTTATCCCCTAAAGAGGGTGCCTGCAAATGAGTCCACTTTGGGCCTAGAATAACAAAGTTGTCAGTTGAGTCTGTTTTTCTGACTAGAGTACCAACATGCCACGTATCTTCCTACAGCACCTGAGGAGGGACCTTTCACATTCCCTAATGGGGAGGCTGTGGAACACAGTGAGGAAAGTAAAGATCGGACCATCATGCTCATGGGAGTGTCCTCACAGAAGATTTCTGTTCGGCTGAAGAGGACTGTCGCCCACAAGGCCACCCAGACGGAATCCCCGCCTTGGCTTGGCAGTGAGCGTCCCTGTGGTCCCTTTGTGCTCTCTTCCCCAAGGAAGACAGCCCAGGATACTCTGTATGTGCTTCCTAGTCCCACATCTCCTTGCCCCAGCCCAGTCTTGGTCAGAAAGCGGGCTTTTGTCAAGTGGGAGAATAAAGAATCCCTCATAAAATCAAAGGAGGATCTCCGTCATCTCAGACTGCCAACCTACCAAGAGCTGGAACAGGTACCTTCCTTTTCTTTTCTTTCAGACGCCGAGAGAAGTGGGGCTAACCCAGGGAAGAGCGCTGAAGACGCTGACCAGGTTGATTTCTCGTAGGATAGAGCCACAAAACAACAGAAAGGATTTCTTTCAAACCAGAAAGGTTTCTTTCAAACCAGTGGAGGCCCTGGCTCACATTACAGGAGTAGAACAAGACCGACAGGGCTCCCTGTATGCCAGAAAGGTACCATTTTAAAGTGGTGGTGCCAGGCCCAAAGTGTGTTCACAACAGCCTCCTTGAGAAAAACCAGTTTCTACTGGTCAGGTCTACTGTGCTGACACCACACTCTTTTTCTAGATGAAATTAAATCCTCCTCCCCTAGAGGTCTTTGTTAACCTACTCATCAGGATGTTTTGGGACTTTTACGGTTGCCTAAGCATCTCCCCCAAAAAAGCATGTAAGCCTTCCTCTTAATATAAATGAGCAAGGAAATACATCTTGTAATACCTTGATCTTGTAATACATTAGACAGTATCTGGCAGATACACAGCTGTATATAATATAATGTATAAACTGGTAACTGTTATAGTACCAGGAGCTTCCTTTTTTTGGTTAGGTTTAGGAGGTCCTAATTATAAGATGCACCACAGAGAAAAGGGCATAGTGCAAGAAGAGGATAAGGAAAAGGACAACAGGCAGTTGTTCAAACAAAAAGAAGATGTTAGTAATTGGCTGACAGGATTGAGTATTTGGAGTCCAGAGGTCATGTTGAGGGCTGGCTCAGGTTTCTACCAGTGATGGGTAACTAGGGATGCTTAGATCTAACATTATCACTCACTTTATTAAAGGTTTTCTTTTTTCCAAAACATCCAGGTTGGCCATGTGTTTTTGGAGGCCTATCAGTAAAAACCCCAAATCAACATCCAGTAGCTAGAATTCCTTAAATAATTCTATGTAGTGAAATTGCCCAAAAGGGCCTCAGAATTCCCTACCTTGTCCTCAGTGTTGTTCCTTCCCTGTCAAAGACTCCTAGAAAATGAAATACAGAAACATTTGAAGAAACAAGTTAGATAACATATGTGAAACTCTTGGTGCTTTGAACAAAGAACGTAATGTTAAGAGGAACAGATGAAAAAATACCAGGTTTTCTAGATGAAAGGTATTCTCTTGCTCAGAATGTTTTAAGACATGCTTTAACTTACACAAACCCCTTTCTCTTTAGGGGTAGAAACTGCCAAAAGCAGCTTACAAGAACTCTGGTCTTGGGGACAAAGACTTGTGATTCTAAGTCCCAGACATTTCTTAAACTAGCTGTTAAACTGCACCTTACTTGCTCTTGTGTAAAATACAAGGCCAAGAATCCATGCTCTCTACGAATTGCTGCAGATTGTGAATAATTAATGTTCTCGTCTGACACATTACCTAGCACATCGCTAGCTAATTTTTGTTGAGACACAACTCATTGTATGCAAATCACCCAGAAATTGCCCACACTTGTGGGGAGGGAGTCATCAATCTGATATAACAACACTGGATTCCAAGTCCGAAGACAAGAGACGTCATCATGGCAGCGGGAGTTGTACCTTTTCACTCGCCCCTTTATTTACAACAAACTGGTTATTCATAACCAAACAAAAAGTGACTGCGTTACGTACCCAGGAGACTTTTTTAAAAGGTGGACAGGACCTCAGAGGGGGCTTTGGATCCAAGGGAACTGGTGACCCTGCGTGCCCATCTTGCCATGATCAGGTGAGAGCACTACTGGAGAGTGCAAACCAGGGTGGACATGCAAGGAAGATAGAGAAGTGGAGGTCCTGCCAGCCAGGGGGGCGTTTGGAGGCGTCCTCCCTCACAGAGGACAGGGAAAGCACGAGTGGTGACTGACCAACCACCTGGCTGCACAGGCTACATTTGGAGGGACCCCTTTCTCTCCAACAGTGCTCAGATTTCTAAACAGGGACCTCCAGGACTAGGGGGAAAGAGAGGAAAGAGGCAGACGAGAATAACAACGGGCACTGAAGGAACGCATTCCCCGCTGCCTCCCTTGGGGTTTCAGCAGGTTTGCCCACGGACCTCCAGGAGCACCCCCACTGGAGGATCCCCTCTCATGCCACAGGCACCCCTCCAGCACTGTGTACACCAACTTTTTTAGCACACACTCCCAACTACACCACCAAAGTCAGCTCAGGTAAAAAGAAACCCAAAACTTGAGCTACAGCATGTGGCCACCTTAGGAAAAACAGAAAGGATTTAACTGCCTGTCTGTTGAACTGTAACAAAATCAACAAGAAAAGTGTGTGCTACTTCACATGTGATGGCAGAGGCACGTTTCATCGAATACTCTGAGAAATCACAGTATATTCCAGCAACCAAACTCAAAGGCGTGGAATATTGGGATCTTAACTGATCAAGAATTCAGAATAGTTGTTATGAAGAGATTCAACTCAGAAAACTAATTCAATAAACCAAAGAATAAAACTAATGAACAGAAGGAGTTAATTAGCACAAAGACTGAAATTTAAAAAACACCAGAGATTCCAGAGCTAAAGAATTCAATGAGATACAGAATGCAGTAGACTAGAAAGCTTAGGAAATCAGATCAAGAGCTAACAACTTAGAGGATAGGAATTTAGAAATGATTCAGAAGAGGCAAGAGAACTAAAAAGTGAAGAAACCCTGCAAAAGCTATCAGATATAATGAGAAAACTGTAACAGGGCTACCAGAAGGAAAAGGGAGAGAGAGCATATTTAGAGAAATAATAGCTGAGAATTTCTTCAACATGGAGAAGAAATTGGAGAACACAAGTCCAAGAAGCTAATGGACCACTCAATTAATGTACAAAGACCTTATTCAAGACATTATAAGCAACTGTCAGAAGTCAGTGATAAAGAATCTTAGAGACTGGAGAAAAAGGAGAAACCTACAAAGGAACCCCCATTAGCTGTCAGGTTTCTCAGCAGACACTTGAAGGCCATGAGAGAGTGGAATGACAAAGTAGTAAAAGATAAAAATTGCCCATCAAGAATACCTTTCAGTCAACTCACCTTTCAGATACAAAGGTAAAATGCTTTCTCAGACAAAATGTGAAGGAACTCACCACCATGAGACCTGCCTTGCAAGAAATGCTGAAAGTAGTTCTCCAAACTGAAATGAAAAGATGCTAATTAGTGACATAAAAGCAAATGAAAGTACATAAAATTCCACCAGTGATGAGAAATAAACAGAAAACTGTGACTATATTAGAATGGTGTATTCAACCTCTTAGAGTATAAAGGCCTCAGGAAAGGAGCATTAAAGGTAACTATAGCTACTATAATTTCTCAGTGAATTCACAGTAAAAAAAGATAAGTTGTGACATAAATATAAAAAGGAAGAAATAAAAAAGTAGAACCTTTATAGGTAAACAAAGGCAATAAAAAGGACCAAGGGGCACCTGGGTCAGTTGGTTAAGTGTCTGACTTCGGCTCAGGTCACAATCTCGTGGTTTGTGAGTTCAAGTCCTGAGTCAGGCTCTGTGCTAACAGCTCAGAGCCTGAAGCCTGCTTTCAATTCTATGTCTCCCTCTCTGCTTGCATGCTCTCTCTCTCTCAAAAATAAACACATATTGGGGTGCCTGGGTGGCTCAGTCGGTTAAGTGTCCGACCTCACCTCAGGTCACGATCTCACGCCTTTTGGGTTCAAGCCCCGCGTTGGGCTCTGTGCTCACAGCTCAGAGCCTGCTTCCAGTTCTGTGTCTCCCTCTCTTTGCCCCTCCCGCACTCACACTCTGTCTCTCAAAGTTAAAAAAAATTTTTAAGATAGAAAGGACCATTTTATTTATCATTTATACATAAGTCACATGGTAACCACAGAGCAAAAAAAGACCACCACAAAACATTAAAAAAAAAAAAGACTGCAAATCACCACGGAAAAATCACTTTACAAAGGTAGAGAGGAAGAGAAAATGGAGATATAAAACAACCAGAAGGCAAATATAATGGCAGTGGTAAGTCTTTACCTAAGAATAATCACTCTAAAATATAAATAGATTGGTTTCACCAATCAGAAGTCACAGAGTGGCTCAATGGTTAAAAAATAAGACCCAATTCTATGCTGCCTAAGGAAACTCATTTCAGCTCCAAACAGCTGAAAGTAAAGGAATGGAAGAGGATATTCCATGCAAACAGAAACCAAAACAAAGCGGGAATAGCCACACTTTTATCAAAGAAAATAGACTTCAAGTCAAAAATCATAACAAAGGTCGTCATATAATGATAAAAGGATACATCAACAAGATAACACAACAGTAATATGTACACACCCAATATTGGAACGCTAAAATACTAACAGATCTAAAGGGAGAAGTAGACAAAAATAGTGATAACATGGAGTTTCAATACCCCAATGTCAATGATAATTTTCTGTCTGGGTGACCTGTTTAACAAGGAAACGTTGGAATTGAACCAAATTCTTAAACAAATGGACTTAACATACAGAACATCTAACAGCAGAATACAGGTTCTTCTCAAGTGCACAAAGAACATTTTCTAGGACAGAATATTATGATAGGCACAAAACAAATCTCAGCAAATTTAAGGAGACTGAAATCAGACCATTTTTTTTCTGACCACATGGTCTGAAACTAGAAATCAACCAGAGGAAAGCTGGAAAATCTATAAATATTTAGAAACCAGACAACACATTTCTGAACAAATGAGTCAAGAAACCAAAAGGAAGTTTAAAAATTATGGAATGCAGCAAAAGCAACTCTGAGAGAGCTTTTACAGTTAAATGCATATATGAAGAAATTATTTCTCAAATACACAACCTAAAAGAATTAGAAAAAGAAAAAAAAGGACTAAATAAGCCCAAAATTAGCAGGAAGAAGAGTCCAGAAAAATAGAAAGGATCAACTAAACTAAAACCTGGTTCTTGAAAAAGATAAAATTGACAAATCCTTAGCCAAACTAAGGAGAAAAAAGAAGTCTCAAAATTAGAAATGCAAAAAGAGGAGCACCTGGGTGGCTCAGTCGGTTAAGCGTCCGACTCTTGATATCAGCTCAGGTTTTGAGATCAAGCCCAGTGTTGGGGCTCTCTTAAGATTCTCTCTCTCTCTCCCTCCCTGTGTGCTCTCTCTCTCAAAACAAACATACATACATACATTTTTAAAAATGTGAAAGGAGACACTGCAACTGTTACTACACAAATCGGACCATAAGAGACCATTATGAAAATTATAAGCCAACAAATTAGATAACCTAGAAATAAATTTCTAGAAACACACAACCTACCAAGACTGAATGAGGAAGAAATAAAAATCTAAACAGACCAATAAAGGGCAAAGAAATTATATCAGTAATCGAAACCTAGCCAACAGAGAAAGCCCCAAGATCAGACAGCTTCACCGGCAAATTCTACCAAATGTTCATCTCACAATCTTCCCAAAAAATGAGGAAGAAATGCTTCCAAACATATTCTAAGAGAACAGCATTACCCGATACCAGAGCCAGATTAGGACACAAGAAAACTACAGACCAGTATTGCTGATAAATACAGATGTAAACATTCTCAACAAAATATTATCAAACTAAATCCAAGAACATACAAAAAGGATTATACACCATGACCAAACTAGGATTTATCCACTGAATGCAAGTAGATAACATAGGCAAATCAATAAATGTAATGTATCACATTAGCAAAATGAAAGATAAAAATCACACGATCATCTCAGTAGAGGCAGAAAAGGCATTTGACAAAATACAGCAAACATCCTTTCATCATAAAACAAAACAAAACACCAAACTGGGTATAGAAGGAACATACCTCAACATAAGGGCCCAAAACGATAAACCCACAGCTAACATTACACTGAATGGGGAAAAAAGTTAAAGCTTTTCCACTAAGATCAGAAACAAGACACAAGGATGCCTACTCTCACCACTCTTATTCAACATATCACTGGAAATCTTAGAGCAGCTAGGCAAGACAAAAAAAATAGCATCCAAATCAGGGAAGAAGTAAAACTGTCAATATTTGCACATGAGTCTGTATATATAAAATCGCCAAAATAACCAAAATACTGTTTGAACTAATCAACAATTTTGGTATAGCTGCAGGCTACAAAGTCAACATATAGAAAACACATGCATTTCTACACACTAAGGATGAAACATCTGAAAAAGAAAACTGTCCTATTCACAGTAACACCAGAAGCAATGAAATATTTAGGAATAAATTTAACCGAGGAAGTGAAAATTCTGTACAATGAAAACAAGACTCTGCTGAAAGAAACTGAAGACACAAACAAATGGAAAGATATCCCATGTTCATGATCCGAAGAATTGTTAAAATGTCTACACTACACAAAGCCATCTACAGATTCAATGAAATCCCTATTAAAATACTAATGGCATTCTTCACAGAAATGGAAAAAAAAATCCTAAAATTTGTATGGAACCGCAAAAGAATAAAGGCAGAGGTATCATACTTCCTGATTTCAAACTATACTCAATGCTACAGCAATAAAATCAGTATGGTACTGACACAAAAACAGACACATAGACCAGTGGAACAGAGAGCCCAGAATTAAACCTTGCTTATACAGTGAGCTAATATTTGATAAGGGCGCCAAGAGCACCCAAGGGGGAAAAGGATAATCTCTTTAACAAATAGCGTTGGGAAAACTGGACAAGTACATGCAAGAGCAATGAAATCAGACCCCTATCTTAACACCACTCACAAAAATTAACTCAAAATGTATAAAAGACTTAAACATAAGACGTGATAACTATAAAACTCCTAAAAGAAAACATATGGAAGAAGCTCCTCAACACTGGTCTTGGCAATGACTTTTTTTTTTTTTTTGATGTAACACCAAAAGCAAATCAACAAATGAGACTACATCAAACTTAAAAGGTTTTGCAAAGCCAATGAATTAACCAAATAAAAAGGCAACATACAGAATAGGAGAAAATTTTTGCAAACCATAAACTGGTTAAAGGGCTGCTATCCAAATTATATAAAGGATGCCTACAACTCAGTAACAACAACACAGTCTGATTAAAAAATGAGAAGAACTAGGGGCACCTGGGTGGTTCAGTTGGTTAAGCATCTGACTTCAGCTCAGGTCATGATCTCACGGTTTGTGGGCGCAAGCCCCGCGTCAGGCTCTGTGCTGACAGCTAGAGCCTGGAGCCTGCTTTGGATTCTGTCTCTCTCTCTGCTCCTCTCTTGTTCACTCTCTCTCTCTCTCAAAAATAAACATTAAAAAAATTTTTTTTAATGAGAAGAACTAAAGACACACTTTTCTACAGAATACATACAAATGGCCAACAGGTGCATAAAAAGATGCTCACTATCACTCATCATCAAGGAAATGCAAAATCAAAACACATTGAGATACCAACTAACACCTGTTAGAATGTCTAGCATCAGGAAAACTAGAGAGCAAGTGCTTGCAAGGATGTGCTGAAAAGGGAGGAACCCTCATGCACTGCTGGTGAGAATGTAAATTACTACAGTCGCTATGGAACACAGTGTGAAGGTTCCTCAAATATTAAAAACAGAACCATCATATGATCCAGCAACTCTGCTTCTGGGTATTTATCTGAAGAACACAGAAACACTAACTCAAAAGATATCTGCACCCCACGTCCACTGCAGCATTATTTAACAATAACCAAGATATGGAAACAACCTAAGTGTCCATACCTCATCAATGAAGGGACAACACACACACACACACAGAGTATTAGCCACAAGAAAGGAATGTGCAACAACATGGACATTGAGCACATTATACTAAGTGAGGTAAGTCAGAGCCAGACAAGTTCTGTATGACATCACTTGTATATAGAATTCTAAAAAGCCGAACTTGGGGCGCCTGGGTGGCGCAGTCGGTTAAGCGTCTGACTTCAGCCAGGTCACGATCTCGCGGTCCATGAGTTTGAGCCCCGCGTCGGGCTCTGGGCTGATGGCTCAGAGCCTGGAGCCTGTTTCCGATTCTGTGTCTCCCTCTCTCTCTGCCCCTCCCCCATTCATGCTCTGTCTCTCTCTGTCCCAAAAATAAATAAACGTTGAAAAAAAAATTAAAAATAAAAATAAAATAAATAAAAATAAAAAGCCGAACTTATAAAAACAGAAAAAAATGGTGGTTATCAGGGGAAAAAGGGTGGAGAGTACAGATGTTGTTTAAGGGTACAAACTTACGAGTGGTAAATAAGCCCAAAAGATGTAATGCGTAGTATAATGAATGTAGACAATACTGTACTATAATGAAGCCTGCTGACACCAGATCTTAAATTATTCCAATTATTAAAAAAGGAAAACTAACATGAAAGGTGCTGATTATTGCTACAATGGCAGTGTTAAAATTTAACTATCAACTTACATGTTGTACATCTTAAATTTATACAATGTCATATGTCAAATATATTTCAATTAAAAAAAAAATGGAAATTAACCACCACAGAGAATTACATACCTAATTCCCATTTAGGGGGTAGGATAAATTCTTTATCAAAAGAGTCCATTAGTTTTCTATGATTTGGGAGGGAAATTAGAAAACCATCATATGACATAGTTCATTTCATTTAAATCACTGTTTTCATACCTCAGACTTGACCACAGACTCCCCGTTTCTGCCAAGTTTAGGTTTCCCACTATATAACATCCAAAGGTTTTATTATCCACCTATCGTCTGGGAATGATGTATTCTGCTTGCTACCCATTCGTATCTTTGATATGATAACAAAAACTAATTGCTGTTTGCACATGCTCATTTGGTATTTAACTTGTTATGTTCTATTCAGAGCAAAATAACTGCCTCGAAAATAGTTTTTAATTCTCAGCCACAGTGAATAGGAAATGCCAATCAAGTGTAGTACTCCCAATATTGGAACTGATTTGCTATTCATTGCTGCTTTATTAACATACATCTCCTTTTCCTTTAGGAAATAAATACCCTGAAAGCAGATAATGACGCTCTAAAGATCCAACTGAAATATGCACAGAAGAAAATAGAAACTCTCCAACTTGCAAGAAGCAATCATGTCTTAGCTCAGATGGAGCAGGGTGACTGTTCTTAGCCAAGAATCTCAAGGAGCACAATGTGTAGATGAGTATATCAGAGATCTCACTTAACTAAAATAAATAACAAACACCTGGTGTACCTTAGATCAACCAGCTCTTTTAAAAGGTCACTTTAAAAGAGAAAAGCAAGTTACTTTTTTTTTTTTTTTTCCTTTAACCTAGTAAGTGGAACTGTCTTCTCTTCCAGTCACTTGAATCAAAGGGGAGGAAAGCTGAAGAATGCAAAATTTTTGCCATTCACACCACAAACATCTGCCACCCCCCACCCCGGGACTAATACCTACAGCTTGATAAAAACATGGCTGTAGTTTTCTGACAAGGTAGCTTCTCCTATGTGGCCTGCCTAGCTACTTCCTCCTTAGAACTAAAATCCCTGGAAAATGAATCTGCTTCCTTCTGTGGGTTTTCTGGGAGCTGAGGGATTTACCCTGTTCCATCCAAAGCTTGCTTACAGTGGAAAAATACATTCCACAAACAGCTTTACTTCCTCTATATTCCAGCATTCTTTTCGAATCTGGTTCCCACTTCACTACCTCAGGTCTGATCAACTAGCCTTCTCCCACTCCTTCCTCACTAGGCTCATACTCACATGAGAATATCTACCTACAAATAAACATCTAGAGATGGAGCCACAGATCAGGGGGGAACATTATCCAATTACAGGTCAACTCATAGTTTTAGTCACACAGTCATAAGTAGCCAAACTAAACACCTAGAAACATGGCAAATACCACTTCAGACATGACTGGCCAGGTAGCTAAAATAAACATACTATAAACATGATGTCTGTCCTCACAGATGTACATTGGATAGAATTAGGAACTTCAGGCTTTTTGAAAAAGAGTCTGTTAAACTTTTCATGTGCCATCTTTTTTTTTTTTTTTTTTTTTGGAAGTTAACTATTTTGAACTGAATTTGTGCTTATACGGTCTTAATACTATTTAGAAATAAGCTAATTGGATCAGAGGCTTCAATAACAGCCCAGAGTGTATATTTGTATATTATGTATATACAATATCAAGCATGCATGTGGCTTGGAATTTTGTCTCCTCCTTCATAAAATGTGGAATTAAACAACTTTTAGTCATTTACACAAATCCACAAATTTAAAGTTGTTTGTTACAAGATAAATAGCTCACCACATAAATTGTATTGTTGAGCAAAATCACAAGAATCCGATGAGCTTTCTAGTAATGAAGGTTAATGATAAATGGGCTTGTTTAGTTGGGCAACTGTTTATAAACTCCTTTATCAGATTCTTGATTTCTCTAAAAAGTTCAAATTATCATTCTTTTTGAGGGGAACTTACCTTCCATGTTGGAAAGCTTGGTACCAAGCAGACTTGAAATTCATACAAGTTGACCAACAGCCAAGAACTTAATCTCAACAATTTAAAGTTCCAAACCTAAAGCCAACAACACCAAATCTTAATCAGAATATGAAGAACATATACAGTATAGCTTCCTTGGAGGATTCAGACTATTTAAGAAGTTTCCTTGATGAAAGACCAGTTCCCATTTGCATACCTCCTTTCTCTGAGCATTAGTGACAAAGCTAGTGAGTAGCTTTCAGTTAGTGTTTCAAAGAATTACTTTACACACAAATTTACCCTTTCCTAAATCCAAACTCAGAAATCCCCCCAGAAGGCTGCTTAAGTCCATCACCTGGTATCTAACTTAAGAAGCACTTTGCTACTTACCTTATATGGAACAAATTTATGATAATCTTTAAAATTCATACTCTTCACTGTTCTTTTCCTCTGATAAAGACCAAAGGTGATACAGCTCAATTTCTTTATATAGTTATCTAACACAAATTTTTTTTCATTCTCCTTACCCTCCAAAATACAGACCCTAGGTTAGTTTCTGTGTAATCTGTAATCCTAGAACTCCAAAGGTCAGAACTCTGTTAATCAGTCAAATGTATATGGCCAGAGGTCTCAAACATTCCAGAATTTATCACTGAAATGGGTAAGAAGCAGTTTTATCACAAGTTTTTGCAGTCCAGCAAGGGCCAAAGAAGAACAGCATGTAAATTAGTATTATTTGCACTGAGTTACATGGGATTAGTGGACTATAGAAATAATCTGGAAAAAATTTTGGTCAAGCCTAGGATACAAATTTTTGTCTTGTACGGACTTGAAATAAGTTTGAGCATATATTTATCTGTCAAAATAAGGACAAATCTTGTTCTGTCAACAACAACATTACTTTTCATTTTCTTTGGTAATTGACTTGCCTTTTTACTGACCACTTGTGAATTTCTGTCTAAGGATGTACAATGTAAAAGAACTGCAAGGAAAAAACAAATGTACAGATTGTAAAGGTTTTTTTTTTAATATCTAATGTAAGTTTTCTTTATGTAATATTTATATGATAAAAGATATTAGGATCTCTACCACATAGCTGTCTTGTGTTTCTTCTAGTTCATGAATATATAGACGCTTCTCTTGAATTTTTACTATAATCCACAGCTGACACCACTTGCTTATTAACCAAACTGAGTTTTCCTGGAAGGAAAAGCAAAGCAACTAATTATTCAGTAGAAGTCTTATCTAAATCGTTTCAGAACATGCAGAAATAACAGTTCAAAAATATTCGACCTTTTCCCATCTTACTGCATCAGGACTCACAGTGGTCCCAAAATATTGCCTATGAATATTTCACAATGAAGGAGACAAATTTGAGCTTGCCATTTCTCTGTGGCTTTTGTCTTTAATCCCACAGTTCTAAGAAAACTAGCAAGTAAAGGAGAACTTTGAAGTTGTGCGTGAAACTGGTAGAGAGGGTGGTTCAGTCCAGGGTAGACCACCCACAGCGATTCGTTTGTGTTCATGATTACTTAGAGTGATTAAGAGATAGCCGTAGCTTTCCCTTAATCCTCAGCCAACTTTTGTTTAACCAGACCAATAAAGAGTGGGAGTAAATTCCAATCACTCAAATTCTGAGGAATGCATTCTGGTACATTTGGATGTGGGTGTATCTATCATTTTGGCAATTCGTAACACTTCAAGTCACATTGACAACCTGACTCTGAAGAAGAGATTAAACTGCCTCCTCTCTTTCCTCTCTTCCATCCCCAGTTCCCATCCCAAATTTCTCCACCCTGTGCTCCTTATAAGGAGTTCTCATTGCTCAGAACATTCTCTGGTCACAAATTTTTTTTGGGTTACCTACCTTCTTTTGACACAAAGGTAATTAAGTGTACTTGGTTTAAAATGTGTTTTTCTGCTTAGAGAGGCAAGGTTTCCCTGATCTACAGAACATAAGGGAATAGGTTCAAAAAAAATACCCGATCCCTTCTTTCGCTGAGAGCTCACGTCTACAATGGATGGGAACACGAATTCTTTATATAGTCCAGATAAGAGATTATTTTTTTTTAATGTTTATTTTTTAGAGAGAGAAAGAGACAGAGTGTGAGCAGGGGAGGGGCAGAGAGGGAGGGAGACACAGAATCCGAATCAGGCTCCAGCCTTTGAGCGGTCAGCACAGAGCCCGACACAGGGCTCAAACCCACAACATGAGATCATCATCTGAGCAGAAGTTGGATGCTTAACTGACTGAGCTACCCAGGTGTTTCCCCACCCCCCCCCCCCACCTTTTCTTTAATGTTTAAGAGATTAGTTACTTCTTTAATGCAGAGTCTCTCAGTAAGGTCTTATCTACATGGGCTATTTGATACCAAAGGCTAGACTAAGGTAGGGGGTGGGAGGGGAGGATAAATGAGATAATAGGAAAAATGAAATTAGAAGAGTAGGCACATCAAAAGGCATTAGATTGCAGAAAGCAGTCATGTACCATTCATCCTACTCTATGCATTGCCCTCAATTTAGAAAACATTTTTACATTATGGCTCTTCACATCAAAGCCCCAAATTGCCTATTGCTGGCCTAGATATTGCACAGGACACTCTTCTACAAATGAAATTTTTACTGAAAAAAGGTATCATGAAAATCCTACCTTCCAGGGGAGAGTAAGATATTAGGGTCTAGATCACCCTGGTTTTCACTCAAGTGACATTTATAGGAATGTATAAACACCAGTGGTCCCAGCTCCAATACAATTCCAGGAAGTGATAAACTTGCATAACACTTACAGTGAGTACAGTGGATAACCCAACAGCACCCCTATGAAAGTACACAGAGGTGTTACAGAAATGGATAAATTAATGTTTCTGCAATTATTTGCCATAAACCTCTAGCGATAAAAGAAGTTAAAGTAGTTGAAAACCCGTTCTTTATCAGCAACTATAGTCCAGTAGTCTTTTGATTATATATTTTTAAAAATTATTTATTTTTCAGAGTTCATAGCTATTGAAAAAAGTTTTTTCTTAATTATGGAAAGCCTTTTTTTCCAACTATCACAAATGAAATTAAGTATATTCATTAAATATAAACACATTTTAAAAATCTATTTTACAAATAACCTAAAGTTTATGTTTTCCTATCCTGAACAAATTTCTTTGAAGAGTTAGCTTGAAAAATACATGGCAAAGACTGCAGTATATTTACCCTTAAAGTTTTAACATTATTTTAGATTTCACTACAGGGTTTACTGGAAGCAAAACAACAACGAAACTGCCAAATGCCAAATACCATGTGTCCACTGGTACTCCACTTTCTATCTGTTGAGTTTGTTAGATCAGAGGAAGTTGTTATGCACAGGTGTTAACCAGGCGCCCACACCAGGACATTTTATAGTGGGCATGAAAAAACGTGTGTGACTATCTTATCTAGCTCTCTTTACTAAAAGAATAATGCAGTACTGAGCCCACTTCTTAAACCATTTACAACAGCCCTCAACAAATCACACTATACTTAGGTCTTTATGAAACAGTTTGAGAAGAGATCAAGTGTCACAATCCCCATCTGACAGATGAGGACAAATCAGTCCTTGAGAGCTGTGGTCGGTTCACCTCACAGCGCCCCTGGGCTAGTGCCATGATTCAAATTCACAACTCCTCATCTCCAAACCTTTACCTGTTCCAACCACCAGACCACATGTAACCATTCACTAAGCCGGTTTCCCAAATCTAGCTGTGAATCAGAATTTCTAAGGGATGCCTTGAATCCTGCCTCTGATGGACTGAAATAGGAAATAACTGCCCTAATCCTGAGCAGTGCAGCTCAGCCTGCCTTTTAATATTCAAACGCCTAAAGCGATGGCATAAGTGATGAAGAGACCAATTTATACGAGTGTTTTCTACATCGTAATGTAAAATTACTTGTCTTAATCCCTTCAGAATAAATTCTGACTTCAGTCTTTAACTTTGCTTTGTCAAAGAAAATCACAGGTTTCAAATCCTCTTGGAAAATAAATCAAATATGCATTGCAAAAAGTAGATGTGAGCTTCAATTAATGGAACTTTAACAGAAGCCTGGCGAGAAATTGTTTCCTAAACAAGAGCAAACAGGTCATGACAACTACCTATTGAACACAACAATCAGATAAGTCCCTTTCCCTATTTCATAAAGAATAATTAACAAATACAAACACAGCCACAGGAATACAGATGAGGCAATAGTCTATATTCCTTTCCATTACAAGTGGGGTAATTTATGTGTTTCAAACCTGAATAAAATACGGGTAACAATCTAAATTCAATCATGACAATAAAATACTTTCCATTTTCCAAGTTTGATGGTAATAAATATTTACATTTTTAAAAATAATTTTTGTTCATTTTTTTTTTAAAAAGACATGCTCAGGGGTACACAGAATATGGAAAAATCATCACTTTGTCTAAGAGATCAAATGGTAGTATAAAAACAATGCTCTTACATATTAACCCAATTTAAGAATGATAACAAGGAAGCTAACATGGTGTTTACTTGAAAGCTGACATTCAAGTATGTTACTTAGAACACTACACCTAATGTCCCTACCAAGAAGTAAGCACTGCTATCTAATTTTGGTGGTTTTTAATACCTTCTATATCCACCACCACCTCCCCCATACGGATCTCCATAACCTCGTCCCCCATAGCCCCCTCCTCTTCCACCATAGCCTCCTCCTCTTCCACCATAATCTCCCCTCCCGCCATAATCTCCCCTGCCTTGGAAACCTCCTCCTCTACCGCCCCCTCCCCCACTTCCACCCCACCCTCCTCCGCCACCTCCTCCTCCTCCCCCACCACCTCCCCAACCTCCTCCACCTCCCCAGCCACCTCTTCCACCCCCACCACCTCCTCGACCACCCCCACCACCCCCACCACCCCAACCACCCCTTCCGCCGCCTTCTTGTCTCTTTTGCCAAGGGGGCATTTCCGGGGGCGGCGGTTCAATTTCATTTGGCCTTCCTCCTCTGTCAGGCACCCTTCCCATCAGCACCTGTGTGAAGAAACATGGTCTTTCAGTTTCTAATATTTTAGAAGTTACAATTTAGATAAAGGATTTAAGTGGTACTGAACTTACTCTTCTCATAAAGAAACAGAAGCCAAACATTTAAGGACGTGGAAGTATCAGACATGCAGTACAGATTAATACTGAAAATATAAATGTGATATGTGAAAAATTCCTCACAACATGGTATTATTTTTAAATAATCTGGGGAATATTTCAGAAACTTAAGAGCTTTGTTAATTTCTCCTTATTTAAATTTGCTTACCAAAAAAAAAAAAATTTTTTTTTTTTTTTTTGAGAGTGAGCCCATGCATGTGCATGCATGAGCAGGGGAGGGGCAAAGGGAGAGGGAGAGAGAATCTTAAGCAGACTCCCTGCCCAGTGTGGAGCCTGATGTGGGGCTCAATCTCACAAGCATTAGATCATAACCTGAGCTGAAATCAGGAGTCACTTAACTGACTGAGCTACCCAGGCACCCTGTTTACCAATTTCTGTAACAAATGTAGTACCCACCACACTAAAATATTTTAAGCAGAACACTTTCAATATACGTAAACTATTCACCCTATTAATTAACTTCCTATCTATACAACAACTCTGGACTTTCCACTGCCATTCATTTGGTCATGGGTTATCCAATAAAAGACTATATTCTAAGCACATTTTATTTTAACAAAGTATGAAGTATATATGGTGACATGTGGGTTTAATGAGACGTCAGAGAGGAATATAATGACTATTATCCAAGGTATTATTCCAGAGATAAAAGGATTCTCAATGAGCTATTCCCTTCTTTGAAACTTAACCTCACAAACTTTCAATGATGATACTAGTTACTATATTATTATACAGAAAATAAAGACTTAACTAGGCTTTCTTAACCATGCTCGATAATACTTTGAAGGATAAGTCAGGGAAGAGTTTGGTTTAAGTCCCCAGCCTTCTGTATAAAGGAGCTACTTGATATGCCCATAAAGAAAAACAGACAGTGGTGAGGAAGGAAGCTAGGAAACTAGCTTCATGCTAGTTTCTTTCAGGAAAGAAGGTAAAACAGTAAATGCCTCAACCAAAATGACCTATAAATCAACTGGGTTCTACTTCCATTGATCCTCTAATCAAAACCATGTTTTAGTAATTTATGTCATAAACAAAAAACAAAAAGTACAACATCCTTACTATGGGCCAAAGTTTGAAGAATGCAAACACTCTTTTAAAGTCACCAATAATGTCCCAATCATCAATGAAAAAGAGCTTTTCTTGGTTGTTATTCTCATTGGTCTCACCATCAAACATGCTACGTGGATGGCTATATGGGGACAGTGTTGCAAGAACTGGTAAGACTGCCTTCAAATAATTAGACTACAAACTTGGAAAAGAGATGGACAATGTCACTTAAGAAGTAGAACTCTTAATCTGGCAAGACTAGATCATTGCCTGATAGAAGATACTAAGTAACATTTTTTTTTTTAATTTTTTTTCAACGTTTTTTATTTATTTTTGGGACAGAGAGAGACAGAGCATGAACAGGGGAGGGGCAGAGAGAGAGGGAGACACAGAATCGGAAACAGGCTCCAGGCTCCGAGCCATCAGCCCAGAGCCCGACACGGGGCTCGAACTCACGGACCGCGAGATCGTGACCTGGCTGAAGTCGGATGCTTAACCGACTGCGCCACCCAGGTGCCCCAAGTAACATATTTAAAGACAATACTTTCAGAAGCTAGAGGAGACTGATCTAAAATGGAAGAGAGAGGAACAAACACTGGTGACTAACTTAGCAATAACTAACTTTACATACAAACCATACCTCTAGCAAGACATCCTGTATAGAGAATAGTTTTTTCACTATACCGAGTGAGGAGCAATGTTTTAAAATTGCCCAAATCCCTTCTGGTTTTTTGCTCTTTTGTAATAAACTCTGCCATACATGCCACTCAAACTGACAAATCTAGATTAGTTTATCACTATTGCTGCTATTGTAAAGTAAAAGATTTGGTCTCTTTGAGCTTGTTTAAAAGCAGTGTTGGAGAAATGGATCTATACTCTGAATCAGAAAATGGAACCTCCAAAACACTCAGTAACTTGCCCAAGGTGATTTCTCTCTGCAAATGATACAGCTAGGATGTGAATCCTGATCTGTATGACTCTCAAGCAAGTACTCTTCCTTCCTTCCCAAGTATATAAGGAATCTGTTAGTACTTAAATACTACACATTTTTACTGACAAAAAAAAAAATGACATTCTTAGAAGGCAAATTAATTCTTGCTAAAGCTATTGACAAAAACAATTCTTCGTTCTTCCAATTCAAATAAAACTGTGGCTTAATTTATGAATCCAGAAATTCAAATGAACATGCACACACAAAACATAACTAAGCCTAGATGAACTGAAATGCTTTCACCACTCTCTTTTCTAGGAGTTTACCACAACAAAAATGGATTAAAATCTGTAAAAACATCAAATGAGGATATTATAAATTCATTCTCCATTGCACTGAAAAGAAAACCCAACCTTATTAATGGCACATGCCGTCTTCTCTCGGCTGGAGCCGCTACTTGTTCTTATGATCTTGGATAGATCTTCACGAGCAGCAAGTAGATGTGCCAATGTAATCGTTGTCTTCGGTGATAGAGCATAACGCTTCGGCTGGTAAATTCTTGCTATGTCATCTGTTTTTACCTAAATAACCAAAGTTAGGGGGGAAAAGGAACCAAAGACCATTTCAGTGAAAGAACAACAAATCATAGTCTTCAGAAAGAAAAAAAAAGAGATCATGCACAAGCAAAGAAATGGAAAAGAGCAAAATATTAAATAGCTCATCATTTGTATGCAGAATGAAAAAAACAGACCAACAGATCCCTAAAGAACACATAACTACCAATAACAAGTCATTAAAAAAGTAACACACAAAAAAAGATTCCATCCATAGCTAATAACAAAATAGCTAAAAATAACTTTAACCAAAAATCACTTATAGGACCTTTAAGAAGGAGACATTAAGTAAAGCTTATAAAAACAAAAGGAAAACTTGAATGAATAGAGAGAAATGCCAAGTTTATGGATAGGGACAGTGAGTAATGTCATTTTCCCACCACATTAGCTTATAAATGTATCGTAATCCTACTGGAATGGTTTGTGATAGGATGGGGAGAAAAAACGAATGTAAAGTTAATCCAGAGGCTATATATGTAAATACAACTAAAAGAATTTTGAAAGAGGGCTAAATATTAATATGTGATATATCATCATCAGTCTTAACAGCTAACATTCCTTGAGTAGTTATTAAATATGCCAGGATACTGTCCACTTAATAATCATTTCTAATTCTTAAAATACCTTTTAAAAAATGGTTGCTTTTATTATCCCCTTTTGCAGATGGAAAAAGAAATGAGACCGGGAAAGCTTAAACAGTTCCCCCAAAATACACAGAGTCCCAGCTGTGCCTGGGTCCAGCTGACCCTGCCTTACCCCAGGCACAGGTAGAGATAACAATACACCATCCTACCTCAGCCTAAATGGGACTTGGGGTAAAAACAGACGGATGAAACAAAATAGGCAAATGAGATTCAGAACCTCATAAATATATGAATGCAAGAAATGACAGAGGAGGCATCAAAGATCAGTGAGAAATGGGGGAAGGGGGTAAAAAAAAATCAGTGAGAAAGGAATGGATTAATTTTTAAATGGTGTTGGAATGAACTGTTGAACAACGGAACAGTAATAAGGCATAACATATAACACAGAATTCCAAATACACTAAAGAGTTCAGTGTTTCAAGTTTTAATTTAAATTGAAAAACTTACCTATATTATAAAGATTAAAATTTCTATACATCAAAAACATAAAACAAGTGGTGTAAATATATTCCACAAATAAATCAACTAGCTAACTTCCTTAATATATAAAAAGCTCAATCAAAAGGAAAACAGGAAGACCCAAAGGGGAAAAAGGACAAGACAAAAAGAGATTTCGAAACCAGAGGAAATTCAAATGACTAATAAGCTTACGGAAAAAAGTTGAACTTCACTAATAATGAAAATATACAACTTAAAACAATTTAGTCTTTTTTACCCATCAAGTTAGTAATCAAACTGTTAATATTCTAAATATTAAAGAAACTAAAGTGAGGACAAAATTTCATTTACTCTCTTGGCCGGAGTTTAAATTCATAAAAACCTTCCAGAAAACAATTTGGCCATGTGAATCAAGAGCATCAAGAGTCATAAGCTTTGGGACACCTGGGTAGCACACTCGGTTAAGCATCCAACTCTTGATCTCAGCTCAGGTCATGACCTCACAGTTTGTGGGTTCGATCCCTGTGTCAGGCTCTGCACTCTCGCTCTCTCAAAAAAATAAACTTAAAAAAAAATTTTTTTTTTTTTAAAAAGAGTCATAACCTTTGACACAGTAAACTTCCACTAAGGAATCCACCATAGGAATATACTTCGAAATTTACAAATAAAAATTACATATATTAATATTCCTAGCAATTAACACAGGAAAAAAATGTATAAAATAAAAAAGTAAACTATGGCATCAATATATGATAAAATATAATGCAGCCATAAAAAGGATACTGAAAGGAAGTACTGTTATATTCAAAAACAACGGATGAATCTTGAAAGCATTATGCTAAGGAGCCAGACATAAAATGCCACATAGTATATGATTCCACTTATAAGAACTGTCAGAATAGGTAAATCCAAAGAGACAGAAAGCAGATCATAGTGGCAGCTGCCAGAGAAAGGGTACATGTTTCTTTTTAGGGTGATGGAAATGTTGTGGAACTAGACAGTAGTAATGGTTACAAAAATATAGTAAATAAACTAAAAGCCACTGAACCGTATGTACACTTTACGATGGTGAATCATATCTCAAAAAAAAGAAATAAATTAAAAATTAACTTAAAAAGAGTATTAAAACTTTTAGAGATACAGGAAAATGATCACAATATGTTCAGTGAAAAAAGCAAACTATAAAATTATACTCACAGTCCTATCTCAATACTAACAAAATAACAGAGAAAAGAAATCAGATTATCCATACTAATATATATAATCCTTCTAAAGGGCAACCCTGCAGTATGCATCAAAAATATTAAAATCTACTTATACATATTATTTCATCAAAAAATCCCATTTTAGAAATGTATCATGGACATGAACAAATATTCAGCTCCAAGGATTTCATTAAGGGTCAAGCAGATAAAATTAAAGAAAACCTCAATACCAACAGAGTATACCTAGATGATAAAATATCCTGCAGAGTTTAAATGCTGTAGAACAATATTTTATGAGTCATTCGACAATCTCAGACACATGAAATAGGGGGGAAATAATAATGTGTTAAATTTAACAAGAAAACCTGGGGTCCAATGCATGTATTCATATAATCAATTGAAAAGGATCAAATGAAAAGACAAGCTGACCCTAAGAAAAAGAATTTTTAAAAATCATCCAAACTAAGGAATAAAGAACAAAAACACAACCTCCTTTACCTAAAACATGATGAAAAAAAAACCAAGATGAGAAGATAAATATCAAGTTACTTCCTACAGGCATATTTTCTCAAAGTCCCCAAGATGAAGGCTAGTAAACAGTCAACGTGTCCATGAGTCCATGTCACTCCAAATGTTCAAAGAAAACAACCTGTCAAAAGTTGTTTTTGAGCCTGCCAGCTCAGGTCATAATCTGTGCTAACAGCTCAGAGCCAGGAGCCTGCTTCAAATTCTGTGTCTCAGTCTCCCTCTGCCCCTCCCCTGCTCATGCTCTCTCTCTCTCTCTCAAAAATAAACATTAAAAAAATTAAAAAAAAAAAAAAACAACTTGTTTTGGATTTCTGTGTAAACTTAAGGTCCATACTGAAAGTATCCTAAATTAGTATATTAAGATCCTTTTAGTGCACTACATTTCATAGTTTTCCTTATATTCTTAAATTCCTTTTCATCATTAAAATTCTATCAGGTTAAGCTGAAGACCCAATATATAAACAAACTATTAAATTTATAAAACTGGTACCTCCCATACAGTGATTGACACATATGAGGTGCTGAATAAATGTTTTTTGAAAGAAAATACATGAATGACAGCTCTACAACTCTGCCTTATAGCTATTCTATGATTCCTATGCTCAAATGTTTCTCAGAGGACAGTTCAGATGGTGGCACGGGAGGATCCTGAACTCACTACCACCACTGGTCAAAACAAATATGAAACTACATATAGAATAATTCCCTCAAAAAAAAGTCCTGAAAACTGAATGAACAGAGCCTCCACAAGGAGGGACTAAGAGGAATCAAAGTGGCAGAGACCTCCTCCCCCCCCCCCCCCCCAGAGAGGGGGAAAACCCCACACCACAACACAGCAATCCACAGACAGGAAAGAATTTCAAAAACATGGAACTTCTTCCTCAGGAGTGAAGGGTTGGAGGTCCACACAGGTACTCCAACCTTTAGATCCTGCACAAGAGAGAAGAGAGCCCCAAAGCCAGACTTTCAAAACAGAGATTACATCCAGGAAAACCACAGAGCTACAGGGAACAGAGAACCTGCTCTTAGAGGGCTCATGCTGCTCAGACAGGCAGGCAATTGCTAAGACACACTCTAGAGACGGAAAACACCGTCAGGGGCCCTTTTGAAGATCACATTCTACTTTGCTAGTGCTGATGCTAGCAGGTGCCATCTTGGAACTCTCAATCTAACATGCTAATGCTGCTGGCACCCCACTGAAAGCCTCACCCACTGGCCGAGTCCTAGAATAGGGAGGTATACGTAGCTCACACAGAAAATGCCTCTTGAGCATGTGGCTCTGGTGATGAGGAGGGAGTGCACTTCTGGGCCCCACCGGACATCTCCTATATAAAACCACTCCTTTAAGACCAGGAGAGGTAGCCAATTTGCTCAACACATAGAAACAGAGTCAGACAAAATGAGGAAACACAGAAATATATTCCAAATAAAAGAACAAAACAGAGGCGCCTGGGTGGCTCAGTCGGTTGAGTGCCCAACTTCAGCTCAGGCCATGATCTCACAGTTCATGGGTTCAAGTCCCATGTCAGGCTCTGTGCTGACAGCTTGCTCAGAGCCTGGAGGCTGCTTCAGATACAGTGTCTCCTCTCTCTGCCCCTCCCCGACTCGTGCGCTGTCTCACTCTGTCTCTCAAAAATAAATAAATGAAAAAAAAAACAAAAAAAAAAAACAAAACTTAAAAAAAAAAGAACAAAACAAAACCTCAACAAAAGCTCTTAATGAAACAGAAGTTATCTGAAACAGAGTTCAAAGTCAATGGGCATAAAGACGCTCATCAAACTCAGAAGAATGGATGAAGTGTAAGACAGTACTACTGTTCAAAAGTGTAAGACAGTATTAATCAGAGCTGAAACATGCAACAGATGAAACAAAAAAGACAGAGGGAATCAAAAAGCATATTAGATGATAAAGAAGAACAGAAAGTGACCTGGAAGATAAGGTACTGTAAATCACCACCATCAGAACAACAAAAAGAAAAAAGAACTTTTAAAAATGAGGATAGTTTAAGGGACCTCCAAGACATCAAATGTACTAATATTCACATTCTAGGGGTTCCAGAATGAGAAAAGTGAAAAAAACAGGCAAGAAAACTTATTTGAAAGAATAATGACTGAATATTTCCCTAACCTGGGGAAGGAAACAGACATTCAGGTCCAGGAAGCAAAGAAAAACCCAAATAAAGAGATCCATACCATTGCACATTGATAATTAAAATATCAAAAGTTAAAGATAAAGAGAGAAACTTACAGGCAAGAAGTGAAAAACAACTAGTTATATACAAGGAAACTCTCATAACGCTATCAGCTGATTTTTCAGCAAAATGCTTGCAGACCAGAAGGGAGTGACATGATATATTCAATGTGCTGAAAGGAAAACTTACAACCAAGAATATGCTATCCAGCACAGTTATCATTCAGGATTGACAGGGAGGTAAGAGTTTCCCAGACAAGATAAAGTTAACAGAGTTCATCAACACTTGCCAGATCCCAAAAGAAACATTAAAAGGATTCTTTAAGTAGAAATAAAAGGCCATGACTAGAAATAAGGAAATATATGAAAGAAAAAAATCTCACTGGTAAAAGCAATTACATAATAAAGGTAGGGAGTGGATCAACCACTTATAATGCTAGTATGAAAGCTAGTATGAAAGCTAAAAGACAACAGTAGTAAAAACAACTATAACTACAATAATTAGTTAAGGGATATATAAAATAAAATGACACAACATATGATGCCAGAAGCATAAAACACTGGTGGCAAGGCAGAGTATGCATTCATTAACATATTCTAAGTGACCATCAACTTAAAATAGACCACTATATATACAGGTTATATGTGAAACTCATAGTAACTCATAGTAACCAAAAACCTTATTAATAGATACACAAAAAATAAACTCATAGTAACTCATAGTAACCAAAAACCTTATTAATAGATACACAAAAAATAAAGCAAAGAGAAGCTAAACCTAACACTAAAGAAAGGCATCAAACTACAGGGAAAGAGAGCAAGGGAAGAAGACAGGGAAGAACTATAAAAATAACCAGAAAACAATTAACAAAATGGCAATTAAGTACATACCTATCAATAGTTACTTTAAATGTTAATGGAACAAATTCTCCAATCAAAAGGTACCTGTACGTTTTGAACAGATAAAAGAACAAGGACCATTTATATGCTGCCTACATGACACTCACTGTAGATCTAAAGATAAAAAAGGATGAAAGTGATGGAATAAAAAAAGGTATTCCATTCAAATGGAAATGAAAACTGGATACCAATACTTTTATCAGACAAAACAGACTTTAAAACAAACACCATAACAGAAGATAAACAGGGGTATTGCACAATGAAAAGGAGGTCAATCCAACAGAAGGATATAACATTTGTAAATATTTATGTACCCCAACAAGAAAGTACCTAGATATATAAAGCAAATATTAACAGACATAAAAGGAAAAGTTGAGAGCAACACAATAATAGTGGGGGACTTTAACTCCCCACTTACACCTATGGATAGATCATCCAGATAGAAAAATCAACAAGGAAACAATGGCCTTAAACAACACATTAGACCAAATGGACTTAATAAATATATACAAAACATTACATAAAAAAGCAGAACATACATTCTTTTCAAATGCACACAAAAAATTCCCCAGGACAGATGGCATGTTAGGCCACAGAAATCTCAATAAATTTAAGAAGACTGAAGTCCTGAAAGGCACCTTTTCCAACCACAACAGCACGAAACTAGAAATCAATTACAAGAAGAAAATCGGAGGTGTGCCTGGGTGGCTAAGTTGGTTAAGATCCAACTTGGGTACAGGTCATGATCTCATGGTCTGTGGGTTCAAGCCCTGCATTGGGCTCTGTGCTGACAGCTCAGAGCCTGGAGCCTGCTTCTGATCTTGTGTCTCCCTCTCTCTCTGCCCCTCCCCTGCTCATTCTCTCTCTCAAAAATAAATAAGCATTAAAAAAAAAAAAAAGAAAACCTGAAAAAATAAACGTGTGGAATTAAACGTGTTAAAAAAAAAAAACAAAAAACAATGAGTCAACAAAGAAATCAAAGAAAAAAATAAAAAAATACTGGGACAATGAAAATGGAAACACAATATTCCAAAATCCTTGGGATAAAACAAAAGCAGTTCTAAGACAGAAGTTCACAGCAATAAAGGCTTACCTCAAAAAACAAGAGAAACCTCAAATATTCTACACCTAACGGAACTAGAAAAAGGAGAACAAAGCCCAAAGTTAACAGAGGAAGGAAATAATAAAGATCAAAACAGAAATAAATGCACTAGAGATTAAAAAAAAAAAAAACAAAAAACAGAAAACATCAATGGAACAAAGAGCTGGTTATTTGAAAAGATAAACAAAATTGATAAACCTTTTGCCAGACTCATCCAAAAAAAAAAAAACCTTTTGCCAGACTCATCCAGAAAATATCCCAAACAGAACTAAGAAATGAAAGAGAAATTACAATTGGTAGCACTGAAATACAAAGGACCCTAAGAGATGATTATTGAACAATTATATGCCAACAAATTGGACAACTCAGAAGAAATTAATAAATTCCTAGAAACATACAATCTTCCAAGACTGAGTCATGAAGAAAGAGAAAATCTGAATAGACTGATTATTAGCAATGAAGTTGAATCAGGAATCAAACAACTCCCAACAAAAAAAGTTCAGGATCAGACAGCTTCAAAGCTAAATTCTACCAAACATTCAAAGAGTTAATCATCATTCCCTTCTCAAATTATTCCATAAAACTGAAGAGGATGGAATGTTTCCATACTCATTTTACAAGGCCACCATAACCCTGAAACCAGACAAAGGCACTAACAAAAAAATTACAGGCCAATATCCCTGATAAACACAGATACAAAACTCCTCAACAAATGATTAGCAAAACGAATTCAACACTACATTAAAATGAATATACACCATAATCAAGTGGGATTTATTCTACAGACACAAGATGGTTTAACATCTGTAAATCAAACAAGACACATCACACATCACATTAACAAAATGAAGGATGAAAATCTTATGATTGGGCAGGAAGCCTGGGTGGCTCAGTTTGTTAAACATCTGACTTTTGATTTCAGCTCCGGTTATAACCTCACAGTTCTGAGATTGAGCCCGCATCAGGGTCCATGCCCAGCCTGGAACCTGCTTAAGATGCTCTCTCCCTCTCCCTCTGTCCTTCCTTCTCACACATACACTCTCTCACACTCTTTCTAAAAAAAAAAAAAAAAGAAAGAAAACATCGTATGATCGATCATCTCAATAGATGCAGAAAAAAACATCTGACAAAATTCATCATCCATTAATGATAAAAACTCTCAACACAGTGGGTAACATACCTCAACAAAATAAAAGCCATATAAGACCAAACCTTTGCAAACATCACACTCAACAGTGAAAAGCTGAAAGACTGCCCTCTAAGATGGAGGAAGTCCTAGCCAGGGCAATTAGGCAAGGAGGGGAAAAAAATGTGGCATTCAAACTGGAAACCAGCAGCAAAACTGTCATGAAGTGTAGATGACCTGATATTGTATCCAGAAAATCCTAAAGACTCCACCAAAAAACTATTAAAACCAATCAATGAACTCAGTAAAGTTGTATGATAATATAAAGAAATCTGTTGTTTGTATATATTAGTAACAACTATCTGAAAAAGTTATTAAGAAAACAAATCTATTTACAACTGCATAAAAAAACAAATCAAAACCCTAGGAATAAAGGCTTAGGAATAAAATTTACCAATGAGGGGAAAAACTTGTACAGTGAAAATTACAAGACACTGATGAAAGCAACTGAATACAAATAAATGGAAAGATGTACCATGCTCATGAATCAGAAGAATTAGTATTATTAAAATGTCCATACTACCCAAAGCAATCTACAGATTCAATGCAATCTCTATCAAAACCCCAACAGTATTTTTCACAGAACCAGAATACCACTACTATAAAACAGTACTAAAATTCCTACGTAACCAGAAAAGGCCCCAATTCACAAAAGCAACTGTGAAAAAGAACAAAACTGTACATATCATGTTCCCTGATTTTAAACTGTACACAAACTATAATAATCAAAACAGTTTGGTAGTACAAAAACCAGACACATAGATCATCTTAACACAATAGGGAGTCCAGAAATAAATGCATGCTTTACGGTCAATTAATCTACAACAAAGAAGGCAAGAATATACAATGTGGAAAGGACAGTCTCTTCAATAAATGGAAAACTGGACAGCTACATGTACAAAAACGAACCTGGACTATCTTCTTACACCATACACAAAAATAAACTCAAAATGGATTAAATGCTTAAATTAAGACCTGAACCCATAAAATTCCTGAAAGAAAACAATTAGTAAACTATTTGGTATCAGTCTCGGCAGTATTTTTTCGATCTGTCTTCCCAGGCAAGGACTGCAAAAGCAAAAATAAACAAATGAGATGACACCAAAGAGGACACCTTCTTCATAGCAAAGAAATCAACAGAACTAAACAGCAACCTACTGAAGGTATGGTTCAAAGGATATTATCAATAAGGGTTTAACATCCAAAATATATAAAGGACTCATTCAACTCAGTATCCAAAAAAATCGTATTAAAAAGGCAGAGGACCTACATAGACATTTCTTCAAAGAAGACCTACAGATGGTCAACAGGCACATGAAAAGATGTTCATTATCACTCATCATCAGTGAAATACAAATCAAAACCACAATGAGATAACATCTCACACCTGTCAGAATGGCTATTATCAAAAAGACAAGAAATAAAAAATGTTGGCAACAATGTGGAGAAAAGGGAACCCTCGTGCACTGTTGGTGGAAACATAAATTGGTGCAGAAACTGTGGAAAACATTATGAAGGGTCCTCAAAAAATTAAAAATAGGAACTACCATATGATCCAGTAATACCACTTCTGGCTATTTACCCAAAGGAAAAAACCCACTAATTTGAAAAAATAGACGCACCCCTATGTTCACTGCAGCATTATTATAATAACCAAGATAAGGAAGCAACCTATCAGGGGACACTGATAGATGAATGGATAAAAAAAGATGTGGAGAGATTGTGCGTATACACATATATATAAACAAATAATGGAATATTATTCAGACATAATAAAGAATGAAGTCTGGCCATTTGCAACAACATGAGTGGATCTAGAGGGTTTAATGCTAAGTGAAATAAGCCAGACAGAGAAAGGTAAATACCCTACGATTTTACTTATATGTGAAATCTAAAAAGCAAAGCACACAGCTTTTCAATGTCTTGCTCTTAATATGATCAACCAAGAACCATCCTGCATTTGAGGAAAACCACCATAAGCAAGAGACTAAGAAAAACCAATAAAAAATTACGCTGGAGGAAACAGAGATAATTTAAGACCCTTTTTTTTTAATTTTTCATTTTTATTTAAGATGATAATACATCCATAAAACAAGAAAAAAAGGAAAACTATAGAATCAAAAAGATTCCCTGGAAATTAAAAAATGATGGCAGAAACAAAAATTCGATACCAAATACAAAATAAAATTGAGGGCATTTCTAAGAAAACGTATCAAAAAAGGAAAACAGATAGAAAATGGGAGAAAAAATAAAGCAACTTAAGTGGATGTATACAGGATGTCCAAAATCTGACTAATAAGAATTTCAGAAAGAGAAAATAAAACAAAATGAAAGAGATTAATGAAGAAAAATATAAAAGATAAGAGTCTATACATTCAAAGATCCATTTACTGTTTTAGCACAATGAATGGAAAAGACCCATACGAACCCTTACTATGAAATTTCAGAACTCCAAAGCTAAAGAAAAAGCCCAAAAGTTTCCCAAGAAAAAATTTTAAAAGTTATCCAAAAGGACACAGAACTACATCAGGTTTCTCACCAGTAGCACGAAACACTAGAAAACAATGAATCAATGCCTTCAGTATTTTTAGGGAAAAATAGGTTCAACCTAGATTTTTATATTTACCCACACTATCAATCAAATGTGACAAGAGAATAAATACATTTTCACAATGCAAGGATTCAGAAAAATCACCTCCTATAGTGGTAAGGAAGATGAGGTGTGTGGTAAATTAAAAAACAGCTCCCCTAAAGATGTCCACATCCTAATTCCTGGAATATGTTACCTGACAGCTGTAGATGTGATTAATTCAAAGATTTTCAGATACAAATATTATCCTGTACTATGTGAGTGGGCCCAGTATAATCACAAGAATACTTGTAAGAGAGACACAAAAGGTTATGTGACAATGGAAACAGAAAGACTGGAAGATCTTACACTACTAGTTTTGAAGATAAAAGGATGACATCACGAGTCGAGTCAAGGTAGCATTAAGTTGAGTATGCAGGTAGCATTAAGAAGCTAGAAAATAAAAGGAAAGAGATTCTCCCCTATGGTATCTGGAGGAATGCAACCTTGCTAATACCTTCATTTTAGGACTTCTGATCTCTAGAACTATAAGAATAAATGTTCATTATTTAAGCCACTAAGTGTATGCTAATTTGTTACAGCAGCCATAGTAAACCAATACAAAACACCACGTAGAAACAGAGACCACTTAAGAACCAAGACAGGCAAAGCACACCAACAATCAGCAGAACCCACACTATGAGACAACCATCTTGAATATTCCAGCCCAGTCCCAGCATCAGCTGAATGAAGCTGCACAAGTGCCCCAGCTGATACAACAGGGGGTAGAACTGCCTAGTCAATACAAAAAAACATAATGATGACGATGACGACAATGATGATGGTATGATATGTGAGAGTAAGAGGCACCAGATTTACCATCCCACCTGAAACAAAAGTGGACAACCCATGTGAACTAGTGATTTCCACACACTGGACATGAAGGAGCACAGAACAGTAATCCCTGAAACAGGGGACACAAATGATGCAAGCCCTATTAACTGTCCCAGCTTACTGTCTGGAGAATTTCTAGACTATGACGCAGAGTGGGGCAGGGTACCCAGACGAAGCTTAAATACAGTTTAAAGGCATAAAATGGGAGTGATGGGAGACAGCTCTCTAGAAAGCTATGTGATAAATCCATTATTTGGGAATGCCCCCACCATCCAACCTCCTCTTAAACCAGAACACAGTCCAGAGCCTTACAACACCTTTCAGAAGACTTGTTCTGGCATCAGCACTACCTACACCTATTCCAATGGTCTCCTTTCTTGACCGGTTGTTTACTGTATCTATCTCACTGCCCCATATGACACCCCTTCTTTTATGCCTATCATTGCATAAATCACAACATGTAGTAGTTTAAAATCAATGTGAAAACATTTGGAAAGAAATCAAGATATCTGCAAACAGGGATTTACAAAAGACTAGGATCATTATGTAAGAGCAGTAGTTGGCCCGGGCATGTGCTTCAGAGTAAGTGGTAAGTGCAAATGTGGCACAATTACATAATGACAAACAGTGCAGCCTGAAGAGCTGTCACAGAGTACCACCTACAGGACACAAATGAGAAAACAGCCCTACCTTTGCTCTATCAGACCAACCAAAGGACTGCACTGTCACATCTAATCGTTTCATCAACATCCGCCGGCGGCATTCATATTCACAGGAAAGAGCTTCATTGATTCTTTCTAGTTGTTCCTACAGAATTCAGAAACAAAAATCATAAACTTTACACTCTGTATACACAGAAATTTGAAAACTGTGGTCAATACCTCCTGATTCAAAAGATATTGTACGTGGTAACCATTTTCTGATCCCATGAGACTTTTTGGTAAATTTTTTGAATAATAAAGAGTATCTGAGAGAACATTTATGATATTCAGAAATACTAAACATATGAATTAAACTCTACAACTGGGAGACTTTACCTCATCTTCAATCAAGCGTTTTAAGTAAAGCATCTACTTGCTAAGTGGTCTGGACCAATAAGGAAAGAAAATGCCAAAAATTTCCACCTTGTTGGCTTTTGAGCTACTATCTTTTTCTAATCACAACTATGCTAACATACTGGGTGCTATCTATACTCTTGGACAATTAATAATCTGAAATGTCAGGACCTATTACTCTAGGATGTCAATCCATTTTAATTCTCTAAAGTAATAAAGGTATGCTACCCACCGTAAAATCTAGGTGTCCACTAATAAAATTAGGTCATATTCACTAATTGAATTACATAAAGCGAATAAAGCAAGGTATTTTACCGCCTGTTCCAGATTTAAATCAATTTTCAGCAGTGGTTTTCCCACATGATTTTTCTGGACTTTTGAGAGAATATCCTTCACCTAAAAGTAAATATAAAAGATTGTGAAAAAGTATATCCCTAATTTAAAACAACATTATCCTTAAAATGCTGTTTTGAATGCTGAAGAATAAGTGAAATGTTCAAGTAAAATAAATGAAATATACCTTCACATACTAGGAAAGAATATCAGCACAGTGCAGAGTATCTTCTTTTCCAGAATAAGAAATAATGTATATAGACGACTAAAGAAGTAGCTACTGAAAGGTTTTACTATGAGAATCTGTGTGGCCTTATGTGAAATAATTTGGGGAGCTTCTCCTTGAAATGGCACACTCTTATGCATGCTTCTGTATACAAGCCAAGTGCAAGCATTCTGGTTTCATTGTTCAGCAAAACGCAAGAGAGCAAGTCCTCTAAATTATAGTCACCACATACACATTTCATGACTTTTGCAAAGCCACTAATTTGAACTACTTGCAACACTTTTGTTTTAGTAGTTATTAGACATTTGTTTTTGCTCTAGCAATATCAGCCATTCCAATAACAGTAATTTATCCCGAACAAAATGACTGAGAAATGACAGCCTAAGTTGGGCTCACCCTAACTGAAGAAATTTTCATTATCTAAAAACAATTTCAAAACAGAATGATATATCTACAGTTTCTTAGTTATAAGGTACAATCAAGACAGTTCAGATTTTGAGGAATATCAAGCTTATTTAATGTTAAGGGCATTCTTTAAGAAAAAGTTAAAAAAAGGGAACACAAAATTAACTTGGAAACTGCTGGTAATGATGGGGAGTGACTGTAAATGTACAGAAGGTTTCTTTGGAGGCTGATGGAAATGTTCTAAAATTAGATTTTGATGATGGTTGTACTCTCTAAATAAAATTCATTTATCTATTTTAAGCGAGTGAAGTTTATGACATGTAAACTCTACCTTGAGAAAGCTATTTTTTTTAAAAATTAGCTTAGAAAGGCTTGTACAAATGAGAGGCCCCAAAGCTTAAGCTCTATTAGCTTCGTGGCAAATCTACTCTACAACAATACATTTCTTACTTATTATAAAGAATTAACTTATTTTCTTAAGATACTCAACTTCTGTAGATTTCCCAACTATTGCAAACACCTCCAATTTTGATTATTTCATATGTTACTAAAAGTCTGAGTTGTAACTCCTCACTCGAGAGGGATTCTGAATGTTTACTTATAACTTCTTACATGTAATCATGCTCAGTTCCATTCCCAGGATTTCAACATTGGACAACAGTTTCAGTAAGTTTGAGAGTTCAACTCAAATAGAGAGGAAGTTAAGAGCACAGACTCTGGAGGTTGCCTGTATTTAAACTTCAGGTCTGCCTCTACTACTTAGAAACTTGCTTGTCCAATTTATTCCATCTTTCAGCACCTCACTTTCCTCATATGGCTGTTGTAGATAATAGCAACTACCTCATTATATGTGACGTGAGAATTAAATGAATTATTATATGTAAACATTTACAACAGTAAATGTATATGTTTGCCATTAATATTACTATAATTACTTTAGAGTCACACTTGAACAGCTTCAAGTTAGAAAACACTAATTTTCTTTCCCAATGGTGACAAAGCATATTCAATAAGGAATGGAGAACAAAGTCCTTTTAGGAAAATATTTGGCCACAATGGCCACAGTAGCAACTACCTTCAGATTAGCCTGCCAGCACTTGAACGTAGGCATTATGCATAGCCTACTTCAAGTAGAGAAACAACAGGTTCAGGGATATTTTTAATTGTAACTGAGACCCATAAAAAAGAAAAGCCTTTTGGGGATCAATATGTAGAAGCACAGGAAGATTAGAAAAAGCCTAGATATCTATCTCAAGGTGAAATTATCCCAGACATTCTAGCCAATCCTAGATCATTCTTAATCCAGAGGAAAAGAGAAAAGCATTGAAGAGTAACTTGTTAACTCCATAACGCTTTTGAGTGACTCAAAAACAGTTATTCTTTGGTCTGCAGGTTCCACAAAAAGAAAAAATGTTTTTAAAATTATGTTTTCATCTTAATGACACCAAAATTCTGTTATGTTCAATTAAGACAAATCTTTTTATCTTTTCAGTTCCTAAATTATCAATGCAGGAATATTTTATCCAAGAATTTAGTATAACACAGCATGTATAAAAATGGAGCTTTAACCTGTTCTTGAGAGTAAGAACGTTCTTTTCCTTTAAAATGAATCCTGTGTTATTCTCCTTGAGGAATCCTAGGAAATAGGCTGGAATTTGGACTGCAAGGGTAGCATTCTCTCTAATATGTGGCTCAACAGGGAAGAAGAGGAGTTTAATAATTGAAGAGAAAATTTCACAAAGTTTGAGGTACACAGCTTGTGGCTGTTTTTAACTACATCAGGACACTTGTTCATTCATTTATTTTCTATACAACAAACATTTCCTAAACACCTATCCACCAGAAATTGTGATTGCTCACTGCCAAAGACAACTACATTACAATTCTATTAACAATATCCATTTTTTTAAAAATGTAGTTTGCCTTCAACTTTGGATTACTCTACTTCTTTCATTATACTACATTCTAACTTTACTTGGGAAAGGGATCCTTTAACTTGCAAAGTGATTTCTACCACAGAATACTCTTGCAAAGCCTAAAGGCCCTCACACTCATTAAGATCTGATTCCTGAATATTAGCTATTGGCAAATTAAGTCACATACGCATATGAACTCAGAATCCAAAATTTACTTTACAGGAAGATAAACTTCTCTTGAAATGGAATGCATCTTAAAGGAAATATTTTCATTTTCAGTACATTTACATGTTAGCATTTAGTTCCATTTTTGGGAAATGAAAAATAAATACAATACCTTTGATTCCACTTGGTTTAGCATAAGCGGAATGTCAGAAGTTGCTGACTTGGGTACACCAAGAGTATCACAGATAGCTTCAACTTCTTGATAAATTTCACTGTTTTTATCTAATTGAGAATTTTTACGTTTCTTATTCTGTAGTATCTGTAAAGCTTGAAGCTCTGTACTTAAAAACACTATAATAAAAAAAGGAAAAATGAATAATGTTAAAACATGCAAGAACTTCTTAAAAATCCCACTTTTAGGTATATATCCAAAGGAACTGAAATCAGGATCTCAAAGAGATTTGCACTGCCCTGTTGCTCTGCAGTACTGTTCACAATAGCCAAGATATGGTAACAATTTAAGTGCCCTTCAACAGATGAATAAAGAAAATGTGGTATATACATACAATGGAATATTACTCAGCCTTAAAAAAAAAAAAAAAAAAAAAAAGGAAATCCAGCCATTTGTGACCACACAGATGAAACTGAAGGACACTAGGCAAAGGGAAATAAGCCAAACACAGAAGGACAAATGCTATGCAATATCACTTTTCTGAGCAATCTAACACAGTCAAATTCATAAAGCAGAGAGTAGAATGGTGGTGGCCAGGGGCTGGGGGAGGGGAAAAACTGGAAGTTATCAAATACAAATTTCTGAAAAACAGGTGATCTGTTTTAATGAAGCTTTCAAATCAGAAGGACTTGGCAGAGTCCTCACAAGCAAAGTCTGATAAATTTTGGTCAATTATACAAGATGATTTAGTCCCAGAGACCAACTTTATAGGAAAGGGACTAGTTAACAATAATACTGTATCATATACTTAAAAATTTGCTAAGGGGATGCCTGGGTGGCTTAGTCGGTTAAGCTTCTGACTTCAGCTCAAGTCATGATCTCACAGTTCTGGAGTTCGAGCCCTGCATCGGATCCTGCACTGACAGCTCAGAGCCTGAAGCCTGCTTCAGATTCTGTGTGTCTCTCTCTCTGCCCCTCCCCTGCTCATGCTGTCTCTCAAAAATAAACATTAAAAAAAAAAATTTTTTTTTTTAATTTGCTAAGAGGGTAGACCATTATGTTAAGTATTCTTATCACAAAGACAAATTAAAGAGGGCAGGAGGAAACTTTTAAAAAATGGGATAGTACCTACTGCAAAATTTAAAGTCTAGTAGGAGAGACCTACCGGTAGTAAATCAACAATTTAAGAACGTATAAGTGTAAAAGTGAAAATATTTTCTCATATGAACAGAGTGCTCAACCCAGGGGAGAATGTTAGCTCTAACCAACCTATAAGCTGACAGAGTGGTTTGAATAACCATTGGCCTTTAGAATAGACCACCCCCGGCTGTTCACAAGTCCCTTCACTGCCATGTCATTTAATCCTTTCAATAGCCATATTTAAGCAAATTACTTAAAACTCTTACATGATTATAGTTTTGTTTTAAATTCTATAGTGTTTAAAATACTGAATTTTGTTTTTGTTTAAAGTCACGCGCACACAGGGGTACCTAGGTGGCTCAGTCAGTGAAGCATCTGACTTCAGCTCAGGTCATGATCTCGCGGTCTGTGGGTTTGAGCCCCGCATCAGGCAATGAGCTGTCAGCACAGCTGACATCCAAGCCTGCTTAGGATTCTGTCTCCCTCTTTCTCTGGCCCTCCCCCACTCACGTTCTGGCTCTGTCTCTGTCTCTGTCTCTCAAAAATAAATGCTAAAAATTTTTTTAAATAAATAAAGTTATGCACACATACTACCTACACACCCCACAATACAGTAGTTTCAACTTCACCTGAGAAATATCTGAGAAACTGTTTAAAAGTAGTTTTACTGCACCTTCACAAACGATTGCGTTTTTACAAATTGAGGGTTTGTGGCAACCCTGTGCTGAACAAGTCTATCAGTGCCATTGCCATTTTTCCAACATTGGTCACTTTGTATCTCTGCGTCACATTTTGGTACTTTTTTTTTTTTTTTAAGCTTATTATTTATTTGGGGGGGGGTGAAGGGAAAGACAGAGGGAGGGAGGGAGAAGGAGGAGGCATGGGCACAGGAGGGGCCAGAGAGGGAAGGAGAAAAAGAATCCCAAGCGGGCTTGGCACTGACAGCGCGGAGCTTACTCTCATGAACTGAACTGTGAGATCATGACCTGTGCCAAAATTAAGAGTTGGATGCTTAACTGAGCTACCAAGGCGTCCGTCCCCCTCATTTTGGTAATTTTTGAAGGAGATTAAAAAAGTGCTACTCCAGTGAACACACGAATAAGAAGGTGCAACAGCCTGACTGCTGATATGGAGAAAATTTTAGTGGTGTGAATAGAAGATCAAACCCAGCTACAACATTCCTTAAGCCAATCTAATCCAGAGCAAGGCCCTAATGCCCTTCAATTCTATGAAGGCTAACAAAGGTGAAGAATCTGCAGAAAAGAAGTTTAAATTTGAAGCTAGCAGAGGTTGATTCATGAAGTTTAAGGAAAAAAGGTGTCTCCACAGCATGAAGTCCAAGGTGAAGCAACAAGTGTGATATAGAAGTTGCAGGAAGCTACCCTGGATATCTATCTAGAAGACGTAGCTAAGACAATTAATGAAGGTGGCTACACTAAACAACAGATTTTCAGTGCAGATGAAACAGCCTTCTATTGAAAGATGCTATGTAGGATTTTTCGTAGTTAGAGAGAAATCAATACCTGGCTTCAAAGGACAGGCTGATCCTCTTGTTAGGGGCTAATGCAGTTGGGGACTTGAAGCCAATGCTCATTTACCACTGTAAAAATCGTAGGACCCTTAAGAACTATGCTACACCTACTGTGCCCGTGCTGTATGAATAGAACAACAAAACCTGGGTGAAAGCACATCCATTTACAGCATGGTTTATTGACTATTTTAAGCCCACTGTTGAGACCTACTATTCAAAAGAAAAGATTTCCTTCAAAATACGACTGCTCATGGACAATGCACCCAAGGGCTCTCGTAGAAATGTACAATGAGATTAATGCTGTTTTCACGTCTGCTGACACAATATCCATTCTGCAGCCCACAGATCAAGGAGTAATTGTGACTTTTAAGTCTTACTATTTATGAAATATAATCCTTAAGGCTACAGCTGCCATAGTGATTCCTCTGATGATCCAGGCAAAGTAAATTGAAAACCTTCTGGAAAGGATTCGTTACTCTAGATGTCATTAAGAACATTTATGATTCAAGAGATCAAAATACCAACATTAACGGGAGTCTGGAAAAAGGTGACTCTGAACCTCATGGATGGCTTTGAAGGCTGAAGACTGCAGATGTCGTGGGAACAGCAAAGGAACTAGAAGCAGAACTGAAGATGTGACTGAACTGCTACAATCTCATGACAAACCGCAACAGATGACGAGATGGATAAGAAAATGATAACTTGAGATGGAATCTTCCCATGGTGAAATACTGTGAAGATTGTTGAAATGACAACAAGAGATTTAGAATATTCCATAAATTTAGTTGATAAAGCAGCAGGGTTTGAGAAGATGGACTCCAATTTTGAAAGAAGTTCTACTGTAGGCAAAATGCTATCAAACAGCATCGCATTTTATAGAGAAAATGTTTGTAAAAGAGTCCACTCATGCAGCACACTTCGCTGTTGCCTTGTTTTAAGCAATTGCCACAGCCACCCCAACACTGAGCAACCAGCAACATGATCGATCAGAGACCATTGGCATATAGAGTCAAGACCCTCTAGCAGCAAAAGATTACAACTTACTGAAAGTTGAATGATAGCTGGCATTTTTTTGGAATAAAGTATTTTTTAATTAACGTACATTGGGTTTTTTTCAGACATAATGCTACTGCACACTTAAAAAAACTGCAGTATACTGTAAATGTAACTTTTATATTTACTGGGGTAACCCAATATATATTACTGGGAAACCAAAAAATTAATTTGATTCGCTTTACTGTGATATTCACTTTACTGCAGTGGTCTGGAAATGAACACACAACATTTCCCACCCTCCAAGATTCTGAACCAGCAGATTCTGAACCAGTAGGAGTTAAGTATGCGTATGATGTTAGACCCAAGGTGATTCTCATGGGCAGGCAGGATTGAGAGCCACTGATTTAAAGACTTTTCCCTGCAATCTACACATGATAGTCTAAGGAGCTCACAAAAAGTTAAGACAGTATGTATCAAACTGTACTTATGAAGACTATGCCAAGGTCCCTCTGATTTCAAAACTTCATTCAAACAGATCACCAGTTCTTCAAAAATGTATACTCTCGACAGAATCTAAGCTGGTCTGCCTTTGTTCTGTGGGAACGTGCTCTACGTAATACTACAAACAAGAGTTCAGTCTAGTATTTAAAAGGCTAATCCAGGGGCGCCTGGGTGGCGCAGTCGGTTGAGCGTCCGACTTCAGCCAGGTCACGATCTCGCGGTCCGGGAGTTCGAGCCCCGCGTCAGGGCTGATGGCTCGGAGCCTGGAGCCTGTTTCCAATTCTGTGTCTCCCTCTCTCTCTGCCCCTCCCCCGTTCATGCTCTGTCTCTCTCTGTCCCAAAAATAAACGTTGAAAAAAAAAATTTTTTTTAAATAAAAAAAAAATAAATAAAAGGCTAATCCATGCAGATGGTAAACAATACAGTGAAAAGTCTTCTTCCCACCACAGATCTTCAGATTCCCCTTCTCCAAAGGCAATCAACATTAATGTCTGGGATATCATTTTAGGCATATGTGTATGTATATTGAGAATGCATATCTACCATCTACATGCTTTTGTTTCTTTTATATAAATGAGTGTATTGCACATATCCGTATATATTTTTAAAACTTACCAATACATCTCAGAAATCATTCCATACCATCACATTTGATCTATTTTCAATCTAATGGCTATATAGTGGCATCACTGCAAAGATATACCATTTCTATTTAACTACTATGAATAATGCCATAATGAACACCCTTTTCATATATCTGTGTACACTTAGGGAAATAAATATGTATTCCTAGTTACGGGATTTCCGAGTTAAAAGGTAGGTGAATTTTAATTGTGATATTGAGAATTTGCCCTCAAATAATTAAGTGAAATAAAATATATAAAATAAATAAAATAAAAAACTATTATAACAGTTATTCTCTCACATTTTAATGCCTAACAGTATACGAGGATGCATATTCCCCCAAACTTGTATCATCACATTTTTTTTAATTTTTGTTATTTACTTGTCTGTTAAGTGAAAAATGGTATCCTGTCATTTTATTTTTGTAACTCTTTGAGTGATACATCTTTTCATAATTAGAAGCAATTTTTTAAAAACTTTTTTCTGTGGAGTGCCAGTTCATTTCTTTCATACTTTACGCACTTTTCCACTGAGTTTTTATCTTTTTCTTCTGGATTTATGAAAGCTCTTCACATACTAAGGACTCTGGCCCTTTTTGTTTTATACATGTTGCAAACACTGCAAGAAAAGTATGAAGAGACTTACTGCATCATTATGTTTTAAACAGAGTCAAGACAAAGACAGAAGAGATGGCGGTAAGACTGAACTGGTGTAACAACTCTGGAACAAAATATGGTAATACATACCTAGAGTTTATTTTTAAATGTTTATAATCTTTAAGTAACAGTAGCCAAAAACATGAACAATGAATTAAAAATAGAAAAGAATCTAAACACCCATTGTACAAAAATGTTATGTCCACAGCATAGAATGCTCTGTAGCCATTTAAATTATTCTTTCCAAAAAAATATTAAGTGATGGGGAAATGCTCACAATACATTAAATGAGAAGGAGGAAGACAAGGAGCTGCATCTACGATAGGCTCTTAATCTTACTTACATGTGTGTGTACAAAGGAAAAAGAGAAGGAAAAGAAAATAACACCAAAAACAACTGATGATTCTGAGGAGTGAGATTATCAATGATTTTCTTCTTAACAATTCTCTATACTTCGTAAGAATTCTATGATGAACATATAATTTTAAACACATAACATAAAATTTACCATGCCATTTATAAACATACAACAGCATTAAGTATATTTGCACTGGTAGGCAACCATCACCCAACTCAAAAACATTTTTATCTTCCCTAACTGATACTGTACCTGTTTAACACGAATTCTGTTTTGCCCCATCTTCCAGGCATACGTTTTCATCATCAGAAAAAATTATACCAATTTCTCTTTTATCTCCTTATTTTTACTTGTACCAGAAACCTGTATTGCTATTATTGTTCAGATTTTCAGCAGATAAGGCAAAAAGGGAAACACAATGGAGCACACAGTTCTCACTGACAGAGCGCCCATGTTCCTCTGGGCCAAGGCTTCTCAGCTTCCTTTCTGTCCCCAAGGGTTACTGTGCTCTCCCATCACTAACAATGGTTCCTTAAATCAGTGACTCCTACTGAATGGGAGGAAGATGGGGAAACAGTATAAGAAAAGGGTGTTGGGAGGCGGGGGGGGAGGGGGGGGGACATAATTTTTATCCCCTGCAACCCACACAAGGCAATTCAAATGTCAACACTTCTTTCACCACCACTTAACACTTATGATTTCTGCGCCAATTAAACAAACACTACAGCCTATGAGGAATATATCACATAGAGTTTTTTTATAAATGGTAGAACCTGAAATAACAGAAATCTTCAATAACAGATGCTAGAAAAATTCTTTCAAATGACCATTGTCTGCAGAACTTTGAAAACAGCATGAAATTAACTGAATTTTAAAAATGTTTAAAGGACCCGAATACAAATAAATGGATTAGTTGTGGTAACTGTTTGGATATAGGGTAATCTATATTCCAAACTCACCCCTGACAAAAACAGGTAACACTCACTAGAATTCAAACGGCCAGAGGGCACAATCGTTTTAAAAACTGATATAACCCTAGTGCCTAGAGCAGTTTCCAGTTTAATAATAGATCAGTAAATATTTTTGAACCAACTCTCATTCAATGCCTGGCACTAAAAACAAGATCTAATAATGCACTTCACTGCCTAGTTTCAGAGTTTTAAGAATAAACAGGGCTCTAAATGACCAACCTATTCATTTAGGTATAAATGCTGAGTGATGAATTACATGAAGAAAAAACTAAAACAGTATGTAAATCACAAACACAGCATTCTACAATGGCCAAATAAATCTTAAGTGTTAGAAATCTCAGCACATTAGAATTTATACATTTATGTAAGTATTGCTAAGTCAGCTTCATATTTTAAGTCAAATATTAAAATCTTTTTAACATACAAAATGTCCAAAACTTCATTTATCAAATTTCTAAATCTTGAACGTAACAAAAACCACATCAAACACATGAGTTTAAATGTTCAAAGAAAGATAACTTACATAGAAGCTTCAAACAGTCATCCTTCTTTTTTAAACGGTCCTTAATATCTCCTGATATGAGTACAGAATACGGACATGCCATTTCTTTTAAAAACCCACTTATCTCAAGCTGGAAGCTTTCTAGATCATCTCTCCCTTTAAAAAAGAAAAACCATAAAACACTTACCGAACATTTTACCATATAATCTGAAACTATAAAATCTACCGCTAGTTGATTTCAATTTTATACTTAATTAAAATTTTTCAATTTGACGTAAAATCCTTACATGTGTGACACCCCCATGCTTAGGTATAGATAATCAATTTCTACATAAAAAAAGGAACACTTAAATTTAAGAACTTAAGTATCTAATCATGACATAAGTATTTTTATATTTCAATCCCTGTTTTCCAATGGACTTTCCACAAAAGCAGATAAACTGGAACTATTTTACATCAGTAAATGAAATACCGAAAGTGTTACTGTGACTATAATAACTGGCTTCACAGCAAATGATGTATTTCTATTGTATTTCTATGGATTCAGATAAAAAATGCAATCATTTGAGCTTCATTGCTTATCTTTCTTTCATAATCTAATGATGTATGAATTTGTGCCACATGTTTTCAATTCAGCTAATTTTACTTTGCTTCAAGGGAATTCTACTGGATTTGTCAAGAAAGGAAAACAATTTAAAAGGACAGCTCCAGAAGAGAAGGTTACTTTGTACCCTATCAAGTGCTCAATAATTTTTTATTTTTCATTTTAATTTGCTATCTGAAATTCCACCAAAGAGCCACAAGGACTCCAGTTACCAAGACAGTAACAAATTAAACAAACATTTCTGATCTAGCACAGGAGTTTTTTAGAGAAGTATTTCTACGTGAATCCATGTCCTGAATTACAGGCATGGTAATTCAATTTAAATTAGGAATTACATGTACCTTAACAACAAAAACAAAACCTAAATTCAAAGTAAGCAATATTCAAAATTTTAACCTTTTAAATAATCAAATTCAGACTCTACTTTCTCTGAAGAATGATACTAAGGTTAAGATCGTAAACAGTTGTTGTTCATAATCTTACATAAATTTAAGAACCAATTTTGAATTACTATAAAATTTAACCCAAAGGTATTCAGTTTCACATGCTGCAGTTCTTCATAATGTTACTGATTTTTCTTTGCAGGCACATTGCAGGTAAAACTATAAATCATAAGCCATCATTTCATTTTACTACTACAGAAAAACAAAATACAATGGCAATACCAGCTGAAGTGATACTTTCTTCCAAGTTGCACAATGATTTTATCTGAGAGCCTAACCAAACACAGAGCTCTGAAAATTCAGGCGAAGACAGTCCACCCTCTGCTGCCTTGGTAAGGGCTTGCTCTTCTAACAGTGGTCCCTTGTACCTAGAAAGAAAGACGTAAAAGGTGTTAAAAAAAAAAAAAAAAAAAAAAAAAAAAAACCCAAACTGGTAGTACTCTATATATCAAGGCCTGGGGCCTATTTTTATAAATAAAGTTTTACTGGAACACAGCCAATAAATGTATCCATTTACAAACTATCTCTGGCTGCTTTCATGTTGCAACTGCAGAGTTGACAGTATGGTCAGCAAAGCCTAAAATTACTATTAGGTCTGTTATAGACATGGTTTGCCAATTTCTGCCCTATTTAATTGGCATTTGGCTTTTTGTCAACATTTTATCATGTTTTAGTAACATTATTAACCAATTTTAAGATAAATATTATAACTAACACAAAGTCAAATAGAGCAGTCTAATAACCATATACTAGTTACAAAATAAGCAAAAAAAAAATTTAGCAAAAAAAGAACAGACACAAATTTTATTTTATTTTTTGAGAGAGCCCAAGTGAGCGAGGGGCAGAAACACAGAATCCCACAAAGCGCAGAGAGATGGAGACAGGGAGAGGGAGAGGGAGGGGGGAGGGGGAGGGGGAGGGGGAGAAGCGGGGCTCATCCAAGGCAGGACTCGAACTCACTAACCTTGACACCATGACCTGAGCAGAAGTCAGAAATTTAACTGACTGAGTCACCCAGACACCCAGATGCAAATTTTAAATTAAAAAATTAAAACTGAAAAGGACCTACGTATGAGATCATTTTAACCTAAACCATTTATTTTATAATTTTGTACTTTTAAACACTGCTACAAAATGTATTTGAATAAACCTAAAATTTTCTAATTTTATATATTAACTTCATTGAATTATATACCAGTTTTCTACTTTTATTGTTCTTCCTGCAACTTTTTTCCATTATAAACTTTTAGATTTTAACATATTTAAATTTAATCCACTGCCACTTATGTATGTATGTATGTATGTATGTATGCATGTATGGATACTTAAATTGTCCTACCTCTGCTTAGTGGGAGCCCATTCATATTGGCCACGGAATCCTTTTATTCCCTGTATTCTCTGAATTCTTTCCTTGCTTTCTATGACAAGATGTTCCTGCCCTATACCTGTAATTGGCCATTTCTCCAAAAAGCCCTGATTCTTTTTAATCATACTTAAGAGTACACAATCTGATACTAAAGGTAAGTCATTGTATATGCATCTTTTTAAGAGAAATTACATCAGGAGTTCACATTGCTATTTCTAATTCAAATTTAGAATTGTAGGATATTTACTTATTCTGTTTTACATTTCTATTATCTCTCAGAATGAAATTCTGGTTTGTAATGACATTTACAGAATCCTACTACACATAAAAATAGATTTACAGATAGCTTCAGAATGGGAAAATCAAATAACTAACAATAAAATTACTGAAAACAATTTTTATCTTTAGAATATATTCTATTAAGGGGCACCTGAGTGGCTCAGTCAGTTAAGCGTCCAACTCTTGGTTCTGGCTCAGGTCGTGACCTCAGTGAGTTCAAGCCCCACATCAGGCTCAGTGCTGCTGGTACAGAGTCTGCTTGGGATTCTCTCTCTCCCCCTTTCACACTCGCGCATGCTCTCTCTCTGTCCACCTCAAAATAAATAAATAGGGGCGCCTGGGTGGCGCAGTCGGTTAAGCGTCCGACTTCAGCCAGGTCACGATCTCGCGGTCCGGGAGTTCGAGCCCCGCGTCAGGCTCTGAGCCATCACGCGTCAGGCTCTGGGCTGATGGCTCAGAGCCTGGAGCCTGTTTCCGATTCTGTGTCTCCCTCTCTCTCTGCCCCTCCCCCGTTCATGCTCTGTCTCTCTCTGTCCCAAAAATAAATAAATGTTGAAAAAAAAATTTAAAAAATAAATAAATAAATAAATAAACAAACAAACAAACTAAGGGCACTTGGGTGGCTCAGTCAGTTAAGCGGCTGGCTTTGGCTCAGGTCATGATCTCATGGTTCATGAGTTGCAGCCCCCATCAGGCTCTCTGCTGTCAGCACAGAGCCAGCTTCGGATTCTCTCTCTCTCTGCTCCTTCCCTGCTCACTCTCTCAAAAATAATAAATAAAAAAAATTAAAAATAAATAAATAAGCTTAAAAAAAAAAAAGAATATATTCCAGTAAGGATGTAGGAAAAAACAATCCCTTTCCATGGGATGAAACCATCTACTCCATATACTGGTAAACATTTGTTTCATTTTGCTTTCAATTTTCAGCAATTTTCCTTGCTTTGATTTCATTTTATTTACTTTTGCTTTATAATTATGTAAAACGTGTACATTATTTCAAAGTCTAATTTAGAAAACCAGGAATATTCAACAAACTTAGCTTGCAATCTTAATCTTGTTCCCTCTACTCTGTTCCTTCCTTCCTGTGCATGTTTATTAGGGGTGGTCATTCCATAATGTTTTAAAATATAAACGTATATATACTTTTTTAGGTAAAGGCAGTCTACTACACACTGTCCTATTCCTTGCTTTAAACACATACACACTCATACACATACATTTACATATATAGCAGACCCAAAAACAAGGATTTAGGGGTGCCAATCCTAACCCTGCATATAACTTTGGACTCCTGAAAAACATAACTACTAATAGCCTACTGCTAACTGGAAGCTTTACTAATAATATAAAAAGCCAACTAACACGTACTTGGTATGTTATTATGTATCACATATTCTTACAATAAAGCAAGCTAAAAAAAAATCATAGGAGTTTTACAGTATTATACATATATTTTTTTGAAAAAAGTCCATGTACACGTGGACCCATACAGTTCAAATCCATGTTGTTAAAGGGTCAACTGTACTGGAGATCAGCAGAGACACTGCCCAATTATTTTACAGTTATATAGTACTCCACTGTAAGGAGTACTAGGCCCCCAGTTAAGGACATTTGGGTTATTTGTAGTATTGTGCTATCAGAAAAAATTTGGGGTGCATCTGGGTGGCTCAGTCGGTTGAGCATCTGACTTCAGCTCAGGTCATGATTTCACAGTTCATGAGTTCAAGCCTCACATAGGGCTCGCTGCTGTTAATGCACAGAGCCCACTTGGAATCCTGTGTCCTGCTCTGTCTGCTTCTCCCCCACTTGCACTGGCTCTCTAGCTCTCTCTCTCTCGCTCGCTCTCTCTCTCTCTCTCTCTCTCTCTCAAAAATAAACATTAAAAAAAAAGAGAGAGAGAAGAAAAATTTAGCAAATTTTTGTCAGTTTTTACCTGCGATAGATTTCTAGAGGTCAGACTGTTGGGTCAAAGGGTAAATGGATATCTAACTTTGCTAGATATTATTAAATATTCCTCTACGGGGGCTGTACCATCAAGGTGTAAGAGTACCCATTCCCACACAACTCACCAAAGTTGTCAAACATTCAGATTTTTGACCATCTGGTATCTCAATATAGTTTTAATTTACATTTCTCTTAAAAGCAAGGCTGTACATCTTTTCATATGTTTAAAGGCCATTTGCGCATCTTTTTCTCTGAATTCTCTGGTCAGAGCTCATGAAGGTATTTTCAAATCCCCATTTTGCAAGTAAGAAATTAAGGCTTTGGACACCTGGGTAGCTCAGTCCGTTGGGCATCTCACTCTTGATTTCGGCTCAGGTCAAGATCTCAGGGTCATGGGATCAAGCCCTGCATCAGGTTCCACAATGTGCACAGAGTCTGCTCAAGACTCTCTCTCTCTCTCTTCTCTCTGCCCCTCCCCACCCCAAATAAAAATTAAAAAATTAAGGCCTAATGAGGTTAAGGTACCTGCCTTAAGTAGCAGGCTAGGCACAGTAATGGGCAAACATAGATAGATATATGGTACAGATATTGATAATTATATTTATTCATAAATAATTTAGCCTTTACAGTAATGCTTTGGAGTCAGCATTATCTCAATTCTATAGGATCAGAACTAGGTGATGACTCTAGGATTTAAATCCAGATTTGAACCCACACACTCCACATGAAGTCACACTTCTGTCTATACTAATAAGGAAACTAAGCAAATAACCTGGCCAGGTGATGCAGCCAAGTAAAGGCAGAGCTAGGACTAGACCACTGCCCCTGTTCCTATAGGCAAGACTGGTTCCTCCATATGTTACCTTTCCTCCAGATCTTACAGTGCCTCTTAGTGAGACTGAATAGTAAACATCTTCTTTCCCCCTACTTGCTTTCACTTCTGCAGTAAAGAAATAATCATAAACTCTTAAATAAATTTAATTAATTCATATCATTGGTGATAAATTATTTTTAACTGATATGCCACTTATAAAATTCAATTAAAACTTTTTAAATCATCAAAAATAATTTAGAAGAGAAAAAAAACCATAAATCTCAATGCCTCAGCTCATCACATGAGGTAAAAAATAAAAACAAGAAAAAGTGCATTTAACCAAACTGACTAATCACAGTTTTAGTAGTAATACCACAAACTGCTCTTATGGTAGGCCAGTGCTGTGTGCTTTATGTATTTAATTTAATTACCTCATTTAATTGCCACAATATCCTATACGATAGGGATTATTATATGCTCTTAGTTTGTTCTATGTATTTTTATGTAATTAAGAAAGTGCTATTATTCCAAACACTGGGGACACCTCCCCTAAGCCTAGACTTCCCCACAGTTGCTGGTCTGGCCCTGCTTCAATCTGGGTGATCCAAATCTTCAAGTCCATTAAGGCCATTGGCAAACCTCCACAAATACACAGCCACTGCCTAATTTACTTTCTCTTTTCCATCAGCCAACATATACAGTATGAGACCTTTCCTTCCCCCTATCATTTACACACCCTACTGGCTTGCCTCTAATCCAGCTCTCCACTTCCTGCATCCCAGACTTTTACACTAGGTTTCATCCATGAACAACAACTCTCCTAGATTGTCCCTCTCTTCTCAGAAAGATTATCCCTGCCACCTCTAGCTTTGGTGATTTTACTCTCTGAAGTTCTTCAGGAGCAGATGGTAAGGTTTCTGTCCTTTTTGCTTCCCCAAACAGCATCCGTATCACTGCTTCCCCATCATCTTATAAATATTCCTGGTCTCTCTAGGTTCAGGCCAGTCAGATTTGCCACCCTCTTTCTCTTGTGGTTTTCACCTATTAATTGTTTGGACACTCTCCAAAATTCCCTGCTCTCAGTTTTCCTCTCCATCCCTATTTCTGCCATTGATCTGTATGTATACCCTATACAATAACCTCAGCTCTAATTCCTGAACTTTGTCTTTTCTGACCTTTGCCACTTCATGTCAGTGAGCCACCCCTTAGACCTTACCATCACTGGGAACCACTCCACCTGCAAAATCATTAATTCAACCACAACCTACTACCTATCCTTGGGCTTGCCCTTTTGACCACTCACTGACAACTATTCTTGGATCTCATCTCTACCTCCATTCCATTGGTCCCTCCATAATCTCTGTATTGACTAGCTCTCTGCTGTCTTCATTTTCTTCCCTGTCCAATTTAGATTCCAAGGTGCATCCTTTCATTTTGGTTCAATAAATACTTACTGAAGAAATGAGTCATTGATACCATCATGTTCTTCAGCTCCAATATCCAAGCAACCACTAAGTTCTGCAGTGCACTTCTTTCCATATCCACTTCCACAAAGCACCCATCGCTTCTTGTCTTGACTATTGACTAAATTCTCCCATCCATTCTCCACCTTACTGAGGTAACTCTTGAAACTGGACATCTGTTCTCTCCCCTTTTTATTTAAAATCCTTCAATCATGCCCCACTGCTGTTACGACAAAGAACAAAATCCAGAACACAGCCTAAAAAGTGTTGCATGCCTTGGTCCTCACCTAACTCTTCAATCCAATTTTCCACTATCTTGGCCCTTGCTCTCTGCCCTCCAAACAATACAGCAAGCTTCTTTCCACTTCAGGGTCTTCCATTATTTTGTTCTCGCTTTAAGGACACCCTTGTTCTCCTTTCCCATCCAACTTCACCTAGCTTACTCCTGTCCTGCTCCTGTCCTGCCCTTACATAGGTCCTCCTGTCATGTTATGCCACCCTTTTTGTCCTTTAAAGCATTTAACACAGTTTATCACGTTTGTGTGATCACATCTGTTTCTCCACTAGACTGCCCACCCGGACAGGGCTCAATTCTATTTTGCTCACCACCGACTTCTCAGAACAAGGTGCAACACAGAGTTGTGACCAGTAAATATTTGAAATAAACCCCCTTCCATAATGGTGATTCTCAAATAAGCTGTGAAGCTTTTTCAAAATATGCATGCCTGTATGCACCCTGGAAGATCATGATCCAGTCAGTCTGGTACATAACAGCCTGGAACGTTTTATTTCACAAGCTCCATACATGATTCTGATGTACAACCAGGGCTGAGAATCTACTCTACAAAATCAGACTGTCAAAACTAAAAAAGAACTCTGAAATCATGAGCTTGAACTCATGAGGAAACAGTTATTCCTACCCAGTTTTCAGTATATCACCAAACTGTTCTTTCACATAGATTTTCCCTTTTAATTCCTCCCTTTAATTTCTAATTTTACTTTATAAAGTACTTTCACTGATACCCTCAGTGTTTTAATCACAACAGAAAATGTGTTATTCACAAACTACACGGATATTTTAAATTTTTTTTTTCAACGTTTATTTATTTTGGGGACAGAGAGAGACAGAGCATGAACGGGGGAGGGGCAGAGAGAGAGGGAGACACAGAATTGGAAACAGGCTCCAGGCTCCGAGCCATCAGCCCAGAGCCTGATGCGGGGCTCGAACTCACAGACCGCGAGATCATGACCTGGCTGAAGTCGGACGCTTAACCGACTGCGCCACCCAGGCGCCCCTACACGGATATTTTAAAACCTAGTGCTCAATTACAACACATATTTTAAGTAAAAACTGTTTTCTGTATTTCATTATCATTGTAAGAAAACTCAAACTTCAAAATCATGTCCTCACATATTCCAGGAAAAATCAGTTCTAACATACATAAACTGTTTTATTTTCCATATTGAATAATCTGAAACTAGTTTTCCTTCATAAAAGTCAAGGTTATAGCAAACTTAATTTTTCAAAACACCTATAATAGGCACAATTAAAGGAATGAAGGAAGAGAAAAAAAGCACTGACTTTCTCTTTTTCATAAACTATTTACATAATCATACTATTTTTATCTGGAGTACTCAGGATCTCAAACTATTTGGGGCCTACACACTCCTAGTAAGTATTTTAACTTCTTGTTTTGGCTACTTCTGTAACCAAATTAAGTGAAAATTTCCAAGAGATTTCACAGAGTAAAAATACCCCTTAAATAATCTGACTCAGTTTTTTCATTTGACAAACATTTGTTCCGATCTGTAACATTGTCTAGTAGGTATTATTGGGGTCCAAATGAAGCAACTGACAGAAGAGCAAGTGCAGTTTTAGAAAAAAAAAAAATAATAAAGTGGGTGGGGGTTTCAAGCTTCACAATAGAACTGCAAAGACACAGCCTATCCCATTCAAGAAACTCCAGCACGTGGCAGGGCAAACAACTGCGCAGATGGTCCCAATCTCTAAATTTAAGTAAGGAGTATTTTTTGACTCCCAACTATCTGGCCCTATCTCTATCTCTGTGCATTCTCTTCCTTGAACTTTTTTTCATTTACCCATTCATCGAACCATAATTTATTGTACAGGCCGCCACTGTAGGACGTTGCTGGGAACAAGACAGGTAAGACGCCTGACTTCCTGGAGCGGGAGGAGGTGGGGGCACTGCGAGAGAGGATAAATACACGGGACAAGATAGTTTGGGATACGGACAACAGCTGGGAGTAAAAACAGGATGAGGCTGAGGGAGACTTTGCACCTCATGATCCCCGTGCTTCAAAGCATTAACATCATTCTAGGAGTTCTCATGGCACTTAGCATCCTGAATTGTAAATTCCAGTAGACTCTTTGTAGCCCCAACTATGTGAGCTACTAGTAATCTGAAAACGGTCTTTTTCCTCTGCCGTAGCACATAAACATGCGTTAATTAATATGTATTAACACCACGGCCGTATGTTAAACGAACGGATGAAACGGTAGAATGAATGGACCCACACCAACTTAAAGACACTTTCTCCGGTCAAGGAAGCAGGAGATTCGCTCCCGAACCCTAATTAAGCCACAGGTTGTACATCACAGGGACAACAGTCCCCAGCCGCAGTTGGGGTTCCAGCACCCATCGCCCCGGGGCGCGACCACTACGTCAACAAAAATACCAGCCGCGGCGCAGGGACACGCTCCTCGTCGAGGCTGGCGCTAACCTGGCTGCTCCGCGCCAACGCCGCGAGGCCCGGCTGCGGAGTTTCGGGGCCAAGAGTTTGGAAGAGGGGGCCACGCGCCCCAGCTCGCCGGCCCCGCTCCACCCCTCAAACGGATTTCTCTCCCGCCTCCCTCTTAACTCCGTCGGCGCCGGCGGGAGCGCGGCTGGGAAGGCCTCCACCCAGCTGCCCGCGCCCAGCAGAGGCCCACGGGGAGGAGACCCCAGCGGCCAAACGGAGGGAGAGCTTTACGTTTCCAGGGGAGGGCGTCCCTGGGAATACTCACCCCAGCGCCTCCAGGGTGTCCAACACGTCCCCTTCCATCGTAGGTTCGGGACCCGACTCCGGCCCTCTCATGGTCCTTGGGCCCAACGCTGTTCGGCGCTCTAAGAAGCCCGCCGGAAACCTGCGTCACGACGCCAAAGTTCCGGGTGGAGTCTCCGCCAGGACTGCTTAGGAGCGCCGCTGAGTGGGGGCGTAACCGTTCCGGCCGGAGGCAATCGGAGCTCTGGGTCTGAAACCGCTTTACGTAACAGTGCGAAGTTTTTTTAATTACGATAAATTATAGTAATAAAAAGATTTCTTTGTGCTGGCTCTTTTCTGTGTTGACATCAATCTTAGGAAACATCGTGATTCTACCCAAGTTGTTCTCAACCTATCAGACTCCGGACCTTTTAGTAACAAAAGTCCTGAAATGAAATCATTATCTGGAGTAAAACTGGTATATAATATTACGTATCAACACCTATATTTAAATCAGTATGCACGGCAATGCTCCAACTTTAAATAAGAAATAAAGGGAAAGTAATGTATGACAATATTGGTACACTGTGAAAGGTAGGTCAACAAAGTAATCGGGTGCTTGTTTCTATCTGTAGAAACCTCTTAAACACACATACGGAGCATGTGTTGTGTAAGAAACAAAAATACCAAAGGCAAAGTAGGGTAGATGATGTGATCTTCTAAAATTGGGACTAACTCTCCATAAAGTCCCAAAAAAACAAAACACTATTCCCTCTATGTACTATTCATGGAGAATTCAGTCTCTATGTAAACCACGCAAAAAACATTTTAGGGTTCATATGTAAAATAGAGTCGGGTATAGGGTAAAATCATTATTAACCTGTAAAATAGAGTCGGGTATAGGGTAAAATCATTATTAACCTACACGAATATCCAGCGGGACTATGGAAAGTTGTGTGAGACACATTAACTATTAGCCCTTGTGAGGTAATGTCCGCTGCCTTGCATAGCGTCGCTTGCCCCAGTCCACTAAGAGTAATGCTCTTACCTCTCTGTTATTGCTACAGATAAAAAGCTTACCAATAAAATTGTAAAACTCTCTGACGGTCACTTAACCATAAATTTGAATCAATTTCAATAATGACTGATCTACCATATATCCCAGGCTTAAATATAAAATTACTTGCAGTTGAATGTATTGGAATTCATCTCTAAATCAGAGAGAGAGAATGTATATTCTGAGGAGTTATTGCCTCCCTCAAAAAGTTGCAGTCATATAAAGTACTGTTTTTAGTAATCTTGGCCAAAAAAAGTGGCTATTAATGTCATATAGAAATGAGGTAACTGTTCTTTATTAATGTTGATCTTGAATGTTCTGCTATTTTTTCTTTAAAGTGAGGCACTGAAAAAAGATTAAAAATACAATAAAAAAGATGTGACAGATATATGGAAAAAGTAAAAGGGAAGATGCAAGAAGAGAGTCTAGACTCATTCTTAGATCACATTACCTGTAAATATTATTAATGAAAAAAGATTAAAAATTAATTATCTAAGTGTGAATCTCAAGAAGCTGAAAAACAAAGGAAATTAAATCTTCAAAAACAAAAAGAAATAATAGAGATAAGAGACATCAATGACAGACATCATCAAAATGGGAGAAAATAGGGAAAATTAAGCCAAATTTGCATCTTTTTTGCAAAAACCAATAATACTGACAAATCTTTAGCCAAGTTGATCAAGAAAATAAAAGATGATGACACAAATAACCAATATCCAAAATGAAAAAGGGGACATCCTTACTATTCATCAGACAATAGACAGTTAATAAGATTTCAGGAACAACTTTATGCAGACAAATTTGAAATTTTAGATGAAACTGATACATTCTTTGAGAAACAATTTAAAAGAAATAATATAAGGAAGAACTTAAATATGAATAGTTCCATGTCTATTAAAGAAATCAAGCTACTAATTAAAATCACTGAGGAAGAACACTTCAGACAAATTCCTACACTGGCTTCTGATCAGTTTCTCTGTTGAACAGTGTCCTCCTTTCTAGAGAGTGTTCAGTAACTATTTGTGGAATGAATGGAATGGATCATAATAGAACAGACCACAGTATTCAGAGACACATTGTTATTTGATGCTGTGAATATTCTATAATTTCTGGCCCAAATATCACCTATCAGAAACTATTAACTTCTGGAAATTCCTAAATTTCATTCAGTTTAGTTTTATGCTAATGACATCAGTAGTAGTTGAGGGACATGATTAGACAACTACTGATTGGTTTGATTAGAGAGAGGAAATGCTAGTCCTTGAACTCAGGACTGATTATATAATGTTGTGCACCCAGATAGCAGGGTACCTGGTGGCTCAGTCGGTGGCTCAGTCGGCTCAGGTCATGGTCACAGTTTCTAAGTTCGACCCCACATCAGGCTCTGTGTTGACAGCTCGGAGCCTGGAGCCTGCTTCAGAGGTTGTGTCTCCCTCCCTCTCTGCTCCTCCTCTGCTCTCTCTCTCTCTCTCTCTCTCTCTCTCTCTCTCTGTCTCTGCCTCTGTCTCTCTCTCAAAAATAAATATTAAAATTTTTTTAAAAATTAAAAAAAAAAAAAGAATCTCAAGATAGCAAAAGCAGAGCATTAAACCCAGAGTAGAACTCTGGTAAGGGCAGGTTTGGTGCAACTGCACAGGTCACATGCCCATTAAGTTGGCCCTTCTTGTACCATCCAAAGGCAAAGAGGAGTTTATGAATTCCAACACTGAACCACTGGAGGCTCTACAGCAAAAACTACTTTTTTGCATCAACCCAGGAACCTATCTCACTGATCTCAATACAGACTGATATATTCAGAAAAAAATATTCTGTATTCAAACTTATCTTCTGGACCAAGGAAACTACCTCTACCTTACTAGTTGCCAAGAATGCGTGGGCCCTCCTAGACTGTATGTGTAGAAAGTCAGAGCTTCTATTGAGCATCATACAAACTAGAGAAAACAACAGTAGCCATACACTCTTCTTGGTACCAGCTCTGTGGATTCCTCAACAACAGAAACAGGACTCTAAGGAGGTAGAAATGTGAGGCTGTACCCTTGACCAATATATAGTCACCATGCAAAGGATTTGAAGCGGTATACACAAAGAAATATATAGCAAGGGCTCCCCATTCACCTTTCCTAACAACTTCAAGTTAGACATGCATGCCTTCTCCATGCTTTAAAGTAACTGGTCTCACTGTCAGTCCAGGAGCAGGGTCATTTGGTCTAATATTATCCCATCTTCCTTGTGAGAATGAGCGTGACATAATCTTTATCAGTATGAAATAAGGGGGAAGTGTCAAGCCAATAGAAGGATATTATATTTGTAAACATATATGAACCCATCATAGGATCACCTAAATGTATTAAAAAATATTAACAGAACTAAAGGGAGAAATACGCAGCAATATGATAATAGAAGGAAACTTTAATACCCTACTTTTGTCAATGGATAGTTCATCCACACAAAAATCAATAAGGAAACATTGGCCTGAACCGGCACATTAGACCAGATGAACTTACAGATACGCACAGAATATTTCATCCCAAAACAACAGAATACACATACTTTTCAAGCACACATGGAACATTCTTTAGGAAAGATTATATGTTAGACCACAAAGCAAATCTTAATAAAATTAAGAAGACTAAAATCATATCAAGCATCTTTTCCAACCACAATGGTATGAAACTAGAAACGAATCAGATGAAGAAAACTGGAAAACTCACAAATATGTGGGCATTGAACAGTATGCTACTGAACAACCAAGGGGTTAAAGAAGAAATCAAAATAGAAATTGAAAACTACCTTGAGATAAATAAAAATGGAAATGAAACATACCAAAACTTATGGGATGCTGCAAAAGTAGTCCAAAGAGGGAATTTCATTGCAATAAATGCCTATATTAAGAAACAAGAAAGTTCTCGGGGCTCCTGGGTGGCTCAGTGGGCTAGGCATCCAACTTCCGCTCAGGTCATGATCTCCTGTCATGAGTTCGAGCCCCACGTCAGACTCTGTGCTGACAGCTTGGAGCCTGGAGCCTGTTTCAGATTCTGTGTCTCCCTCTCTCTCTCTGCCCCTCCCCCACTAGTGCTCTGTCTCTGTCTCTCAAAAATGAATAAACGTTAAAAAAAAATTAAAAAAAAACAAGAAAATTCTCAAATAACCTAACTTTACACTTCAAGGAACTAAAATAGGAAAAACAAAGCCTGAAGTTAGTAGAAAGAAGGAATTAACAAAGATTAGGTCAAAAATAAATGAAACAGTAGGAATGCAGGCTGGTGCAGCTACTCTGGAAAACAGTAAGGAGGTTCCTCAAAAAACTAAAAATAGAACTACCCTACGACCCAGCAATTGTACTACTAGGCATTTATCCACAGGATATATGTGTGCTGTTTCGAAAGGACACATGCACCCCCGTGTTTATAGCAGCACTATCAACAATAGCCAAAGTCTGGAAAGAGCCCAAATGTCCATCAATGGATGAATGGATAAAGAAGATGTGGTATATATATACAATGGAGTATTACCTGGCAATCAAAAAGAATGAAATCTTGCCATTTGCAACTACGTGAATGGAACTGGAGGGTATTATGCTAAGTGAAATTAGTCAGAGAAAGACAAAAATCATATGACTTCATGCACATGAGGACTTTAAGAGACAAAAAAGATGAACCTAACAGAAGAGAAACAAAAATAATATAAAAACAGGGAGGGGGACAAAACAGAAGAGACTCATAAATATGGAGAACAAAATGAGGATTACTGGAGGGGTTGTGGGAGGGGGGATGGGCTAACTGGGTAAGGGGCACTAAGGAATCTACTCCTGAAATCACTGTTGCACTATATGTTAACAAATTTGAATGTAAATTTTAAAAAAATAAAAAATAAAATAAAATGACTAAGCAAAAAATAAAAATAAAAAAATAAATGAAACGGACTAAATGACAAAAAAAAAAACAAATAAAATAAAAACAATGAAACTAAGAGCTGGTTTTTGAAACAAAAAACAAAACTGACCAACCTTTAGCTAGACTCACCAAGAAAAAAAAGACAGGACTCAAATAAATAATAAGATGGGGAAAATAAAGATGGTATAAATGATTCCACAATAATACAAAGGATAATAAGAAACTATGAACAAATACACACCAACAAATTGGACAATGTAGAAGAAATGGATACAGTCCCAGAAACATACAATCTACCAAAAATGAATCATGAAGAAATAAAAAATATGAACAGAATGATTACTACTAAGGAGATTGGAGGTTTTTAATTACTGATTCAAAAAAACAAAAGTCAAGAATCAGATGGCTTCACTGGTGAATTCTACCAAACATTTAAAGTTTACATTTACAATTACACCAAAAAGCATAAGATACTAGGAATAAACCTAACCAAAGAGGTAAAAGATCTGTGTGCTGAAAACTATAGAAAGCTTATGAAAGAAATTGAAGAAGATACAAAGAAGTGGAAAACCATTCTATGCTCATGGACTAGAATAACAAATATTGTTAAAATGTCTATACTACCCAAAGCGATTTGCACATCCAATACAATCTCTATCAAAATAACATCAGCATTCTTCACAGAGCAGAACAAATAATTCTAAAATGTGTATGGAACCAGAAAAGACACCAAATTACCAAAGTAATGTTGAAAAAGAAAACCAAAGCTGGAGGCATCACAATTCTGGACTTCAAGCTGTATTACAAAACTGTTATCATCAAGACAGTATGGTACTAGCACAAAAACAGACACATATAAATCAGTGGAACAGAATAGAGAACCCAGAAATAGACGAACAAATGTATGGCCAACTAATCTTTGACAAAGCAAGAAAGAATATCCAGTGGAAAAAAGACAGTGTCTTCAGCAAATTATGCAGGGAAAATTGGACAGCAACATGCAGAAGAATGAAACTAGAGCACTTTCTTACACTGTACACAAAAATAAATTCAAAATGTATGAAAGACCGAAATGTAAAACAGGAAACCATCAAAATCCTACAGGAGGAAACAGGCAGCAACTTCTTTGACCTTGGTGCAACAACTTCATACTAGACATGTTTCCAGAGGCAAGGGAGACAAAAGAAAAAATGAACTATTGGGACCTCATCAAGATGAAAAGCTTCTACACAGTGAGGAAAACAATCAATAAAACTAAAAGACAACTGATGGAATGGGACAAGAGATTTGCAAATGACATATAGGATAAAGGGTTAGTAGACAAAATCTGTAAAGAACTTAACCGAACTCAACACCCAAAAAAAAAAAAAAAAAAATCCAGTGAAGAAGTGGGCAGATGACATAAATAGATACTTTTCCAAAGAAGACATCCAGATGGAAAACAGACACATGTAAAGATGCTCATCACTAATCTTCAAGGAAATACAAATAAAAACCACAATGAGATACCACCTCACACCTATCAAAATGGCTAAAATTAACAACTCAGGAAACAACAGATGTTGGTGAGCACGTGGAGAAATGGGAACACTTTTGCACTGTTGATGGGAATGCAAATTGGTGCTGCCACTATGGAAAGCAGTATGGAGGTTCCTCAAAAAATTAAAAGTAAAACTACCATAAAATTCAGCACTACTAGGAATTTATCCAAAGGATACAAAAATGCTGATTTGAAAAGGCACATGCACCCCAATGTTTATTGTAGTGCTATAAACAATAGCCAAACTATGGAAAGAGGCTAAATGTCCATCAACTGATGAATGGCTAAAGATGTGGTGTGTGTGTGTGTGTGTGTGTGTGTGTGTGTGTGTGTGTATATACACATATATATACACAATGGAATATTATTACTCAGCAATAAAAAAAATGAAATCTTGCCATTTGCAACAACATGGATGACTCTAGAGTTTATTATGCAAAGCGAGATAAGTCAGTCAGAGAAAGAAAAATACCATATGATTTCACTCATATATGGAATTTAAGAAATACAACAGATTAACATAGGGGAAGGGAAAGAAAAACAAAATAAGATAGAAACAGAGAAGAAAGCAAACCATAAAAGACTCGTAAATACAGAGAACAAACTGAGGGTTGCTGGAGGGGTGGGCTAAATGGGTGATGCACATTAAGGAGGGCGCTTATTGGGATGAGCAACGGGTGTTATAAGTAAGTGATGAATCACTAAATTCTACTCCTGAAACCAATACTGCACCATATGTTAACTAGCTTGAATTTAAATAAAAACAACAATGAAGGAAGGAAAGAAGGAGGGAGGGAAGGAAGGAAGGAAGGAAGGAAGGAAGGAAGGAAGGAAGGAAAGTTAATACCGATGCTTCTCAAAATATTCCAAAAAATAGAAGAGGAGAGAACATTTCCAAACTCCTTTTATGAGACCAACATTGGCCTGATGCTGAAACTGGACAAATACACCACAAGAAAACAAAATTGTAGGCCAATATTACTGATGAACATAGATGCAAAAATACTCATTAAAATATTAGCAAACCAAATAAAATATTCTCCAGGATAGATCATGTTAGGCCACAAAATATGTCTCAGTAAATTTAAGAAGATAGAAATCATATCAAGCATTTTATCTGATTACAACAGTATGAAACTAGAAATCAATCACAAAAAAAAACTGGAAAAAAACACAATCACATGGAGGATAAACATCATGCTAATAAACAACCAATGAGTTGAATGTAGAAATCAGAGAACATCAAAAAATACCTTGAGACAAATGAAAATGGAAATACAATGTTCCAAAATTTATGGCATGCAGCAAAATCAGTTCTAAGAGGGAAGTTTATAGCAATACAGGCCTATCTCAAGAAATAAGGAAAGTCTCAAGTAAACTATCTAATCTTACATGAAAGGCAATAGAAAAAGAAGAACAAAACAAAACAAAAAATTAGTAGAAGGAAGGACTAAATAAAGATCAGAGCAGAAATAAATGAAATACAGAGGGAAGAAAAAGTACAAAAGTTAATGAAACTAAGAGTTGGTTCTTTGAAAAGTTAAACAAAATCGACAAATCTTTAGCCAGACTCATCAAAAAAAGCAAGAGGTCCCAAGTAAATAAAATCAGAACTGAAAGAGAAGTAGAACCAGCACCACAGAAATGAAAAGGATTATAAGAGACTATTAACAATTATACACCAACAAATTGAACAATGAACATTGGACAATGGATAAATTCCTAGAAACATGCAGTCTACCAAAATTGAATCAGGAAGCAGTAGAAAATCTGAACAGACCAATTAGTAGTAATGAAATTGAGTCTGTAATCAAAATACTCACAACCAACAAAAGTCCAAGACCAGACAGCTTCACAGGTGAATTCCACCAAACATTTAAAGAATTAATACCTATCCCTCTTAAACAGTTCCAAAAGACTGAAGGGGAAGAAATGCTTCCAAACTCATTCCACAAGGCCAGCATTACCTTGAAACCAAAACCAGACAAAGGCACTACAAAAAGAGAGTATTACAGGCTAATATTCCTGAAGAACATAGATGGAAAAATCCCCAACAAAATATTAGCAAAACGAATTCAACAATACATTAAAAGAATCATACACCATGATCAAGTGGGATTTATTCCAAGGATGAAAGAATGGTTCAGTAACCAATCAACCACTATCAGTCAACCTGATACTCCATGTTAAGAAAATGAAGGCTCATCATATGATCACCTCAACAGATGCAGAAAAAGTATCTGACAAAATTCCACATCTATTCATGATAAAAATTCTTACATAGTGGATATAATGGGAACAACCCCACATAATAAAGGCCATAGATAACAAACCCACAATTAACATCATATTCAATAATAAAAAGCTGAAAGCTTTTCTTCCAAAATCAGATATAAGACAAGGATGCCACTCTTGCCACCTTTATTCAACAGACTATTCAAAATCCTAGCTATAGGGATCAGACAAGAAAAAGAAATAAAAACCATCCAAATTGGCAAGGAAGAAATAAAACTGTCACTATGTGCAGATGACATGATGCCATATATAAAGCCCCAAGGACTCTACCAAAAAGCTATTAGAATGAATACATGAATTCAGTAAAGTTGCAGAATACAAATTAATATATAGAAATTGGTAGTGTTTCTGTACACTAAAAAATGAACTATCAGAAAGAGATATTAACAAAACAATTCTATTTATAATTTCTCAAAAAGAATAAGATACCTAGAAATAAATTTACCCAAGGAAGTGAAAAATAAAAATACAACTATTCCCTGAAAAATATAAGGCAATGATGAAAGATATTGAAGAAGACACAAATAAATTGAAAGATACACCATGCTCGTGAACTGGAAGAATTAATGTTAAATGTCCACACTACTCAAAGCAATCTACAGATTCAATGCAATCCCTACCAAAATTCCAATGACCTTTTTCGCAGAAATAGAGCAATAATCCTAACATTTGTAAGGAACCAAGAAAGATCCCAAATAGCAAAAGAAATCTTGACAAAGAAGAATAAAGCTGGACATATCATGCTCCATGATTTTAAACTGTACACAATGCTATAGTGATCAAAATAGTATGGCACTGGCACAAAAACAGGCACACAGATCGATAGAACATAATAGCCCAAAAATAAACCCACACATACACGGTCAATTATCCTATGACTAAGAAGACAAGAATATAAAATGGAGAGAAGCAGTCTCTTTAATAAATGGTTCTGGAAAAACTGGACACCTACATGCACAAGAATGAATTTGGACCACTTTCTTACACTGTATACAAAAATAAACCCAAAATGGATTGAAGACCTAAATGTAAGACCTGAAATTATAAAACTCCTAAAAGAAACATAGGCAGTAAAGTCTTTGACATTGGTCTTAGCTATATTTTTTCTGGATCTGTCTCCCCAGAAAAGGGCAACAAAAACAAAAATAAACAAGTGGGCCTACATCAAACTAAAAAGCTTTGCACAGTGAAGGAAATCATCAACAAAATGAAAGGCAATGTACTGAACAGGAGAAGATATCAGCAAATGATATTTGTGATAAGGGGTTCATACCCAAAATATATAAAGAACTCATTCAACTCAATGCCAATTAACAATCTAAAAATGAAAAAAAAAAAACAATTTAAAAATGGACGCAGACTGAATAGACTTTTTTTTTCCAAAGAAGACATACAGATGGCAAACAGGCACATTAAAAGATATTCAACTTTACTCATCATCAGGGAAGTTCAAATGCAAAACACAATGAGATAACACCTCAGACCTATTAGAACAGCTTTATTAAAAGACAAGAGGGGCACACAGGTGGCTCAATTGATTAAGTGTCTGACTCTTGGTTTTGGCTTAGGTCATGATCTCATGGCTTTGTGGGTTCGAGCCCTACCTCGGGCTCTGCACTGGCAGTGTGGAGCCTGCTTGGGATTCTCTCTCTTTCCCTCTCTCTTCCCATTCCCTACTTGTGCTGTTTCTCTCTCAAAATAAACAAACAAACAAACTTAAGAAAAAAAGGACAAGAGATAACAAATGTTGACAAAGGTGTGGAGAAAAGAGAATTCTTGTGCACTGCTAATGGGAATGTAAATTGATGCAGCCTCTATAGAAAATAGTATGGATGTTCCTTAAAAAATTAAAAATAGAACTACTATATGACCCAGCAAGTCCAATTCTAAGAATTTATCCAAAGGAAGCAAAAATACTAACTCAAAAGATAGCTACACTCCCCTTTTTGTTGAGCATTACTTAGCAATAGTAAAAACATGAAAACAGCTTAAGTGTCCATTGTTGGATGAGTGAATAAAGAATATGGGGGAGGAGCCAAGATGGTGGGACAGCATGGAAGTTTTTTGTTGTGTCTCGCGTCCATGAAATACAGCCAGACCAACACTAAACCATCCTACACACCTAGAAAGCTGATTGGAGGATTAGCACAACAATCCGCACAACCTGAACCACAGAATTCAGCGTGGAGAGGTGAACTTGGGGAAAGAGAAGCTGACGGTGGGGAGGGAGCAAACTTTGCAGGCAGAGAGAGGACAGAGATGGGGGCGGGGGAGATTATGGGAAAAGCACCCCTCCCCAAAAGAAGCTAGAGAGAAAGTGGAAAACTGGAAACAGCCGCAGGGACTAACTAAAAAGGGAGAAAAGAGAAAGGAGAGGGTTTAAATTCCATTAATACTGTAAACAAGGGGAGCGCAAAGTCTGCAACTCTGCAGCTCGATACCTGGTGACGCTCTGGTGGGAAGGGCGAATCCCCAGGGACAGAGTGGGGTCCGGGAGGTTCTCCCGGGCCACATGGGGAAAAGCAGTTCCACTGCTGGAAGGACATTTGGTAGAAACTGTTGAGGCCACCTGGTCCCAACAGACCCCAGAGAATAGCCACATTCGCTGGTGCTGGAACAAGTACATTAAGGGTGAAGCCTGGTGCCAGATGTGTGTTGTGGTTTTCCACAATCCCTGAAATGCTTTTTCTGGGGCAGGCTGGCACCTGGCCACCGTCTCGGGGCACCAGCAGCAGCACGGTCTCATGAACTTTCCTGGGTGCAGCTGGAATTCAGCCATTGCTCCATTGCTCAGTGAGACCCTCTGTAGAGGAGCGGAACAGGTCAAAGCCACAGTCCCTCAGAAGTTAGGGACCAGGGAAAACAGCCGCATCTGAGACAAAACACGGGAGAGAGGTACTGCCTGGGGCTTAGTCACGGCCAGTGAAAAAGCGGGAAGTAGACAAAGCTGAAGACAGAGGATGGGTGCTTGATTGCTGATCAGAGACAACAAAGTTCCCATACTAGAGACTGGGTAGCTGGGTGACACCATTTTCACCGCTCCCCGCATGCGCATACCCACCTATGAGCTCCGCAACAATCCACCCCGGTAGGCTAGCAGCACCATCTAGTGGAGAACAGAGCCATTACACTGAGCCCTGCCCAAATGGCCCAACCTCGCTCTTCAAGATGACAAGTCTCACCACCTAGTTTATGAGCTATGAAGCGCTATATAGTCTGACTTCTAAGGAAAATGAAGTAATTTCAGTCCTATTTCAATCTGTTAGCAGGTCCATCTATTCAATTTTCTTTCTTTTTTTTTCTCTTTTACACTATTCTTTTTCTTGACTACAGAAAGAGAAAAAATTCATTTTTATTTTTAATTTTTATTAAAAATATTTTTCATTAATTTTTTTGCTACTATGTTCCTTACTTTTGTGTAAATTTTTTCAGATTCTATTTTACTCCCATCATCTCATTTTAGTCTACTTCAGTGTATTCATTTTTCCAAATTCTCAAACAATTTCCTCGCCCCTCCCTTTTTTCTCTAATCTGTCAAACCACTTTCAACACCCAGACAAAAAAATACCTAGGATCTAGCATCATTTATTAGATTTTGTGTGTGTGTGTGCGTGTGTGTGTTTAAGTTTTTAATTTTAATATTTTTTTAATTTTAATTTTTCTACCTCATTAATTCCCTTTCTCCCTTCAAAATGACAAAATGAAGGAATTCACCCCAAAAGAAAGAGCATGAAGAAATGAAAGCCAGGGATTTAACCAACACAGACACAAGCAAGATGTCTGAACCAGAATTTAGAATCATGATAAGAAGAATATTAGCTGGAGTTGAAAATAAATTAGAATCCCTTTATGCAGAGATAAAAGAAGTAAAAAATAGAATGAAATTAAAAATGCTATAACTGAGCTGCAATCTCTAATGGATGCCACAGCAGCAAGGATGGATGAGGCAGAATAGAGAATTAGCAATATAGAGGACAAACTTATAGAGAATAATGAAGCAGAAAAAAAGAGGGAGATTAAGGCAAAAGAGCACGATTTAAGAATTACAGAAATCAGTGACTCATTAAAAAGGAACAAGATCAGAACCTTAGGGGTCCCAGAAGAGGAAGAGAGAGAAATAGGGATAGAAAGGTTATGTGAGCGAATCATAGTGGAAAATGTTCCTAACGTGGGAAGAGATGCAGATATCAAAATCCAGGAAGCACAGGGGACCTCCATTAGATTCAACAAAAACTGACCATCAACAAGGAATATCATAGTAAAATTCACTAAATACCCAGGCAAGGAGAGAATCATGAAAGCAGCAAGGGAAAAAAAAGTCCTGAACCTACAAGGGAAGACAGATCAGATTTGCAGCAGACCTATCCACAGAAACTTGGCAGGCCAGAAAGGAATGGCAGGATATATTCAGTGTGCTGAATCAGAAAAATATGCAGCTAAGAATTCTTTATCCAGCAAGGCTGTCATTCAAAATATAAGGAGAGATAAAAAGTTTCCCAGACAAACAAAAATTAAAGAATTTTGTGACCACTAAACCAGCCCTGCAAGAAATTTTAAGAGGGACTCTCTGAGGGGAGAAAAGATAAACAACACACACACATATATACATATATAAATACCAAAAGCAACAAAGATTAGAAAGGACCAGAGAACACCACCAGAAACTCCAACTCTACAAGCATAATAATGGCAATAAATTAATATCTTTCAGTACTCACTCTAAATGCCAATGGACGCAATGCTCCAATCAAAAGATATAGGGTAACAGAATGGATAAGAAAACAAGATCCATCTATTTGCTGTTTACAAGAGACCCACTTTAGACCTAAAGACACCTTCATATTGAAAATAAGGGGATGGAGAACCATCTCTCATGCTAATGGTCAACAAAAGAAAGAGTAGTCATACTTATATCAGACAATCTAGACTTTATTTTTTTTTATTTTTTAATGTTTATTTAGTTTTGAGACAGAGAGAGACAGAGCATGAACGGGGGAGGGTCAGAGAGAGAGGGAGACAGAGAATTCGAAGCAGGCTCCAGCTTCTGAGCTGTGAGCACAGAGCCCAACGTGGGGCTTGAACTCACGGACTTTGAGATCATAACCGGAGCTGAAGTCAGACGCTTAACTGACTGAGCCACCCAGGCACCCCTAACCTTTAAAATAAAGACTATATCAAGAGATGCAGAAGGGCATTATATCATAATCAAGGGGTCTATCCACCAAAAAGACCTAACAATTGTAAACATTCATGCGCCAAATGTGAAAGCGCCCAAATATATAAATCAATTCATCACAAACATAAAGAAACTCATCGATAGTAATACCATAATAGTAGGAGACTTAAACACCCCACTCACAGCAATGGATAGATCATCTAATCAAAAAATCAATAAGGAAACAATGGCTTTGAATGACACACTGGACCTGATGGACTTAACAGATATATTCAGAACATTTCATCCTAAAGCAGCAGAATATACATTCTTCTCCAGTGCACATGGAACGTTCTCCAAAATAGATCATATACTGGGACACAAATCAGCCCTAAGTAAGTACAAAAAGATCAAGATCATACCGTGCATATTTTCAGACCACAACACTATGAAACTCGAAATCAACCACAAGAAAAAATTTGGAAAGGTAACAAATACTTGGATACTGAAGAACATCCTACTAAAGAATGAATGGGCTAACCAAGAAGTTAAAGAGCAAATTAAACAGCATATAGAGGTCAATGAAAATGATAACACCACAACCCAAAACCTCTGGGACACAGCAAAGGCAGTCATAAGAGGAAAGTATATAGCAATCCAGGCCTTCCTAAAGAAGGAAGAAAGATCTCAGATACACAACCTAACCTTACGCCTTAAGGAGCTGGAAAAAGAAGAGCAAATAAAACTCATAACCAGCAGAAGACAAGAAATAATAAAGATTAGAGCCAAAATTAATGCTATTGAAACCAAAAAAAAAAAAAAAAAACACAGAACAGATCAATGAAACCAGAAGCTGGTTCTTTTAAAGAATTAACAACATTGATAAACCATTAGTCAGTTGGATCAAAAAGAAAAAGGAAAGGACCCAAATAAATAAAATCAAGAATGAAAGGGGAGAGATCACAACCAACACAGCTGAAATAAAAACAATAATAAGAGAATATTATGAGCAATTATATGCCAATAAAATGGGCAATCTGGAATAAAAGGACAAATTCCTAGAAACATATACACTACCAAAACTGAAATAGGAAGAAATAGAAAATTTGAACAGACCCATAACCAGTAAGAAATCAAATTAGTAATCAAAAATCTTCCAAAAAACAAGAGTCCAAGGCCAGATGGCTTTCCAGAGGATTCTACCAAACATTTAAGGAAGAGTTAACACCTATTCTCTTGAAGCTCTTCCAAAAAATAGAAATGGAAGGAAAACTTCCAAACTCTTTCTATGAAGCCAGCATTACCTTGATTCCAAAACCAGGCAGAGACCCCACTAAAAATGAGAACTATAGACCAATTTCCCTGATGAACATGGAGGCAAAAATCCTCAACAAGATATTAGCCAACCGGATCGAACAATACATTAAAAAAATTATTCATCACAACCAAGCGGGATTTATACCTGGGATGCAGGGCTGGTTCAATATCCACAAAACAATTAATGTGATTCATTACATCAGTAAAAGAAAGGACAAGAACCATATGATCCTCTCAATAGATTCAGAGAAAGCATTTGACAAAATACAGCATCCTTTCTTGATAAAAATCCTCAAGAAAGTAGGGATAGAAGGAGCATACCTCGAGATCATAAAAGCCATATAGAAATGACCCAACGCTAATATCATCCTCAATGGGGAAAAACTGAGAGCTTTCCCCATAAGTTAGGGAACAAGACAGGCATGTCCACTCTCGCCACTGCTATTCAATGTAGTATTGGAAGTCTTAGCCTCTGCAATCAGACAACACACAAAAAAATAAAAGGCATCCAAATCAGCCAGGAGGAGGTCAAACTTTCACTCTTCACAGATGACATGATACTCTATATGGAAAACCCAAAAGATTCCACCAAAAAACTGCTAGAATCATGAATTCAACAAAGTTGCAGGATATAAAATCAATGCACAGAAATCACTTGCATTCCTATACACCAACCATGAAGTGATAGAAAGACAAATCAAGGAATCGATCCCATTTACAGTTGCACAAAAACCATAAAATACCTAGGAATAAATCTAACCAAAGAAGTAAAAAATCTATACACTGAAAACTATAAAATCTTATGAAAGAAATTGAGGAAGACACAAAAAAATGGAAAGATGTTCTATGTTCCTGGATATGAAGAACAAATATTGTTCAAGTGTCAATACTACCCAAGCAATCTACATATTCAATGCAATCCCTACAAAATAACAGCAGCATTCTTTACAGAGCTAGAACAAACTATCCTAAAATTTGTATGGAACCAGAAAAGACCCCAAATAACCAAAGTAATCTTGAAAAAGAAAACCAAAGCTGCAAGTATCCCAATCCCAGACTTCAAGCTGTATTACAAAGCTGTAATCAGCAAGACAGTATGGAACCGGCAGAAGAACAGACACTCAGATCAATGGAACAGAATCCAGACATGGCCCCGCAAACATATGGCCAACTCATCTTTGACAAAGTAGGAAAGAATATCCAATGGAATAGAGACAGTCTCTTCAGCAAGTGGTGATGGGAACACTGGACAGCAACATGCAGAAGGATGAACCTGGACCATTTTCTTACACCAAACACTAAAATAAACTCAAAATGGATGAAAGACTTCAATGTAAGACAGGAAGCCATCAAAATCCTCAAGGAGAAAGCAGGCAAAAACCTCTTTGATCTTGCCTGCAGGCAGCAACTTCTTACTCAACACATCTCTGGAGACAAGGGCAAAAATGAACTACTGGGACCTCATCAAAATAAAAAGCTGTTGTACAGCAAAGGAAACAATCAGCAAAACTAAAAGGCAACTGACAGAATGGGAGATATTTGCAAAGGACATATGAGATAAAGGGTTAGTATCCAAAATCTATCAAGAACTTATCAAACTCCACACCCAAAAAACAATCCAGTGAAGAAATGGACAAAAGACATGAATAGACACATTTCCAAAGAAGATATCCAGATGGCCAACCGACACATGAAAAAATGCTTAACATCACTCATCATCAGGGAAATACAACTCAAAACCACAAGGAGATACCACTTGACACCTGTCAGAATGGCTAACATTAACAACTCAGGCAACAGCAGATGTTGGCGAGGATGTGGAGAAAGAGGATCTCTTTTGCATTGTTGGTGGGAAGGCAAGCTGGTGGAGCCACTCTGGAAAACAGTATGAGGTTCCTCAAAAAGCTAAAAATAAAAATACCCTACGTCCCAGCAATTACACTACTAGGCATTTATCCACGGGATACAGGGGTGCTGTTTCGAAGGGATGCATGCACCCCCATGTGTGTAGCAGCAGTATCAACAATAGCCAAAGTGCCCAAATGTCCATCGATGGATGAATGGATAAAGAAGATGTGATACACACACACACACACACACACACACACACACACACACACAATGGAGTATTACTCGGCAATCAAAAAGAATGAAATCTTGCCATTTGCAACTACGTAGATGGAACTGGAGGGTATTATGCTAAGTGAAATTAGTCAGTTAAAGAAAGACAAAAATCATATGACTTCACTCATAAGAGGACTTTAAGAGACAAAACAGATGAACATAAGGGAAGGGAAACAAAAATAATATAAAAACAGGGAGGAGGACAAAACAGAAGAGACTCAAAAATATGGAGAACAAACTGAGGGTTACGGGAGAGGTTTGGGAGGGGGGATGGGCTAAATGGGTAAGGGGCACTAAGGAATCTACTCCTGAAATCATTGTTTGACTATATTCTAACTAATTTGGATGTAAATTTAAAAAAATAAAAAATAAAACAAGTTTAAAAAACTGCTGTAAAAAATAAAGTCTATTTAAAAAAAAGAATATGGGATATATATACAATGAAATACTACTCAGCCATAAAAAAGAAGGAAATCCTGACATTTGCAACAATAAGGATAGACTTGTAGGGCATTATGCTAAGTGAAATAACTCAGAGAAAGACAAATAACTGTATGAGATCACCTGTGTGTGAAATTAAAAGGAATTCAGTTTTTTTTTTTAACAAACTCATATATACAGAGAACAGATTGATGGTTGCCATAGGTGGGGGCTGGGAGGGTGGACAAAATGGGTGAAGGTGGCCAAAAGGTACAAACTTTTGATTATAAAATAAATAAGCCTAGAGATATAATGTATGGCGTAATGATTATAGCTAATAATATTATGTATTTGAAAGTTGCTAAGAGAGTACATCTTAAAAGTTCTCATCATAAGAAAAAAAATGTAGCTATGTTTGGTGATAGAAGTTAACCAGACTTATTGTTGTAACTACTTCATGATATACATGTATTGAATCATTATGTTGTATATCTGAAACTAATATAATGTTATATGCCAATAAAAATGATTTTAGAATCAGTTGTATTTCTATAACAAGGAACAAACAGCAATTGAAACTTAAAACCACCAATTCTATAGCATCAAAATATATGAAGTATATTTAGACATAAATACAACAGAAGGTATGTAGATCTGTATATTAAAACTACAAAATATTTCCAACAGAAAATAAAGAAGACCTAAATAAGTAGAAACAAATACAGTAAAACCTTGGTTTGTGAGCATAATTTGTTCCATAAATAGGCTTGTAATCCAACATACTTGTATATCAAAGTGAATTTCCCCATAAGAAATAATGGAAACTCAGATGATTCATTTGACAACCCAAAAATATTCATATAAAAATCATTATAGTACTGTAATATAATACCAAATAATACAGAAAATACAAAATATAAAGAAAAATAAATTAACCTGCACTTACTTTTGAAAACCTTTGTGACTGGTGTGAGGGAGATGAGCAAGAAGAGGGTCATTGTGTAGGACGACTTTCACTCTCACTAACAGAATCACTGCTACCTATTGGATCAATGGAATCATTTTCTTTTCGTGCAACTTTAACAAGGAACCTATCCAATGCCACTTGCTTTTACCTCCTTTTGAGGATTTCATGGAAATGTGACATTACATTGTTGTTAAACAGAATCATCGCTCTCACTGCTACAACCTTATTCAGCTGGGGCTTTTCTACAAAATTCTTCACTGTTTCCCACGTTTTACACATCTTCCTACTCTCATATGAAGTGAGAGATTACTCTACCTTTTTCTCCTCCCCTTCTGCAGATGAGATCTCCTCCATAACCTCTTGCTGTTGCTGGTGATGCAGATCCATCAGTTCATCGGTAGACAGCTCCTGGCCATGTTCCTCCACCAGCTCCTGAATGTCCTCCTTATTCACCTCTAGTCCCCTGGTCTTCCCCAAGGACACAATTTCATTGGCAACTGGTGGCTCCTATTCGTGGGCAAGCCCCTCTAAGTCATGTCCAAGAACACAATCAGGGCACAGTTTTCTCCAAGCAGATTTGGGGGTTCTCTTGGTGACCCCCTCCCAGGCTTTACCAATGATCTTGAGGCAGTTCATGATTCAGAAATGAATTTTCCAAAACTCTTGGAGGGTAAGGTTTGTTACTTCGGTCATCTCAAGGTTCACTGAAATAGTGCTTTGGTATAAAGTTTTTTAAAGTTTGAAATCATGGGCTGGAGGATTGGAGTGGTGTTGGGAGAAACAAACTTGACCTTAATGAACTCGAATTCCTTCAGTAAGTTGTCTTCAAAGCCTGGAGGATGAGCAGTGGCATTATCCATAACCAGCAAGGCTTTGAGTGGCAGATTCTTTCCTAAAAGGTATTTCTTCACTGAAGGACCAAAGACCTTGTTGATCCACTCAGCGAACAAGATATGAGTGACTCCAGCCTTGCTGTTGGACCTCCACATAACATTGGCTCCTCTGCACCCTGCCTTTCTTGAAGGCTCGTGGATTCTCGGAATGATACTCATGAGCAGGAGCTTGACTTTGAAGACCCCGCTTGCATTAGCACAAACCAAGAAGGTGAGACGGTCTTTCATGGGCTTGTGACGAGGCATTAGATTTTCTTCTTCTGTAAGGTAAGTCCTCTTTGGCATCTTTTTCCAAAAAAGCCCCATCTCATTGCAGTTAAAAAAAAAATTGGTCCAGCTGGTAACATTTGGAAAACATGAGCTTCTGGAACTCAGTAGCAAATGCCTCAGCTGCCTTAGTGGTTGAACTCACGGTGTCTCCATGCCTCACAACACTATGAATGCCACTTCTCCTCTTAAAGTTATCAAACTTTACTGGCCTTGAAGTTCTCCTCTTAAAGTTATCAAACTGCTGGCCTTGAAGCCTTCTTATTTTCTGTTGACGTACCTGGCAGTTCACTTACATGGTTGGTGTACAAGGCCTTTGCCTTCTCACAGATAAAGTTCTCAGTCACAGTATCACCTTCTGGTTGTTTCTCATTTACCCAAACTGGAAGCAACTTTTCTACATCTTCCAGAACATGTAGCCATTACTTTGATATTCTTTTGACTCCTTTTGCTGCATCTAGCCCCTTATTTCTTCTTTTTTTTTCTTTAATATTGTGCAAATGGTCAATGTAGACTTCTTATAAAATATTGTTATTTTGGCCACTCGGATAACCTCATTTGTGCTTCTTGATGATTTTTCTTAATTTCCACCATAACCATCTCCTTCTTCTTACTGCCTCTCAACTTTTTTCTGCATGGGGACCATTGTATACATTTGCATGGATGTTGATTACAGTACAGTATTAATAAACTCTTGTCATATACTGTATTTAATGTAACTGCCAATAAGGCAGCAGAGGAAAGGGTCTATATCTGCAGGCAGCCTGACCTAGAATGAAGCAAAGCATTCCTAAGCTTACTCTTGTATGGAAAGACAAAGGACTGTCCATAGGTGCTTTGAAGTGACAAAACATACACTAGTGACAGTTGTGGGCACCTTCCAAAGTTCTGAAAAAACACTGATTTCTGCCAAACACCATGGCCTGAGACTGAGCATCTGAGCATGGGAGACAATCACCCACAATCTGGCAGTGAGAGAGAGAGAGAGAGAGAAGAACCAATGGCTCAGTGGTGATCATGTGACATTCGGCCTCACATACTACTCGTATTGCAAGACACTGCTCATTTATCAAGTTAAAATTTATTAGAAATGTTTTCTCATCTTGCAGAACACTCACAGAACAAGTTACCCACAATCCAAGGTTTTACTGTACTCTGTTAAAGAGTTATAATACTCAGCCCTTGGCTGGCTCAGTTGGTAGAGGATGAAACTCTCAATCTCAAGGTTGTGAGTTGGGCATAGAGCTCACTTTAAAAAAAGAAAGAAAGAAAAGAGTTAAAATACTCGATATTGTTCAGATGTCAATTGTCTCCAAACTGGTCTGTACATTTAATACAATTTGCAGCAAAATTCCAGAAGGTGTTTTTGTTTAAACTGACAAGATGATTCTAAAATCCCTATGGAAGTACAAGGATCTAGAAGAGCCAAAACAACTTCAAAAAAGAATACATCTATATGAGCAACCAGACAAGTGTGTCCAGTCTCACCACTGTTATTCATTTACCTGAGCTCCAGGCTGAGTCTGATGTAGGGCTCAATCTCATGACTGTGAAATCAGGACCTGAGCTGAAATCTAGAGTCAGACACTTAACCGAGTGAGCCACCCAGGTGCCCCAAGTTCTTTGCACATTTTAATGGATTTTTTTTCCTATTGAGTTGTATGACTTTTTTTTTTTTTTGCATTTTTTAAATAATTTATTTTATTTACCTCCAAGTTTGTTAGCATGTAGTGCAACAATGATTTCAGGAGTAGATTCCTTGATGCCCCTTACCCATTTAGCCCATTCTCCCTCCCACAACTCCTCCAGCAGCCCTCTGTTTGTTCTCTGTATTTAAGAGTCTCTATGTTTTTCCCCCTCCATGTTTTTATGTGATTTGTGCTTCCTGCCCCGTATGTTCATCTGTTTTTTATCTTAAATTCTTCATATGAGTGAAGTCATATATTTGTCTTTCTCTGACTAATTTCACTTAGTATAATACCCTCCAGTTCCATCCACATAGTTGCAAATGGCAAGATTTCATTCTTTTTGATTGCTGAGTAGTAATATTCCATTGTATATAGATACCGCTTCCTCTTTATCCATTCATCTGTCAACAGACATTTGGGCTTTTTCTATACTTTGGCTATTGTTGGTAGCACTGCTCTAAACATTGGGGTACATGTGCCCCTTCAAAACAGCATACCTGTATCCCTTGGATAAATAGCTAGTAGTGCAATTGCTGGGTCATAGGGTATTTCTATTTTTAATTTTTTCCAGGAACCTCCATACTGTTTTCCAGAGGGGCTCTTTCTCCACATCCTTGCCAACATCTGTTGTTGCCTGAGTTGTTAATGTTAGCCATTCTGACAGGTGTCAGGTGGTATCTCCTTGTGGTTTTGGTTCCCTGATGATGAGTGATGCTGAGTATCTTTTCATGTGTCAGTTGGCCATCTGGATGTCTTCTTTGGAGAAGTGTCTATTCATGTCTTTGCCCATTTCTTCACTGGATTATTTGTTTTTTGGGTGCTGAGTTTGATAAGTTTTTGATAGATTTTGGATACTAACCCTTATCCTATATGTCATTTGCAAATATATTCTCCCATTCTGTCGTTGCCTTTTAGTTTTGTTGATTGTTCCTTCGCTGTGCAGAAGCTTTTTATTTTGATGAGGTCCCAGTAGTTCATTTTTGCTTTTGTTTCCCTTGCCTCCAGAGACATGTTGCCGCAGCTGAGAATAAAGATATTTTTGTTTGCTTTCTCCTCTAGAATTTTGATGGCTTCCTGTCTTACAATTAGGTCTTTCATCCAATTTCAGTTTATTTTTGTGTGTGGTGTAAGAAAGTGGTCCAGGTTCATTCTTCTGCATGTTGCTGTCCAGTGTTCCCATCACCACTTGCTGAAGAGACTGTCTCTATTCCATTGGATATTCTTTCCTGCTTTGTCAAAGATTAGTTGGCCATATGTTTCTGAGTCAATATCTGGGTTCTCTATTCTGTTTCATTGATCTGAGTGTCTGTTCTTGTGCCAGTTCCATACTGTCTTGCTGATTACAGCTTTGTAATACAGCTTGAAGTCTGGGATTGGGATGCTTGCAGCTTTGGTTTTCTTTTTCAAAATTACTTTGGTTATTTGGAGTCTTTTCTGGTTCCATACAAATTTTAGGATGGCTTGTTTTAGCTCTGTAAAGAATGCTGCTGTTATTTTGATAGGGATTGCATTGAATATGTAGATTCCTTGGGTAGTATTGACATTTTAACAATATTTGTTCTTCATATCCTGGAGCATAGAACACCTTTCCATTTTTTTGTGTCTTCTTCAATTTCTTTCATAAGCTTTTATAGTTTTCAGTATCTAGATTTTTCATCTCTTTGGTTAGATTATTCATAGGTATTTTACAGTTTGGGGTTCTTTATATATTTTGGATATTAACCCCTTATCATATATATCATTCACAAATAATTTTTCCTATTCCATACATTGTCTTTTCACTTTGTAGATGGTTTCTTTTGCTGTGTAGAAGCTTTCCAGTTTAATGTAGTCCCATTTGTTTACTTTTTATTTTGTTGCTTGTGTTTTTGACATGATTTCCAAAAAATCATTGTATATCAGAGTCTTTTTTGGTTCCATATATTTTAGGAGTGTTTTTTTCTATTATTGTAAAAAAAAAAACTATTGGAATCTTGATAGAGTTGGAATTGAATCTATAGATGGCTTTTGATAGTAATTAACATTTTTTTTCATTTTCATAAAGTATTCTTTTATTTTTTATTTTTTTACTTTTTTTATTTTTTAAAATTTACATCCAAATTAGTTAGCATATAGTGCAATAATGATTTCAGGAGCAGATTCCTTAGTGCCCCTCACCCATTTAGCCCATCCTCCCTCCCATAACCCCTCCTGTAACCCTCAGTTTGTTCTCCATATTTATGAGTCTCTTCTGTTTTGTCCTCCTCCCTGTTTTTATATTATTTTTGTTTCTCTTCCCTTATGTTCATCTGTTTTGTCTCTCAAAGTCCTCATATGAGTGAAGTCAGATGATTTTTGTCTTTCTCTGACTGACTAATTTCACTTAGCATAACACCCTCCTGTTCCATCTACATAGTTGCAAATGGCAAGATTTCATTTTTTTTGATTGCCGAGTAATACTCCATTGTATGTATATATACCACATCTTCTTTATCCATTCATCCATCGATGGACATTTGGGCACTTTGGCTATTGTTGATAGTGCTGCTATACACATGGGGGTGCATGCATCCCTTCGAAACAGCACCCCTGTATCCCGTGGATAAATGCCTAGCAGTGCAACTGCTGGGTTGTAGGGTATTTCTATTTTTAGTTTTTTGAGGAACCTCCATACTGTTTTCCAGAGTGGCTCCACCAGCTTGCCTTCCCACCAACAACACAAAAGAGATCCTCTTTCTCCACATCCTTGCCAACATCTGTTGTTGCCCGAGTTGTTAATGTTAGCCATTCTGACAGGTGTCAGGTGGTATCTCATTGTGGTTTTGAGTTGTATTTCCCTGATGATGAGTGATGTGGAGCATTTTTTTCATATGTTGGTTGGCCATCTGGATGTATTCTTTGGAGAAGTGTCTATTCATGTCTTTTGCCCATTTCTTCACTGGATTATTTGGTTTTTGGGTGTGGAGTTTGATAAGTTCTTGATAGATTTTGGATACTAACCCTTTATCTGATATGTCCTTTGCAAATATCATCTCCCATTCTGTTGGTTGCCTTTCAGTTTTGCTGATTATTTCCTTCGCTGTGAAGAAGCTTTTTATTTTGATGAGGTCCCAGTAGTTCATTTTTGCTTTTGTTTCCCTTACCTCCGGAGACGTGTTGAGTAAGAAGTTGCTGCAGGCAAGATCAAAGAGGTTTTTGCCTTCCTTCTCCTCGAGGATTTTGATGGCTTCCTGTCTTACATTGAGGTCTTTCATCCATTTTGAGTTTATTTTGTGTGTGGTGTAAGAAAGTGGTCCAGGTTCATTCTTCTGCATGTCGCTGTCCAGTGTTCCCAGCACCACTTGCTGAAGAGACTGTCTCTATTCCATTGGATATTCTTTCCTGCTTTGTCAAAGATGAGTTGGCCATGCATTTGTGGGTCCATTTCTGGGTTCTCTATTCTGTTTCATTGATCTGAGTGTCTGTTCTTGTGCCAAGAACATTTTAACAATATTAATTCTTCCAATCTATGAATACAGAATACCTTTTTATTTATTTAGGTCTTCCTTGACTTCTTTCATCAGTGTTTTGTAGTTTTCAGAGTAGAAGCTTCTTTGGTTAAATTTGTCCCTTGTTATTTTATTCTTTTTGAAGCAATTGTAAATAATACTGTTTTCTTAATTTTCTGATATATTATTAGTGTATAGAAATGCAACAGATTTTGTATATATAGATTTTGTATCTTGAAACTTTATTGAATTTGTTGATTAGTATTAACAGTATCTCGGTTGAGTCTTTAGGATTTTCTACCTATAAAATCATGACATCTGCAAATAGAAACAACTTTCCCTCCCTCTTTCCAATTCTGATGGTTTTTATTTCTTTTTCTTTCCTAATTGCTCTACTAAGACCTCTACATCAGGATCAGCCTAGAGCATGAAGCCTGCTTGGGATTCTCCCTCTCTCTCTCTCCCTCTCTCTCCCCCGCTCAAATTCACTTTCTCTCTCTCTCTCTCTCTCTCTCTCTCTCTCTCTCTCTCTCAAAATAAATAAACTTTAAAAAGGAGGGGGGGGAAGAACTTGAATAGACATTTTTCCAAAGTAGATGTATGAATGACCAACAGTTACATGAAAAGATACTCAGCATCACTAGTCATTAGGAAAATGCAAATTTAAAGACAATGAGATATTGTCTCATGCCTGTTAGAATGGCCATCATCAAAAGCATAAGAGATAACAAATGCTGTCATGGATCTGGAGAAAAGTGAACCCTTGCGTACTATTTGTGGGATTACAAACTTGTACAGCCACTATGGAAAAAATATGAAGGTCCCTCAAAACTTCAAATAGAACTACTATATGACCCAGCAATTCCACTTCTAGGAATATATCCAAAGAAAGTGAAAATACTAACTCAAGAAAGTATCTATACCCCCATGCTCATTGCACATTTTTTTCAATAGCCAAGATGTGGAAACAACCTAAGTGTCCATCAGTGGATGAATGGATAAAGAAGTTGGTGTGTGTGTGTGTGTGTGTGTGTGTGTCTGTGTGTGTCTGTGTGTGTATGTGGGTGGGTGTGTAATACAATGGAATATTATTCAGCCACAAAAAAAATAGGAAATACTACCCTTTGGAACAACATGGATAGACCCTGAAGGCACTATGCTAAGAAAAATAAGTCAGATAGAGGAAGACAAATACTCTATGATTTCACTTATATGTGGAATCAAGAAGAAACAAATAAGAAAGAAAGAAAGAAAGAAAGAAAGAAAGAAAGAAAGAGAAAGAACCACAAAACTCATAGAAAAAAGATCAAATTTATGGTTGCTGGAGAAGAGGGCTGGGGAGGGGATATTAAAGGAAGGTGGTCAAAAGGTATAAACTTCCAGTTGTAAGATAAATAAGTACCGGAGATATATAATCTACAATATGATGAACATCATTTTCACTGTTACAGGATATATAGGAAAGTTGTTTAGAGTAGATCCTAAGAGTTCTCATCATAAGGAGAATCTATTTTTCTTTTCTTTTATTGTATCTATACAAGATGATGCATGTGCACTAGACCTAGTCCAATGATTTAACAATATATGTAAATAAAACCATGATGCTGTAGATCTTAAGCTTACATGGTGATGTATGTCAATTATTTTTCAATATAACTGGGGGGAAAACACAGCTGAAGATTTAACAGTACCTTATTTCAAGATTTTTCATAAATATGCAATAATTAAGATAGTGTAGGATTGTAAAAATAGACATATATATTAATAGAACAGAGCAGATGGGGGTGCCTGGGTGGCTCAGTTGGTTGTGCGACCGACTTTGGCTCAGATCATGATCTCACAGTTTGTGGGTTCGAGCCCTGCATCGGGCTCTGTGCTGACAGCTAGGAGCCCGGACCCTGCTTCGGATTCCGTGTCTCCCTCTCTCTCGGCCCTTTCCCTACTCATGCTCTGTCTCTCTCTGTCTCAGAAATAAATAAACATTAAAAAAAATTAAAAAAAGAAAAGAAAAGAAAGAACAGAGCAGATGGTACATAAATAAATCTACACATGTATAGATCTTTGTCTTTTGACCTAGGTGCAAAGCCAATTCAGTGAAGAAAGGAGAAATTGTTTTTACAAATGGTGCTGAGAAAATTTAAATATTCATAGGCAAAAGAAAAAATAACTTTGATCTATACATTTTACTGTATAGAAAATTTAACTTAAAATGGATCAGAGACCTAAATGTAAATTCTAATGACAGAAAACTTCTAGAAGAAAGCATGAGAAAAATTTCATGACCTTGATTTAGGCAAAGATTTCTGAGATATGACACCAAATGGACAATCCAGAAAATTAAAAAAATGATAAATTGCACTTCATGAAAATGAAAAACTTTTGCTCTCCAAAAGACACCATTAAGAGAATGAAAAGCAAGCCACAGATCTGGAGAAAATATTTGCAAATCACACATCTAATACAGGTCTTCTATCCAGGACATATAAATAATTAACTCAAAAAAGAAGAAATGGGCAAAAGATGGGGTACCTGGGTGACTCAGTCGGTTAAGCGTCCAACTTCAGCTCAGGTCATGATCTCATGGATTGTGAGGTCAAGCCCCACATCAGGCTCTGTGCTGACAGCTCAAAGTCTAGAGCCTGCCTCAGATTCCATGTCTCCCTCTCTCTCGGCCCCTCCCCCGCTTGTTTTCTCTCTCTCTCTCTCTCTCTCTCTCTCTCTCTCTCTCTGTCTCAAAAATAAATAAACATTTTTAAAATTTTTTAATTGTTTTAATGGGCAAAAGTTAAAAAGGCAGTAACTCTTTGACATCGGTCACAGCAACTTTTTTTCTAGATATGTCCCCTAAACAAGAGAAACAAAAGCAAAAATGAACTATTGGGACTACATCAAAATAAAAAGCTTCTGTATATGAAAGGAAACAATCAACAAAACTAAAAAGTCAATAGATAAAGATAAATAGCATATGATTTCACTCATATGTGAAATTTAAGAAACAAAGCAAATGAGCAAAGGAAAAAAAGAGAGAGACAAACCAAGAAACAGATTCTTACCTATAGAGAATAAACTAATGGTTACCAGAGGGGAGGGGATTAAGGAGGGCACTTGTGATGAGCACTGGGTGATGTAGGGAAGTGCTGAATCACTGTATTATACACCTGAAACTAATATAACACCGTCTATTAACTAACTGGAATTAAAATAAAAACTTTATAAAAATGGGCAAAAGTTTTGCATGGATACCTCACCAAAGAAGATTTATGGAATGCAACTAAGTACATAAAATTATGTTCAGTATCATTTGTCATAAATACAAATCAAAATAACAGTAAGATACTACTCTATACCTATGAGGATAGCTAATATTAAAATGACTGATCATACCAAATGTGGGCAAGATGTGAAGCAACTAGAACTCTCATATACCAACAGTAGGAATGTAAAATTGTACAGTCACTTTGGACTATAGTATGGTGGCTTCTTAAAATGTTAAACATCCACCTACCATCTGAGCCTTCATTCCACAGCTAGACATTTACCTGCTAGAAAGGCAAACATATGTACATCACACATTTGTATGGTAATGTTTATAGCATTGTTTATAATAGCTCCAAAATGGAAATAACTCAGATGTCAATCCACAGTTGCACAGATAAATGAATTTTGGTGTTTCCATAAACTAGAATACTACTTAGCATAAATAAATGAGCAACTGATACACACAATATGGATGAAACTCAAAATAATTATGATGAAAGAAGCCAAAGAAGGAACAGTGTGCGATTCCATTTATGTAAAATCCTAGAAGTGCAAAGTAATCTATAGTGACAGAAAGCATAACAGCCATTGTCTGGAGATTAGTAGGGGTGTCAGGGTGGGGTAAGAGGAAGGGTTACAGAGGAATACAAAGAGACGTTTGAAGGTTATAGAGATATTCGCTATCTCGATCGTAGTGATGGTTTCATATAAGTATAAATACATCAACATTGATTAAATTGTATAATTTAAGTATGCGCCATTTACTATATGTCAATGGCACTTTAATAAAACCGTATTTAAAAAAAATTAATCCATGTGACACAGGTATAGCATGACAGCTAGCACCACCCTCTTTGTGCACCTATGACTTTTGTAGGAGTGGACCATTACCCAGTGTGCTAAGCCTAGGGTGGATTTCATCATTCTTTTTTTTTTTTTAAGTTTATTTATTTTGAGAGAGAAAGAGAGGGAAGAAGCAGGGGAGGGGCAGAGAGAGAGAGAGAGAGAGAGAGAGCGAGAGCGAGAGCGAGAGCGAGAGAGAGAGAGAGAGAGAGAGAGAATGCCAAGCAGGCTTCACACTATCAGTGCAGAGCCCAATGCAGGGCTCAATATCACAAACTGTGAGATCATGACCTGAACTTAAATTGAGTCTGATGATTAACCAACTGCACCACCCAAGTGCCCCGGACTTCATTATCCTTAACACAGCTCCATTTCTGAGCTCTGTCAGTCTGTGAGAGCAAACAAAGGCAGGGGATGGGAGGAATAAAAGCTACCTATGTAACACGATATTGAAATATTATGAATTCTATCTTATGAACTTTGTGTGTAAATAAGATGATCAATTCAGGTAAATATTTTGCTCTTCCTTTTACTGAACATTTTAGCCTATGACACACTTAGAACCTTGTGCTGCAGAAAACAGGAATCTCAATCCAAACTGGCTTAAGCTACAATAGGAATGTGTTGGCTCAAGTAACTTTATAGTCCAAGGTTTTGGGAATGGATTGAACCAGAGACTTCATACTGTTATCAAGGTCTTGGCTCTATTTCTTGGCTTTGCCCTCTGTGATGCAGGCTTTGTCCTCAGCTTGGTTTTTTGCCTCTTTGCATTGCAAAGGAGGGTTTCTTCTGGGGATGCCCTCAGAAAGGGAAAGTGCCTGTGAAAGAGAACTTCTCAGCCATATATCCTTGCTTCTCATTAGCCCAAACTGGGTTCTGTGCCCATTCTTGTACTAATCGCTGAGGCCAGACAGAAAGACTGTGCTATTTGATTTAAGCTGACTAAGTTCAATCCCCGAAGCCAACACTAGAGTTAGCTTGTTCTGAGCACATGGGCTGTGTGGAGGTAGAAAGGGGATACCCAAACAACTAGGGAACTGTTACTGAGAGGAAGGAGAAGAAATGTTGGGCAACCCACACAGCAAAGATTCACCTTGATGGTATCATATTTGTTCTTTTATGTCAAATTATAGTGCAAATATAGGATATATGGTCATACACAAAGGTAAGCATTACATGAGTAAATATCATGTAGATAATTATAGGTTTTTCCCAGCGTTATTGAGATATAACTGAGTTTTAACAATATACATGTTTGGGGCACCCGGATGGCTCAGTCAGTTAAGCATCTGACTACAGCTCAGGTCATGATCTCGCAGTTCATGAGTCCCAGCCCGGTATCAGGCTCAGTGCTGACAGCTCGGAGCCTGGAGCCAACTTTAGATTCTGTGTCTCCCTCTCTTTCTCTGCCTCTCACCCACTTGCACTCTGTCTCTGTCTCTCAGAAATGAGTAAACATTAAAAAAAATGCGCAAGTTTAAGGCGTGCAATGTGTTGATTTAATACACTTAAATATTGCAAAGTAATTATGACCATAGTGTTAGCAAACACCTGAATCATATCATCTAAATACTATTTCTTCTTTGTGATAAGAATGTTTAGGGGCACCTGGGTGGCTCAGTTGGTTAAGTGTCTGACTTTGGCTCAGGTCACGATCTCATGGTTCGTGAGTTTGAGTCCCCCATCAGGCTCTGTGCTGATAGCTCAGAGCTTGGAGCCTGCTTCAGATTCTTGTGTATCCCTCTCTCTCTGACCCTCCCCTGATCACGCTCTCTCTCTCCTTCAAAAATAAATAAACATTAAAAAAAAAAAGAATAGTATTTATTCTCATAGCAACTTTCAAGTACATAACAGTATACTTAACTATAATGACTCTCAACCCCCAGCTTCTTTTTTTTTATTAAATTTTTTTTTCAACGTTTATTTATTTTTGGGACAGAGAGAGACAGAGCATGAATGGGGGAGGGGCAGAGAGAGAGGGAGACACAGAATCAGAAACAGGCTCCAGGCTCTGAGCCATCAGCCCAGAGCCCGACGCAGGGCTCGAACTCACGGACCGCGAGATCGTCACCTGGCTGAAGTCGGACGCTTAACCGACTGTGCCACCCAGGCGCCCCTCAACCCCCAGCTTCTAATGACCACCATTCTAGTCTGTGTTTCTATGTGTTAGGCTTTTTTAGATTCCACATGATATAGGTGATATCATACACTATTTGTCTTTCTCTGACTTCACTTAGCATAATGCTTTCAAGGTCTATTTATTTTGTGGCAAATGATGGGATGTCCTTCTTTCTCATGGCTGAATCATATATATATATATATATATATATATATATATAATATACACACACACACACACACACACACACACGCCTTTCACACCTTCTTCATCCTTTCAGCTGTTGATGTACATTTAGGTCATTTCCATATTTTGGCTATTATGAATAATGCTGCAATGAACATGGGAGCGTAGACACCTCTTCAAGATCATGTGTTCATTTTTTTTTTTGCATAAGTACCCAGAAGTGGGATTGCTAGATCACAGAAATAGCACTATTTTTTAATTTTTTAAAAAATTGTACTGTACGTCCTATTAGTTTTAGGTGGACAGCATAATCATTCATGTCTATATTATAAAATGATTATGAAAATAAGCTTAATTACCACCCTTCACCATCCAGTTACAAACTTTTTTTGTGATGAGAACTTTTAGAGAGATCTACTCTAGCAGCGGGGCACCTGGGTGGCTCAGTCAGTTGAGCATCTGACTTTGGCTCAGGTCATGATCTCGCGGTCTGAGTTCGAGCCCCATGTTGGGCTCTGTCCTGACAGCTCAGAGCCTGGAGCCTGCTTCAGATTCTGTGTCTCCCTCTCTCTCTGCCCCTCCCCTGCTCATGCTCTGCCTGTCTCTCTCTCTCTCTCTCTCTCTCTCTCTCTCTCTCTCTCTCTGTCAAAAATAAATATTTTTAAAAATTAAAAAAAAATCTACTCTAGCAGCAAATTTCAAATATACAATACAGTATTGTTAACTGCAGTCACCATGCTGTAGATTAGATTCCCAAGACTTACTTACCTCATAACTAGAAGCTGTACATTTTGACCACTTTTGTCCATTTCACCAACCCCCCCCCCCCCAACTCCCTGTATTTTTAATCTTTTGAGGACCCTCCATGCTGTTTTTCATAGTGGCTGCACCAATTTACATTACTGGTTCCTTTTTCTCAACATCCTTGCCATGACTTGTTATCTCTTGCTTTTTTAATGGTAGTTATTCTAACACATGTGAGATGATATATCATTGTGTCCCTGATAATCAGTGATGTTGGGCATCTTTTCATGTACCTGTTGGTCATCTGTATGTCTTCTGTGGAAATACGTCTCCTCATTTCCTCTGCCCATTTTTTAGTCAGAGAGTTTGTTTATTTTGCTGTTGAGTCATAGGATTTTTTTATATGTTAGATTATCAACCCCTTATCAGATATAGGATATGCAAATATTTTCTCCCTTTGGGTAGTTTGGCTTTTCATTTTGTGGATGGTTTCCTTGACTGTGCAGAAACTTTTTACTTTGATGTCATCCCACTTGCTAACTTTTGCTTTTGCTGCCTTTGCTTTTGGTGTCAAATTCAAAAAATCATTGCCAAAACTGATACCATGAAGCTCATTCCTATACTTTCTTCTAAGAGTTTTAAGGTTTCAGATCTTAAGTTCAAGTTTTTAATCCATTATGTATATGATGTAAAATAAAAGCCCAGTATTATTATTTTTTTTTGGCAGGTGGCTATCCA